>NC_041387.1:263857928-263901777 GCF_002162155.2 Triticum dicoccoides
GACACCCTGACCCTGACACCCCGACCCCGACACCACCCAACCCCGACAAGACACCCAAGCACCCCGACACCCGACCCCCCGAGGCCGACGGGTTCTTATATTTGTGAATTATTAGTTAGGTCATATATTTTTTGATTCTGTTATGAAAAACATCATATATAATTGTGTTGATCGGGTTGATTTAAATGTGCAGTTGTTTCACCACTGCGAGGTTTGGTGTTCGACGACCTCGCCGTGCGTTTGACGAGCTCTGCCCCTTCGTTCGTGGGTGAGCACAAATGACATGTCCTCCTCCCCCATTAATTATTTGCTCTGTTCCGGTGTTCGTGCCGATGAAATTTGATAGCTAGCTATATATGTGTCTTGAATCATCAGTATGCGTAACCAATATGTGTCTCCCATTTGAAAGCGTCATAGTTATAAATATGCATGCATTTGCATATTTATAACCTTGATTCTTTCGAATTGTCCAACGCTATCCATGGATAGCCCGAGTATGTGTAGATTGGGTTCATATTCCCAAATGCTTTACTCCGGATCCGACACATAAATTTCGTCAATGCTTCCCTTGTTGTTCTCCGGGTACACATCCTCTTTGTTTATTGCAGAGACGTGTATCAGGAGAACAGCGGGGAGGTGTTGCCGAAATTTTGCGTCGGATCCGGAGCATAGCATGGGAAAATGAACCCAATCTACACATACTCGGGTGGGATTAGGACCTATCATTACCTATTAGAGTGTAGGTTGCATGGACGTAATAAAATTGACAAAGTAGATCAACTGATGAATATATACATGGTGAATTATATATATAATTGTTGTGTGTCTAGTAGCTTTGAAAGTCAAGATGACTGATCGTGCGTGGATGTATACCGGTCACGCTGGTCAGAACAAATGGAGCGTTGAATGGTTCACAAAACCAAGGGGTTTGTGCAAGCCGCATTTGCAAATGGCCAGAGGAAAAACTGGTGCCCCTGTTTCCGGTGCGGCAATTGGGAAAAGAGGACAGAGGCTGAAATGGGCAAACACCTGTAGAAGAATGGTTTTACGCCCGATTATACGGTGTGGGCATTTCATAGTGAGTCTGCCCCACGTGACCGAGCTGAGGTGGATCGTCCTCGCACCGACTAGCATGGTACCGGGATGGAAAACATGGTGCAAGAATATGATGATGCTTGGGATTCGGACGAGGAGATGGAGGAATCTGCAAAGGCCTTCAATGAAATGTTGGAGTCTTCAAAATGCCTGCTCCACGAGCACACTGAGCTTTGTCAGTTGGATGCCATCTCACAAGTAATGGCTCTGAAGGCTCAGTTCAACTTGGGCAGAGAATGCTACAACGCAATTATGACAGCATTTGGACGCTTTCTACCCAAAGGCCATGTAATGCCTGCAAACCTGTACCAGTCGGACAAAATCCTCCGTGCACTGAAGATGCCCTATGAGAAGATACATGCCTGTGAGAAAGGATGTGCCTTATTTAGGCTTGACTATGCGGACTTGAACTATTGTCCCATTTGCAAGTCTTCCAGGTATATGGTGGTAGACAACGATATGGGTGAGAAGACACAGACCAAAATCCCCGTTAGTGTTCTTCGGTATATGCCAATCGTACCAAGACTTCAACGTCTTTTCATGGTCGAAGAGACGGCCAGACAGATGACATGGCACAAAACAGGCAAAAGAACTGAACTAGACGCAGATGGGAATCTGATGATGGTACACACATCGGATGGTGTTGCGTGGAAAAAGTTTGATGAATTACATGCTGACAAAGCGGCCGATCCGAGGCATCCTCGAGTCGGCATCAGCACGGATGGGTTCAGTGTGTTTGGTATGACGGCAGCCCAATACGGTTGTTGGCCCGTATTTGTCTTTCCACTCAATCTCCCCCCCGGACAGATTATGCAAAGAAAGAACATTTTCCTGACGTTGATAATTCCAGGGCCCAACTATCCGTGGAAAATATGAATGTGTACATGCAGCCGCTTAAGGACGAATTGCAAGAAGCCTGGGATAATGGGTTCAAGACATACGGCGCCTATAGCAAATGAAACTTCATAATACGTTTCTGGTACATGTACTCGACACATGACTTGCCGGCGTATGCGCTATTCGTTGGCTAGTGTGTGCATGGAAGGTTCCCGTGCCCCACATGCAAGGGAGCTCTTGAGTTTTGTTGGCTTCAGGTCGGTCGCAAGTTTTCTTGCTTCGACATGCATAGACAGTTCCTGGATCCTCGCCATAAGATACACTTAAGTGATATACATATTATTATTCATGTCGGTATTTTTTTATGTTGTACTAATTTCATTTACTCTTTGTCATGGCAGGTGTTGAAAGATGGAAGGGGAGCCGACTGAGGCCAAGGACAAACGTGCACAAATTGAAGGTGTGCCACACCATCAAGGTAGCTCCGGCTTATATCAGTTCAGGCGGAATTGGGTATGTGGTTTGCTTCATGATTAATGCAATTCATTCATCATGCTAGCTTGAGCCCTTTAATTACTAATTTACTTTGTTTCTCTCTTTCAAGCATGCTACAATAAGACAGATAAGGTGCCAGAGGAGTATGACCTGTATGCCATGGCCCACATTGCCTCTTACAAGCAAGTCAAGGGGAAGGAGAGAAAAGGGGAGGAGTTTAACCCAAGCCATATTCCCATTGATCCAAAGCAGGTGATGATATCTAGTGGCGGGAGGTCCCGTGGCTCCATATCCATTGATCCAGAGATTTCTCCTGAGACCACGGTGAGTTTAATTTGAATGGATGTTACTTGCTAGTCTTAACATTTGAGTGTCATCATGCTAACGAAACATTGGAAATGATCTTTGGTGCAGCGTAACTCCACAGAAGCATCACACGATCCTTCTCCAGCTACTGGCACGAGCCAGCCCGCTCCTATACCTCCATGATCAAGGTAATTTTTTCTAGTTTTTTGCTTAACAAATGCATAAAGACCTAGACTTAGCTTTATTTCCTCCAATATGCTTACCTTAATGACCTAGAGTTAGCTTCTTTTCCTCCAAAATGACTTAATAAGCTTACTGACCTCCAAAACCAGCCATTTTACCTAAGTTAGCTCTAAAACGATCTATACTTAGCTTTGTTTCCTCCAAAATGACCTAAGTTAGTTATAATATGCTTAGTTAGCTTGCTTATTTAATAAAACGGCATAATTAGCTTAGTTAGCTCATAAACGATCCATTTTACCTACGTTAGCTCTAAAATGATGCATTTTACCTAAGTTAGCTCATAAATGATCGATTTCACCTAAGTTACCTCACAAATGATGGCGTGCTTCTTCTTCTAGTCTTCTTCTTCTAGTCACCTTTTCCTAACTTTCTTATTTGCCATTTTGCAGATTTCATTCACTTCTCGGAAGCTAGCTTGCTATGATGGAGTGCTTGTTTTTTATTTCATTCTCTTCTAGTATTCTTCTAGCTTGCTATGATGGAACTTGCTATCTTGATGAAACTTTGCATTGTAATATGTATGTGCAACTTCCTAATGGTTGCAACTTATGTGTATGTGCAACTTCCTAATGGTTGCAACTTGCTATGTATGAATGGATGGAACTATATATGCATGTATGATGAAACTTATATGCCATATATATTTGCTGTGAAAATTGTTGGATTAAAAAAACAGAAAAAAGAGCCAATATGCAGGATCTTTGCCGTCTGCCACCGATGGCAATGGCCTCTTTGCCAACAGCCGCGGAAAGCAAATGAGGCACGTGGCAGCCAACTATGCTTCCTGGGAGCTGACCCATTTAGTCAGTTTGCCTACAGTGGCAGACGGCAAAGGCAGGAAGAATTTTGCCATCAGCGGCGGACGGTAAAGTCCTGCCGTTAGCCACCTAACGGACTAACAGCGTAATTTTTGCCGTCAGTGTTCTTTGTCGTCTGCTGCTGATGGCAAAGGACCCTTTGCTGCCAGCCACCAAAAACGGACGACAACATAGCTCTTTACCGGACCTTTCTTTGCCGTCCACGTTTGCCGTCCGTGGCGGACGGCAAAGACCTTTGTCGTCCGCCATTCATGCCTTTGCCGTCCGCCGTGGCAGACGGCAAAGTAGCTGATTCCTGTAGTGGTAACTGTCGACCTGCTCGAGGCGGCCGATCGAGTTGGCACGAAGCACGAGACCACCAAACACAAAGACCTATCCAGGGAGAAAGGTTTCCCTGGACGCGGCATCATTGTTGATGAAGAGGCGAGCCATCAATCCTTCTGTTGACGATACAGCGGATCTCTCAATGAAAGCACCAATATCGGTGTCAAAACCGGTAGATCTCGGGTAGGGGGGGGCCAAGCTATATGTATGAGGACCGATGGTAACAATGGACAAACGACATAGTGTTTACCCAGGTTCGGGCCCTCTTAACCCTACTCATGCTTCATTATATTCGAAGGGTATAGGGTTTACAAGAGTTGATCTACCACGAGATCATGTTGGCTAACCCAAGATCTGTCATGAACTGCTTCATCCAGACACCTCCTTTGTTGACTCCGAGGCAGTTATGTACTCCGCTTTGCATGTAGAATCACCTACCATGCTCTGCTTGGAACTGCACCAGCTTACTTCTCCATCATTCAGAACATATACTTACTGCACCAGCTTAGTCCTTTCCAGGTACTTAAGGATATTCTTCACCGTTGTCTAGTGATCCACTCCTAGTTTACTTTTAAACTTGCTTGCCATACTTATGGCAAGGCTGACATCTGGTCTTGTGCACAACATCGCATACATGATAGAGCCTATGGCAGAGGCATAGGGGACGATACTCATCTTTTCTCTATCCTATATAGTCGTTGGGCGTTGAGTCTGACTCAACTTCACACCTTGCAAAATAGGCAAGAACCCCTTCTTGGACTGATCCATTTTGAACTTCTTCAAAATCTTATCAAGGTATGTGCTTTGTGAAAGTCCTCTTAAGCGTCTCGATCTATCTCACATCTTTAGTATAATTCCTTCTCTGGGCTCTTCCGATGGTGGCATAACCTTTTCCTCAATTCCTGTGTCGATTCCATCTTGGTAAGGTTATTCCATGACTGGGCCTTCTTAGCTGACGGGTCTAGTGCCAATACTAAACATCTATCAATATCTCATGGTGGTCATCAATTTATGGTTGCTCCTGTAGGAAATGGGTCTGGGTTGAACCTCACTGTATATCCTATGATTGGCAACAACTGCCTTGTACAAGCAAAAGTACTTATACCATTCTAAGGTTTAAACAAGGTTTTGATTCTCGTCTCTCTACTATGGGTAAGTCACTCAGATTTACCATCCGACATAGCAAGGCGAATAATAAGAGTAAGTCGGTATGGTGATCAATCCATCCCGCACCCAAATCATTATCTTGTATACGGTTTAGCGAATCTCGCATTCTAACACACACTCACTCATCCTCACAAGCATTGCAGAATTTCTCTTGTCGATGAACCAAGTTCGAATAAATCCATTGAATCTGCAAGCCAAACAAACATATATCATTTCTTCACAACTCTCAGGTTTGGCGTAATCCTGTAAAATCGTCGGTTGATAAAGGCATATCCTCTTCCAGGGTTTTTCCTTCAGCAAGAGTGTGCTTGCTTCTTGGCAGGTCCTGGGGCCTGTGGGTTATGGCCCATCTTATCACTTGTAAACCTTGAACTCATCCTTGGGGCAACTGACCATTACTCCAACATCCAACTTCCTAGCATTTCTTAAATCCATCCAATTGTACCGTCTCCCTTCCTTCCATTTGTACCAAAGTAAGATGTGATTACTCCGACTCATCATGGGGTTAAAATTTCTCCATAACCAACATTCTACCTCTTTTATATCCAATAGTACTTCATTCCTTAATATTCTTGGGGTATCCCACATATCTTGATAAAACTCATACTTATTTTGTCCGGTGTCCACTTCGGTGAATATAATTTTCTTTACCAGGGTTCAAGGGTTCTCACAATTACTACCACCCTTGAAATGCTCCAACTCATCCATAGACCATATTTCTCATATCCTCGAAAATGGTCAAAATCTTTCTTCATAGAGTATCAACTCATACAATCCAATTAAGTACCAACGATGCTAACTTCATTGATTCTCTGATCATTATAATCTCCTGCATTTCCATTACATGCCTCTACTCAACACCTCGATGTAAAAGAATTGTTCTCACTACTACTATATTTCTCGTTGCAACTCAACTATTTAGCACACGTATCCTTCTCCTTGGGACAATCTCTTGCAAAGTTCCCTGCTTCATTACAGCAGAAACATACTACTTCTGACAAGTCTTGAGGTTTCCTCATGATTACATAGCCTCCTTGGGTCCTCGGCTTCATTTTTGGGCAACTGCTGATGTAGTGCCCTGACTCCTTGCACCTGAAACAGGTGATATGGCTCAGGTCCTTCCTGGAATCCAATATACTTCTCTTCTTGGACTTTTCCGTTCCAATCAGGGCTTCTATTTCATGTGGGTCATACTCTACTTCCTCTGTCGGGAATTCTACTAGATCTCCATTCTGACAATTCCGGGAGATGTGTCCTTCTTCTCCACATGATAACAAGACTTGGTGCATGGTTTAACTGGGTTTTCTTCGAGTGTGTCCTCCACCATCTTCCTTCATCACAGGTTCTTCTAAAATTTCCATAAGGGCTCCTTTCATTGCTTCTTCCTTCTGCTGGAGGGTCCTTTGTACCATGGGGTAAATGTGACACTGGGCAGGGTAGTGGGTAGTCCCTTCACACAAGAATCAAGTGATCTTCCTAGTTGGGCATTCTTCAGTTGGGTGACTTCCTTCACAATAGGGAATTCATCCTTGTGCTCTTTATGGTTGTGTCTTATTTCTCCACAGAGCTTGCATGCACAAGATTTCTTCATATCATTTCCATAAGGCTTCATCTTCTGGGACACAAACCAAGACTTTGGCAAAGTCAACTTAAATTCTTTCCAAATGGTTACTCCTTGCCATCCATTGATGCTTTGGTACATCCTCCACCAAGTAGCAGTACCTCTCTCAAAGCACTGAAGAGCATGTTGGGTCATATCCTTTCCGACTATAGGGTTATTCTTCATGTGATCTCCATGTTCTGAATCCATCGGTCCGTCTCCAATTGACTCATCAGTCCAGAAAATGTGAGTTCATCTCCATTCATCCTCTATTGGTTCCAGGGGTTTTGGGGTGGGCTAAGAGAGATAGAGAGGGACACACACAATACAAACAATAGTTTTGAAAAGACATATTTTTATTTTGTGGCTGTCGGAAAAACATCAAACAAATGACAACTCACAAACGTCGCATCTAACGTAGGTATATAACAGGGGTTTGGTCTTCTAAAGGTCAATAAATCTTCAAAGTCACCAAAATCTTCTGGTTCATGTCTCCGATGGCTTCTTCCGATCGTGCTTGTCCTTCTCAAGTTCTTTTGCCAGATCATCTCTGTTGATGCAAAGTCTCTCATGACGTCCTTTAATATTTCTGGAGTTGCATTCCAAACTTCTGGGTTTCAACATCCTTGGCATGAACCATGGTACTAGTATCCTTCAGTTCCTGACAAATCCAGTATCTCGAGGTTTAGCTCCTCCAGCTTCGCTACTTTCAGCTTCTGGGTCCTGAGTGCTTCACGAACTGCTTCCTTGTCAAATACGGCTTCCTGCAGATCAACCCTAACTTCTTGATTTAATACTTCAGATCCTGGTGATACACCAGCTACGTTAAAACTGCATACTTTGCTGACAGATCCTCCATCAGCTTTCTACCATCCCATCCTTCCATGCATATGCATGCTTAACTCAGCTCGGTGACAATAGCATAAGTGGGCGATAACATCATGGATAGCCGTGTTTCTTCCCTTCTCATTGCCATGAGCTATCATTCTATAGTTGATATCTCCTGTCTTATGGTTTTCTTAACAAAAACATTGAGTTCTAATGCTCCATGTTCCGGTCTTTCTCAGACATCTTGATTTTGGGTATTGACAGCTCTAATAGTATCACAAGTTTCATAAGGGTATCTTTCCTAGGCCATACCTACTGGAAATATCTTCATGCCTTCAAATTCTTCTAGTCTTCGGAGTCTTCACCGTTGTAGTTTCCGTCATTGTAATGCATGGAAAAATCCTCTTATTCCAAAGTAGTTTTAGTTTTCTGATATCTTGTACTTCTTGGAGTGGTCTCATCAGCCGAATTCTTCATGTGGTCAAAAGGGTATAGTCTCACTAAAAGGGAATATTTGAATAAACTCGGAAGAGAAGAGAGGTAAGAGATCTTTTTGAAAATAAAGTAGTAGAGAAAATCATTCCTATGGGCTTGCTAGTATTTAGGGTCACGCCCTACAGTCAACATGTGCTTTGATACTATCTTGTAGCGACCCGACCCGAATGGGTCAAGTCTCTGTGCTTAAGTGTCATCCCTGGATCGGTATGCTGACACACATAGTACTCGAGGATTTATAACAAAGGTAAATCACATGTATAAAGTAACATAAATACTATTACCTCAATCCATAAAGCGAAAGAAATAACAAGGTTGTGGATTCCCATCAACACCAACGGCAAAGTTGAGTGTAGAAATCGTAACCCTAACGTATCACTTACTCGTCGTAAGATTCCTGCAACATGAGACGTTGCAGCCATGTAGGTCAGTACATTGAATGTACTTGCAAATTTACACCATAGGATAAATGATGAATAATAGCTATCACTACATGCATATTTGACTGGTGGAAAGCTCTAAGTTTGTTTTTGCATAAAGCCAGCTTTTCCCTACAACAAAGGAATATATTTTATTTAACTACAGAGTTTGTTGAAAATATTGAGAAGGTTCCTCCAATTGAATCCCAAATTAGTAATCATCACCCCAACAAATTATTTAAGTAACATGACGAGATCAACATGATAATCCAAGAATCCAGATACTCAAGATGTCCATAACCGGGGACATGGTTAACCATGATTAGTTTGTACACTCTACAGAGGTTTGCGCACTCTTCCCCGCAAGACTCGATCTCCTCCGTTGGATTTCTCGCACTACAAGGTGTTTGAGAAATGGATGACCGAGACACAGTCTTTTAGAAGCATTAACTCTTTACTCTGAGTAGACAGTACCAACCTACATCCCCTACATCTCCTAGCCTACCATTGAAAGAGGTCATGCAACATACTCAACTATCCTAGAGCCGGTAGTAGCTTGCGGCTGCACACGGAAGTTTCTAGCATGAATAATCTTATGATCCCTTTGAGCCTGGATGGCAGTTCATAGGATAATCACACGGAACCCCGGGATTCCAAAAAAACAGGCAACACTAGATTCCCCAGGTGCCTCAATCCACCCAGATGTGTATTTAAGTTGCCACCTTAAGTTAACCATTAATAATAACTCTCACATCTTTCATGAATTCACTCAAACCCAATCCACGTCTACTAGCATAGCAATATAAGCAACGTAGAAGTAACTCCCAAGGGTTTGATAGTAAACAGGGCAATAGGTTCTACCTCATCAACTACTTCCCAATACCCCCATGTTATCAATCCTACTCATGCAATGTTCGAGGGTTGGAACTAATGCATAAAAACTTGGTATGAAAGGGATATGATCAAAGTATGAACTTGCCTGTACTGTTGATGAAGATGATTCGCACTCAAATCCTCATAGTTCTATTCGTCACACTCCGTTCAATCTACCGTAAGCGAGCAATAGTAACCACACACAAGCAATCATTCAGAAGATCAGAAGAAAACAATTCAGAAAACTTCAAACCAAGCAAATAACTCTTGCAACAGAAAACAATTTCTAACAGTACCAAAATTAAGTGAATTTGGTCTTATCAGAATGTTTAGGTCAAGAGCCTCGATTTGCAAAAAGAATCAACTCAAACGGGGTTACAAAACTCAAGTTATGATCAAACGAAATTCAAATACAAAACTGTTTGAATTCAAATTTTAAACTTTCAAAAAAATATGTTTTAGTTGTTTTACTGGATAGATGGGATTATAACAAGGAAGTGGGTGTTGGTTTTGTTGGATTTGGATAAACGGTATAAAAGTTGTGACCGTTTGAAGATCAGGGGCTAAACTGTAAAATAAAACAACTACAACTAGGTCCCTGGCAAAAAAAACAGAAAAAGAAGAAAAAAAACTAAATAAGGAACGTTTGTTTACTGAAACAGTACAACGAACGTTCACTAATTAGATCTAACAGAAAAAAACTGAACCTGCTTTTTAAACAAAAACCGAATTTTAAAATAGAAAACTGAATCGGACTGGGTTCGGTTTATTACCGGTCGGCGGTCGGTCGGAGAAAACCGACAGCGGCGGCGACGGTTGGCGCGGTGGCGGCGACCGCGAGACGGTGGCGGCGACGACTTGGATCGGCGGCGGCTCCAGGGTCGGCGGCGATGGGCGAAGACGGCGGCGAGCACGGCGCGGGGCGGTGGAGTCGGAGGTGGCGGTGGTGGCGGCTCCGGCTGACGCGTGCGGAGGCGGTGGTTGAGGCGGATCTCGCCAGCGGCGGCGTGGCGCGAGGCGAAGGGAGAGGAGGGAGGCCGGGGCGGGCTATTTATGGATGGGCGGCCTCGGAGGCGTGGGAGAGGGGCAACGGAGAGGCGATGCGGGAGTCCCAAAGGAGCACGATGGCGCTGGCGTGGTGGCTCGGGACTCCGTCCTGAGCTTGGGGACGAGCGGCGCGGCTGGGCTGGGCCGTGGCTCCGACCGGGCCTTTGGCTGGCCCAATCGGCGAGAGGATTTTATTTAAAACATTTTTTTAAATACATACAAACAAAATAAAAACGAAAGAAATAGAAATATTATATAGGCATATAATATATCAAAATTTTCATAAAAAGATTTCCTACAAGATGAACATTATTCTAGCTTCAAATAAAATACACACAAATTCAAATAAAACAAACAGTGTTACAACCCTACTAAAATCCACTAAAAATTATTTTAAAAATACCAAAATGATTTCAAATTTATTTCTATCCAATTTTCCATTGTAGGGAATCATTTTACCCTAATTTCCATATATTTTATTTTTGGAGAAAAGTAATTTGAATAAAACCCAAATAAGTCCAAATTGAAAATAATTTCCAAAAGGACTTTAAGTTTAATTTTTTTAAACTTCCAACTCATATTTCATATGTTTTGAAGAACTCATTTTATCTTCTCTCATGAAAATCATTGAGTTGCTTAAAGTTACTGAATTTGAAGTAGTTCCAAATGGAATTCAAATATTACCAGAACCCTTTTCATTTTATTTAAATGGAAGAAGTCATGTCATCTTCTCTCTTGGGTTTTGTATCTGAAAAGAATTTGAATTCTTGGAGATCAGAAATGCAAAAATGAAAGTTTGGGAAAGTCCTTTTATTCCCTCTCATTTAAGTTTCAAAAGTTTCAAATTCACTCAATTTCACACAATCAATCATAACTATCTATTTAATATAACATTCCAAAATTTAGAATTTTGGGATGTTACACACTTGCCCGTTCCATTGTTCCGGAGAACGGGGTTTTAGTCATCTTGCCCATGAGGCATGGTTCGCATGTGTCAAGTTATTCAAAATCAAGTGACTCCAAGGGCCCATCAGCCTGGAGTTTCTTCATGCACTTTACACCAATATGACCTAAGCGACAGTGCCACAAGAAAGTGGTACTATCATTATCAACTCTACATCTTTTGACATCAATGTTATGAACATGTGTATCATCACTATCGAGATTCAATAAGTATAAACTCCTCACAAAGGGCGCATGACCATAAAAGAGATTACCCATATAAATAGAACATCCATTATTCTTTGATTTAAATGAGTAACCGTCTCACATTAAACAAGATCCAGATATAATGTTCATGCTCAACGCATCCACTAAATAACAGTTATTCAGGTTCATCACCAATCCCGATGGTAATTGAAGAGCGAGCGTGCCAACGGCAATCACATCAACCTTGGAACCATTTCCCACGCACATCATCACTTCATCCTTCGCCAACCTCTATCTATTCCGTAGTTCCCGCTTTGAGTTGCAAATGTGAGCAATCAAACCGGTATCAAATACCCATGCACTACAACGAGAGGTGGTAAGGTACACATCAGTAACATGTATATCATATATACCTTTGTTGACGTTGGCCCCCTTCTTGTTGGCCAGATACTTGGTGCTCCATCAACACTTGATGCTCCTTGAAACTAGAGGTTTTATTCACCATCAACACTTGATGCTCCTTCTGGATCTCCGACTCAGCAACTTTCTTGAAACTAGAGGTTTTATTCACCATCAACACTTGATGCTCCTTCTGGATCTCCGACTCAGCAACTTTCAGCATCGCGAACAGCTCGGAGACTGACTTGTTCATCCCTTGCATGTTATAGTTCAACACAAAGCTCTTGTAGCTAGGTGGTAGCGATTGAAGAACTCTGTCAATGAAAGCCTCTGGCGGGAGCTCAACTCCCAACTCAACCAAATAGTTGTAGTACCCATACATTCTGAGTATGTGCTCACTGACAGACCCGTCCTCCTGCATCTTGCAGGCATATAACTTATTGGAGGTCTCATACCTCTCGATCCGGGCATTCTTCTCAAAGATAAACTTCAACTCCTATAACATCTCATACGCTCCATGACATTAAAAACGCCTTTGAAGTCCCGGCTCTAAGCCATACAACATGGCGCACTGCACTATTGAGTAGTCATCAACACACGACTGCCAGGCATTCACAACATACATAGTCACTGGAGGGGGTGGCACACACCAAGCATTGCATCAAGGACATAAGCCTTTTGGGCAGCCGTGAGGATAATCCTTAGATTACGGGCCCAGTCCACAAAGTTACTTCCATCATCTTTCAGCTTAGCTTTCTCTAGGAACTCATTGAAATTCAGGGGAGCTACTCCACGAGCCATTGATCTACAACATAAATTTGCAAAGGCAACTTTAGACTATTGTTCATGATAATGAGTTCATTTAATCATATTACTTAATAACTCCCACTCAAATCGACATCCTCGCGGTCATCCGAGTGCAAAATGATCCAAATTCACCAACCCAAGTCCGATCATCACGTGAGATGAGGTGGTTTCAATGGTGAACATCTCCATGTTGATCATATCTACTATATGACTCATGTTCGACCTTTCGGTCTCTTGTGTTCCGAGGCCATGTCTGTACATGCTAGGCTCGTCAAGTTTAACTCAAGTGTTCCGCATGTGCAACACTGGCTTACATCCATTGTATGTGAACTTAGAGTCTATCACACCCGATCATCATGTGGTGCTTCGAAACGATGAACTTCCGCAACAGTGCACACTTGGGAAAAACACAATTTTATCTTGAAATTTAGTGAGGGATCACCTTATAATCCTACCGTCGTCCTAAGAAAAATAAGATGCATAAAAGGATTAACATCACATGCAAATCATAAGTGACATGATACAACCATCAACTTGTGACGGAGTCCTGGATTCGGGGGTCCTCGGGTGTCCAGCCCAGGAGTATGGGCCGGGTTGGATAGTCCGTACAAGATCAAGCTGAAGACTATCCTCCGTGTGCAGGTGGGACTTCTCCATACGTAAAAGGCAAGATTAGAGTCCAGGTGTATCGTTTCCTTCCCTGATGAACCGACCTTGTACAAACCCTAGGCCCCTTCGGTGTGTATATAAACTGGAGGGATTAGTATGTAGGGGCGGTCCTCATTACCATCATCGGTATATTCATAGGCTAGACATCTAGGGTTTAGCCACCACGATCTTGAGGTACTCTTGTAATCTTTATACTCTTCGAATATAATCAAGCAGGAGTAGGGTTTTACCTCCTTTAAGAGGGCCTGAACTTGCGTAGACATTGTGTCCCCTGGTCCCCCGTTACCATCGATCCTTAGACACACAGCTTGGGGCCCCCTACCCGACATCTGCCGGTTTTGGCACCGACATTGGTTCTTTCATTGAGAGCTCTGTCATGTTGTATACAAAAGCGATCCATGGCTCGCCTAGTCATAAACGACAACATCACTTCTAGAAGGAGCCTGACTTCTGGGCAGACCCTCCAGCTCGGCAGTTTCATAGTAGGGGTTCGTACGGCCGTCAAGCCCACATCACACCCTACGACCGCCAAACACCATCTTTGCATCGGCCTCGAGTACTCCGAAAAGATGGATCCGACAGACGTCTTGTCCTTGAATGTGTTGCTAGATTGCATCGCCGCACTAGGGGTCTCAACAGACTATGATCGGATCGGGCTCGCCTGACCAGAGGGAAATTTATCGCCCACCGATCACCCACCTCATAGCAGTCATTGAGGAACATGCCAAAGACACTTCCCTCCCTATGTTGAGGACCAAGTATGTTCGGGTCTACGAATCCACCGAGCCGGATACCCTCCCTTCGGTCGGGACTTCACGTCTCCTAGACTCTGGCTCGGATATAGGATCACGGGAGCCCTTGGATCTCCGCAGACCCGAGCTGGTCGTCTCGTAGAATCTTCAAGCTCCAAATCTGGGTGTGGGGCAGGATTCAAAATTTAAACCACCCACACGCCACAATCAATATTTCGCGAAGTAATTCACGTCCCCCAGATATATACGATTTTATGTATGTGCAGCAGCAACCTCAGGATACAGTCCACCACTTTTGGGCCAGATTCCTACTTGTTAAAAACGAGATCAAAGATTGCCCAGACGACGACGTAGTTTCGGTATTTCATCGTAATTGCATCAACGAGGGAATATTGAATGCCCGTGACCGTTGTCACATACAAAGCTTCACAGAACTATCACAGGTAATACAAAAGTACTGTGCGATTGAAAGCACATGGAGGGCCCAGAAAACTCAATTAGAGCCCACTGCCTTTAAGCAGTGTGCGGCCCGGACTAAATGGATACACCCTGGCGGGTCACCCGACCACCAGTTGGTGGGCAGAAAAAATAGAACCTTCATGGGACATAGGTCCGTTCTGGACGAACTCCTTGACAAGCCATGTCCGATACATGCCACTCCGCGCGCAGACCCAACCCATAGCCTTTGAGCATGTTGGGTACTCCGACAAGTAGCGAAAAGTGGAGAGGCCATCCTCACCACCACTCCAGAGAAATACTGTCTAGACAGGGACGACTTTAACGTCCTCGCGGTCTTCGAGACCTTTCCTTTGAATAATCGGTGCAAATGCGCGCTCCGCGACCTCGCCGAAGTATGCCAAGTTATCGCACTGAGCCCATGGAACGACACGGCGATAACCCTTACGGCTGAAAACAAACCAACGGCTTGGTCAGTCCGAGCACCTACTACCCTAGTACTAAACCCCATCGTGGATGGTTTTCGTCTTACCAAAATGCTCGTGGACGGCGGCAGCGGGCTTAACCTTAGCTATGAATAGACGCTTGACAAAATGCAGATGGATAGATCACGCATTGAGCAAAGCAATACCACCTTTAGAGGCATTATCCCCAGTCAAGAAGCACGATGCTCTAGAGAATTAAACTGGATGTGGTATTCAGCACGGCCGAAAACTACAGACCCGAAGAGTTACTCTTTCATGTGGTCCCCTTCAACAGTGGGTACCACGCCATCCTGGGACGGGATGCCTTCTCACGCTTCCAAGCCATACCCCACTATGGGTATATGAAGCATAAAATGCCCGGACCCATCGGAATCATCACAATTTCGAGCGACCCGGACAAAGCCCTTCGTCTCGAAAACAAAACCGCATCCCTGGCCCTCGAGGCGCTATCCAAAGCCCTAGCGGCGGAAGAATTAACCACCCTATGGTCCACGGTGGATAGGGACGATGTGATTCTCCATAAGAGATCTGGTCCACCTCTTTCAAGCCAACTGAGGAAATAGTTAAATTTCAAGTGCACCCGATGAACCATAACAAGACAACATCTATCGGAGCACAGCTGGATCCGGTAGTGGACGCCGCTCTATGTACATTCTTGTGAGAGAATTGAGATATTTTCACCTGGTACCCTTCAGGCATGCCTGGCATCCCACGTACACTGGCCAAACACAGTCTCAATATAATCAAGGGATTTAATCCCGTGGAGCAGACACTATGGTGATTCTCCGAACCCAAGCGTCAAGCCATGGGAGAAGAGCAAGCCAAGTTGCTAGAGGTCGGGTTTATTAGGAAACTAAACATCCATATTGGTTAGCCAACTTGGTTATGGTACCAAAGAAGGACAAATCCTGGCGCATGTGCGTCGATTTCAAAGACCTCAACAAGGCTTGCCCTAAAGACCCCTTCCCATTGCCTTGCATCGACCATATCATTGACGCAACTGCAGGACACGATTCTTTGTGTTTCCTCGACGCCTATTATGGATACCATCAGATTAAGTTGAAGGAATCGAACCAGGCCGCAACCGCATTCATCACCCCTTACGGTCCCTTCTGCTTCAACACTATGCCCTTCGGGCTCAAAAATGCTGGGACTACCTACCAGTGTATGATTCAAACTTGCTTTGAAAAACAAATCGGCAAAACAGTCGAAGCATATGTGGACGACATGGTCATTAAGACGAAGCGCGTCGAAATACTGGTGGACGATCTCTGCCTCACCTTCGACAACCTCCGAACATACGACATACGACTTAATCCGGAAAAATGTGTCTTCGGAGCACTAGCTGGAAAATTGCTAGGGTTTATTATCTCCCATAGAGGAATTGAAGAGAACCCAGCCAAAATCCAAGTTCTGTCACAATTTGTTATACCAACAGACCTAAAGCAATTCCAAAAACTAGCAGGGTGCGTTGCGGCCTTAAGCCGTTTTTATCTCCAAGTTGGGAGAAAAAGCATTACCACTCTACAAGCTATTATGACGCACTGATAACTTTGAATGGACGAACGCTGCAACAGCCGGATTGGAAGAAATCAAGGCCCTACTTGCAAGCAACACAATCCTAGCTGCCCCAGGTGTTGGCGAGACTGTGTTATTATACATTTCGGCAACTAACCAAGTAGTTACTACCGTACTCATTGTCGAACGATGGGAAGAGGGACATAAATTCCCCACCCAAAAATCAGTTTATTATGTATCGGAGGTACTCACACCTTGTAAATCCCGATACCCCCACCACAAGAAGATAGCCTACACGGTCTTCATGGCATCCCGTAAACTGCAACACTATTTTCAAGAGTGTTCGGTCACAGTGGCATCCGAAGTACCACTTAACAACATTATGAAAAATAGGGACGCCACTAGTCGTATAGCTAAATGGGCCATCGAGCTTTTACCGTTGTATACAAGCCATGCCGGGCTATTAAATCCCAAGTGTTAGCCGATTTTGTCACTGAGTGGACGGAAGCCGAACTCCCTAAAGAATATATTTCATACTCCAATTGGTATGTACTTCAACGGCTCTAAAATGCTGTCCGAACTAGGGGCTGGCATCATCCTAACATCTCCTAATGGGGATACAATCCGCTATGTGTTACAAATTATGTATACGGACTACAATAATGCAGCCGAATACGAGGCGCTTCTACATGGTCTTCGCATGGCTGTCTCCATGGGTATACAACACCTAGAGGTGGGCGGTGATTCAATTCTTGCAATATCCCAGGTTAATAGAGAATTCGACACAAAGGACCCAAAAATGGCGGCATATCGAAATTCCATACTAAAAATATCAGCTCGGTTCGAGGGACTTGAGTTTCATCATGTCGCTCGAGACAGTAATAAGGGAGCCGACATCCTTGTTCTCATGGGTGCTCAGCGCGACCCTGTGCCACCTAAGACTATCATGGAAAGGCTCTTCAAGCCATCCATAGTATGGCAGGGAGAGAGCAGAGAAGATAATGCGGACCTGGTCACACCCCCAACTGCCGAACACAATGCAGATACCGTCAAAGGTTCAGATATCGAGATAACGCCCTCTGCCCATGAGATCATGGTTGTTATCGCTCCATGGACCGAACCATTCCTGGCCTACCTTAATAGGCAGGAGCTCCCGACGATCAGAGTGAAGCTCGATGCATAGTTCGACGCTCTAAAGCTTTCAAAGTGCATGAGGGTGAACTGTACAAAAAGAGCACTACCAGAGTCCTCCAAAGGTGTACCTCCGAAGAGGAGGGAAGGCAACTCTTGGCAGAAATACATGTTGGTCTGGTCGGTCATCATAAGCAAGGATTTTAGGACAAGCTTTTTCTGGCCCACGGCTCGAGCAGGCGCTCAAGCCCTTGTCCAACATTGTGAGGACCATCAGCTTTTCGCCAATCAAAGTCACAGCCCTCCCACCGCATTAAGAACAATCCCCATTACTTGGCCCTTCACGGTTTGGGGGCTTGATATGGTTGGTACCCTTAATGGGGGAAGCCACAAAAAGAAATACTTGCTGGTAATGGTAGATAAATCAACTAAGTGGATAGAGGCCAAACCGGTAAAAATAGCTGAGGCAGGGCCAGTGATGGACTTTATATCTAGCGTAGTCCACCATTATGGTGTCCCTCATAGTATCATCACTGATAATGTCTCCAATTTTACAGATGATGAGGTGAAAACCTAGTGCGCTAAGTTGGGCATTAAACTTGACTATGCATCCGTATACCACCCTCAAACAAATGGCCTAGTCGAAAGGGCCAATGGTCTGATCATGAGTGGCATTAAGCCCAGACTAGTGCGCTCTTTACGAGAATCAGGCAAGCACTGGGTTGAGGAACTCGATTCTGTACTCTGGGGACTCTGGACCATGCCCAATCGAATGACTGGATACACACCCTTCTTTATGGTGTACGACACAGAGGCTGTATTGCCCTGTGACATTGACTCACCTAGAGTGCGCATGTACGAAGAGAGAGAAGCTGAATTAGATCAGCAGGATGACCTAGACGGACTCGAAGAGGAGCGCGATGTTGCTAAGGCTCGTTCTGCGTTTTATCAACAACATGCCAGGCATTAACAAAGGAGAGAAGTGCGGGCTAAGACATATAATGTCGGAGAATTTGTTTTACGCCTCCCAGAAAAGAAAAAGGACAATCTCAAACCTAAATGGGAGAGCCCCTTCATCATAGATGAAGTGCTTACTGGAGGAGCCTAGCACCTTTGCAATGCAGCGGGTAATCGCCTTGAGCTGAACCCATGGACCGCTGCCCAACTCCCAAGATTCTACGCATAGATCGGCCTCCTCAGGTTTCACTTTGACTAGGTTTTTTTTTCCTTTTTTATCTCCCTATTTTTTCCTTTCCCTTCTCAATGTATGTTCGGATCAACCGCATTATTAAGGGTACACATCTTTAAATGTATACACCCCACCATACATGGGGGCTTCTTTATTGAAGCATATTATTAAAAGCCTATAAGCTTCCTTTGTCCATGACGGTTGTTGCTTCTGCCATTTTATGCACCTCTATGACTTAAGTTTTTGCCAAGCTGGGTTGCCTTGCTCCTGTGTTTATACCCTGCGTTCCTGATTGTTCGGCTAGGCTGTAAAGGGAGTACCTCTACGATTGTTACAACCGGGTTATCCGGATATGTAGCTCAGACGGGTGAAGCCGAAAGCTAGCATTCTTAAGGTAATAATTGGTCGGCAAACAAATGATGGACTATTGTTTGGAACAACTACGAAATTGGTTGTCTGTAATTTAGATACGATCCTAGGCGTGCATCATTTAGCATGTCAACCCAAGCAAAGGAACCCCTAACGGAACTATTTTCCTTGGAAGATGTTTCTTACGTTAAATAGTAATATAACATAACTCCCCGAACATATTTTGTCTGTCTGAGCAATATGGCCAGATTGCCTGGTTTCCGAAGATACTAAACATTTCTTAGTTAAACATAGTATACGGAAAAACTCCAACTTTTTGGTTCAGAGGAGGAAGCGGAAGGTCTATGATGATAGAATTTTTACAAGTTCGGCAGGAGATAAGTTCGGTCGTAAAGTATATTGATACATAGAATCGAACGCCTACTCTATCTATATGCCATCTATAAGGCTATCTAGCTTACAATCTTCTTGCGAATATTTTGTCGCTATCATTACTTGGTCATATACCAAGCTTACAAGAATTTTCTTCCATTCGGTCCCTGAGGTCCAACTCAGGCCATATGATTCGAATCGAGCCTTGTGTAGCGTGTCTTCACCATGGCCCATGCCCCTCGCACACCTTCATGGCATGCAGACGTCTTCCATAGCTCGAAACGACGCTGAGCACCCTTGAATAGGTTTGCCAACCCCTCCATACTTTCTGGAGGGGCATCGAATGGCCATAAAGCCTTGGCCATATTCTTGATGGCTTTCCGGGCACGCTCATGCAGCTTTGCCAGTTCTTTTAGAATGTCGCTTTGAAGCCCGGACACTTCCTCCTCTTGGCGCCCGGTTAATAGACATGTATGAACCGAATTATGACATTCAGTATTATATGATTATATCAATACTCCGGATGGTTCAGAAGTCATACCGAATATGCCGCCCTTCAGCTTTTGGTTCTCATGTTGCGCATCCAAGAGTTGAGCCTTTAAGCTCTTTATCTCTTCGGCCTGCTTCTTCACTTCCTCTTCTTGTTTTTTATCTTTTCCCCTAGTCATTGGGGCACTCTTCATTTCTTCAAGCTCTGTGACAACAACATTGAACCATATCCGGCTTGTTTCGAGCTCCTGGGACAATGCGCTATTTTTCTTCTTGAGGACCTGCAGTCATAATCGATCCTCAAATCGGTTAGTTCTTACCGCTTTAAGTCTCTGGGGCTACTGGCATCTATATAGTAAAATTGCATAAATTTTCACCTGTATATCCTTTGAGAACATGCTAGTAACTCCAGTAAGTCCATCCCGGGCAGCTCGGATATAAGCGTCCACAGTGCTGAGAGCGGTAAATTCTTGCTCGGAGAAGACCGGGGCGCGCACGGTCTCTTTTATGCGACGGTGATTCATTGTGCTCTCCACCTCAGAGTTAGTGACGAACACCTCACCCAGATATTCTTGAGGTGTATGAGTCGGCACCACCCCTGTATGCACCATGTCCTAGTTGACGAGTTCGGCACCACATTGGCCGCAGCTCGGCTTGCTGGGATCTTTGGTACGGTTCGTCATATACCTCTCCTGAGATGATAGGAGGAGAAAAATGACGATTCAGCTTTATGCTTAGACATGAAGTAACGAATATACTCCTTTGATGATGGAGTAGGCTCATCGGCGCTCTCAGTCCCCTTTCGTTTCCCGCGCTCACCCCGCGAAGGAGCCGTTTTCCTTTTAACTGTCCGACGTTGGGTACGGCTCGCTGAGCACCGATCCTGTGCAACATGGTCCAGCGCAGAGGATAAGTTATGAGCGCAAGTGTTTCCCTTTTTAAATGATTTTTGAACACTTACCTTTACGAAGGGATAGAGATCAGGGTAATCGGACATAATGGACACCTCTGAGTCGTCAAGGCTTGCCTGGTAATAAACTTCGTCTTCAAATTCTACAAATATGTCCGGATCCTCATGAATCCGTGATCTTCATGGCGAGCATGGTCCTCTAGTTGAGGAGGGGTGCAATAGATGTTGTCGACTACCTTCCTCCATGACTGTTTTGAAGCAACCAAAGTATTCAGTTAATGCATCCCAGTAATAAAAAAGGTGTTGAATGACTAAACTTACCCAGTCAATGGGGTTGTACGTGGAGAAATCTTCCCGGCGATTTAAATGGGCGAAGTCTTCTTCCTCTCCCTTATAAAGGTCCACCAGCATGGCAACCAATGTGGCTTGGTTATCCGGACCCTTTGCGTGAAGCGAGACATGTCATCCTCCCTGTTGTAGTTCCATAAAGGAGCCACTCTGGATTGAAGAGGCTGGATACATCGGTTTATCACAATGGTGTAGGACCTTGAAGTATGTCTAGAGGGGGTTGATTAGACTACTTGACCAATTAAAAATTGAACCTTTTCCCAATTTTAGACTTTGGCAGATTTTAGCTATCTTTGGACAAGTCAAGCAATCTTCACACAATTCAAGCAAGCATGCAACGAGTATATGAGCAGCGGAATTTAAAGCATGCAACTTGCAAGAATGTAAAGGGAAGGGTTTGGAGGATTCAAACGCAATTGGAGACACGGATGTTTTTGTCGTGGTTCCGATAGGTGGTGCTATCGTACATCCACGTTGATGGAGACTTCAACCCATGAAGGGTAATGGTTGAGCGAGTCCACAGAGGGCTCCACCCACGAAGGGTCCACGAAGAAGCAACCTTGTCTATCCCACCATGGCCGTCGCCCACGAAGGACTTACCTCACTAGCAGTAGATCTTCACGAAGTAGGCGATCTCCTTGCCCTTACAAACTCCTTGGTTCGACTCCACAATCTTGTCGGAGGCTCCCAAGTGACACCTAGCCAATCTAGGAGACACCACTCTCCAAGAAGTAACAAATGGTGCTTTGATGATGAACACCTTGCTCTTGTGCTTCAAATGATAGTCTCCCCAACACTCAACTCTTTCTCATAGGATTTGGATCTGGTGGAAAGAATATTTGAGTGGAAAGCAACTTGGGGAAGGCTAGAGATCAAGATTCATATGGTAGGAATGGAATATCTTGGCCTCAACACATGAGTAGGTGGTTCTCTCTCAGAACTGGAAAGTTGGAAGTGTAGGTTTGTTCTGATGGCTCTCTCCACGAATGAAGAGGAGGTGAATGGGTATATATAGCCTCCACACAAAATCTAACCGTTACACACAATTTACCAATTTCGGTGGGACCAAATCAACAAACTCGGTCGGACCGATTCAGTAAACCTAGTGACCGTTAGTGATTTCGGTGGGACCGGCATGCAACTCGGTAAGACCGATATGGTTAGGGTTAGGGCATAACGTAATCTCGGTGAGACCGATTACACAAACTCAGTGAGACCGATTTTGGTAATAAGCTAACAAGAGAGTTGGTCAGGTAAACTCGGTGGGACCGATTCGCTCTTTTCGGTGAGACCGAAATGTTACGAAAGGGAAACAGAGAGTTTACATTGCAATATTGGTGGGACCGATCGCTCACTTCGGTTAGACCGAAACATTATGAAGGGAAACAGAGAGATTACAATCCCATCTCGGTGAGACCGAGATCCCTATCGGTGAGACCGATTTGCCTAGGATTTGTGGCAGTTGCTATGACATTTGAACTCGGTGGCGCCGGATAGAAAGAATCGGTAGGACCGATTTTGACTTTGGGTTTAGGTCATATGTGGATGTGAGAAAGTAGTTGAGGGTTTTTGGAGCATATCACTAAGCACTTGAAGCAAGAGGCTCATTAAGCAACACCTCATCCCTCCTTGATAGTATTGGCTTTTCCTATAGACTCAATGTGATCTTGGATCACTAAAATGTAAAATGTAGAGTCTCGAGCTTTTGAACTTGAGCCAATCCTTTGTCCTTAATATTTTGAGGGATCCACTTTCATCATCCATGCCATTCATTGAGCTTTCCTGAAATATTTGTCTTGGAATAGCATTAGCTGAATGAGCTATATGTTGTTATGAATTACCAAAACGACCTAGGGATAGTTGCACTTTCAATCTCCCCCTTTTTGGTAATTGATGACAACATATAGATCAAAGCTTCGACAAATGATAATAAGATTGAAAAACATCGTTGCTTTGAGAAGTATGTGATAAGTCAGAGCTCCCCCTAAATTTGTGCATAGTTTAAGATTTGCTTTGGACTGCAAATGCACAAGGAATTAGGCTCATGGGTTACTCTTCCATGCCACATACATCTTGGTGGAGCGCTCAAAATAATAAAGATTGAATACATGCACTCATCACCAAGCAAAGTGAATGATCATATAAGGATAAGTAAGATAATATCATTTAACAAGCATAAGTGTGGCTTATGATCAAACACATGATCATCAATGTCTCACAGATAATAGCATAGTATCTCAAGCAATCAAAAGCAAACAAAGTTCAACCAAGAAGACAAGAGAGAACAAAAGCAAACTCTCTCTCTCTCTCGAAGCCTATGATCTATACATTTTTCTCCCCCTTTGGCAACAAGTTACCAAAAAGTTCCTAGAAAATGCATAGTACTATATCGTCTCTCAGGCTTGGTCTTTACTTGGTGGTGTAGAGATGGATCCTTGGACGAAGACTTCAGTTGATGTGTATGGAGCTGAAGGAGTTGGTGCTGGAGCTGGTTGCACTGGAGCTATAGCTGGTGCAGATGAAGTGACTCTGGTGTTTGTTACTGGCTCTGCAGCTCATCTCTGAGCTCAAGGCACTCTGGCAAATGCATCTGTAGTTGTCCTGCCCTTCCTCTCCTGCATGTCATCCTGTAGCTGCTCCACAACTGACTGAATCTCAGTTACTTTGACATTTAAATCATAGAATTTTTGTTCCATGATTCTTTCCAGGCTCTCTTGGTTTTGAGTTAGGGTGGCCAACCCTTTCTCAATCCTCAGAGTTGATGCTATCAAGTAACCAAGCTGGTCCTGCTTGTTCTTCAAAAAGTACTCAGATGCCTCCTCTTGAGTTGGCATCTTGGCAGCCTTCTCTTTCTTTGCTTTCTCCTTCTTCTCTTGAGCTTGTACTGATGATGGTTCATTCTCATTCATCACAACTTGATTGTCCTCAAAGTCTGGATAGAGAACAAAGTGTTCCTTATCCAACAGATATTTTCCTGTGCCCATCTTTGAGTTAATCGACTGCTGAATTTGTGGGGCATATCCACAACTTCTCTTTTGGTCTGTTGCTATCCTCTTGATAGTCTCAACCATGAGGCTCATGACCTTGAATTTCTGTGGCACATCAAATATGTGTAGCAAATTAATTGCATGCCCTCTGATCATGTTGTGGAAACCTGACTTGGGAAAAAGTGTGTGCCTTAGGATCCAGTTGATCGTTGGCAACCCTGACAGAAGAAAATGGACTGACCCAAACTTGAAAGTCTCAAGAGCTTTGTCTGGGATCTCCTTGTACATATGTGACATAGAATTGTGATCCATCTTCTTCTTGGCATAAACGTCCAAGTCATCTTCACTCTCCTTTGGGGCATTGATCAGATTGGCCCATTCCTCAATACTTGATTGGTATCTCATACCTTTAGACATCCAAACTATCCTGCCATCTGGATAGAAATGTGTTGTGGAGTAGAATTGCATAATGAGCTCATCATTCCAGTTTGTGAGCTTCTGCCCAACAAAGTCTGCAACTCCACACGCACTGAAGCTATCATACTCTCCAGGATAATGTTCTTCATTCTCCTTCATGTAGGTCCAGTCGACCCACCTCATATCACACACTATAGGCTTCTTGTCCAACAAGATTGTCTCATAGAAATCCTGCTGTTCCTTTGTGTGGAACCTGTAATCAACAGTAGTCCTTCTCCTGGTGGCATATGGATCTGACTCTCTCCATAGCCTCAACCCTGAGTCTCTCCTGATCTTCATGTTCTCAGCCACAGGATGAGCATCATTGTGGTCTGGAATCTTGGGTTTAAGCTTCCTCATGACTTGTCCTTCATCATCTTCCTCAGCAGCAACTTCAGGCATTGGGGCCTTGTTCTTCTCAGCAGCTGGTATACTCCTGGTATTCCTCTTTGGTGCACTCTTGGGCTTGGAGGCAGCTTTGGGTGCATCTTTGGGCTTTGATGTTGCAGCCCCAGACTTTATAGCATCACCCATTAGCTTTTGTGCCTTGGGTGCTGGTGCAGCAACCTCTTCTTCCTCTTCTTCAGAGTCTCTCCTCATAGAGGGATTGCCAAGAACTTTGGCAGTAGTGGTTATGACTCACTTTTTTTGTTTGTCTTGACCAGCAGCTTCATCTTCTGACTCAATAGTAACTTCATGGTTTCTCAAGTGGCAACCTTCCTGGGTTTGGAAGTGGGAATCCTTCTTGCAGGTGCCTTCTTCTGCACTACTGGCTTAGTGGCTGCAGCTGAACCATATTCTTTCTTGACCACCTTCTTCTTGGAAGTGGCCTCAACCTCTACTGCCACATAGTCTTCATCCTCAGTGTCTGAGGTTCTTTTCTTCCTTGTCCTGGTGGCAGCTTTGGGCAAATTGCTGGGAGTGCTTCTGCTGCCATCATCTGAAGTGCTAGAGGGACTAGTGCCCTCACTCATGTGAATATGCTCTTCTTCCCTGTTCTGGCTGTCACTTTGGTTTGACATGCTGCAAACACTGACTGCTGACCCTGTGAATAGTTATAGATGAGATAGAGTGGATGAGCATCACAAAATGCAGAGATTT
This sequence comes from Triticum dicoccoides, assembly GCF_002162155.2. Classification (NCBI taxonomy): domain Eukaryota; kingdom Viridiplantae; phylum Streptophyta; class Magnoliopsida; order Poales; family Poaceae; genus Triticum; species Triticum dicoccoides. The sequence goes on from NC_041387.1 coordinate 263,884,063, forward strand.
TTGCAAAAGAATAATTCAAAAACTTAGTTTTAGTTTTCCACAGAAAGCATTTCGGATCAACCGATTTTCAAACTCGATGATACCGAAGCAGTTTTGGAGCCTAAACTAGTGAACTCGGTCAGGCCGAGTCACAGTTCGGTGGCACCGAGACTGCTAGGGTTTCACAAAGTTCTAAAATCGGTCACACCGATTAGCAATTCTCGGTCAGACCGAGAGTTACTAGTGCAATGGTGTTAGCCGAATCGGTGGGACCGAGTTTTTCAACTCGGTGGGTCCGAGATGGTTTCCGCGGAAACTTAACCCTAAATTTACAAATCGCATCTATTCTAAGGAATGTTTTGATTGGATAGAGGTGTTTCAATCGTGGCAAGAATCATAATGAACACAATGTGCTGAGAATCAGACGAGGATAGCACTGTGATCGAGTTCATACCCTAGTTCGGCGACAAACTCGCTACGGCGGCAACGGCGGAGATGAAATCCGTTGACGGCGCCGGAGACCAGCGACAGGAGGCGGCTGGCAACGAAGTCGACGATCCGGAGACCTAGAAGGCAGAGCGAGCTATGCGCGGGCGAAGAGGTTTGGAGAAAGTTTTCCAAATGTTTGCACGTGTGAATATATAGCCCGACACTCTCTGTGTGACCGAGTGGAACGACTCGGTGGCACCGAGATGCATAACTGTTGACAGTTACAGCAACTCGGTGTGACCGAAAATTTCAAATCGGTTGCACCGAGATTGAAAACCTAGATCGACTTAGTGATCTTGGTATGACCGAAATGGAAGAATCGGTCAGACCGAAAAGCACAAAGAAGTTTTGGAAGTTTAAGTCTATGACGAATTGGGGACTCCGAGTGCTCCTCACACAGAGTGGTTCGAATCTGACTTGATCAAATTTGGTGATGTAGCATGAATAGAGTTTGTGACGAGAAACGCATAGATAGCTAGAGAAGGTTCTTAGGCATTCTTGTCCATCCACTTGGCAAAAGAAAAAGAAACCAATCAATCAAAACAACAAGTGGATGTCCTCGAATGAGTAAAATATGCAACCAACATGCTCACACAATAAAATGGCAAATGAAATATGTGGCTGTCGGTGTTCTGGGAACGGGGGTACCCAGACTTGCCTGCGTGCGGCCTGTGGCGTGGCTCAAGGAGTGGCCCAATACGGCCCATCTTCATCAGCACATGCTCAAGACCCTCGCGGGGGCCGAGCCTCGTGGGGCGGACGACAGGAGGCTTCCTCGGGCACGACCTCGTCAGGCTAGCTCGCGAGGAGGTGGAGAGATCAAGGCAGGGTACCTCACGAGGTGCCCGTGACGCAAGCCATGACGACCAAGGCCAGGCGGGCGCCAGGTGGGCGCCGGCCTGCGCAGAGTCCTTGTTTCGCCTTTGGTGCAAAGGGGGCAAGCGCAGGCAAGGGTATCAAGCAAAGGCAACCATTTCGGTGCAACTAGACCAAGACCAGCAGGACAGCAGAGCGGAGGTCATCGTGGAGCCCAAGTCATCGTCATCGTCAGGGCCTTTGGCAGGCGAGGACCAACTTTAGTGAGGATAAGTGTACTAGATGTTCCCCTTCAAAATGGCCAATTGTTGGCGCCCTTCCCACTCAATATTTGGGAAGAGGCCCAGGGCCTTTGCCTATAAATAGGACTAGCCACCCACAGGGTAGGGCATCTGCGAGACCGGATCCACATCAAAGACACACAGAGAGAGGCGACTGAACTCCCCCTAGCAGTTCATTGCACCAACCAAGAACAAACCCTCGCGAGGCTGTTCTTCCCTTGTACTGTTCCTCATCAACCCCAGAGGCAATCCACCATACCACAAACTGGAGTAGGGTATTACACAACAATGGTGGCCTGAACCAGTATAAATCTCATGTCCCTTGTGTTGTTCTTCGTGTAGTTTTAGATCCTGGTGAGGCGGTGAAACATGGGTAGGCTGGGGGTGTGATCTCCGCGTGCACCCCAGTGTTCGAACCTCAAGGGTCTGCCGGAACCCGAAATACGACATTTGGCGCGCCAGGTAGGGGTGTGCCGGAATCTGCCTTCCGTCGCCTTGTGTTTCACCGCCCGTCCCATCCATGTCAGACGCACGTCGCGCCTGCACCGAGCGCCGGGCCACTCTCGCCACTCGCATCGCCCAGACGGCCCCCGTCAGCGAGTGCCCCCGCCGTTCCTCGTCGCCTGCCGTCAACGCCGCCACCGGCCCGGCGGGGAACGAGCAGCAGGCGTTGTCCCTGCACCCTTCGGTGCGGCGAGAAGGCCGCACCGCCACCCCGTCGCTGACTCCGGCCGGCTCCTCGTCCCACGCTCGTCGCGCTCCTGCGGACGCGCACGTCGCGCTGCTCCTGGCGCGGGAGCTCCTGCACTACCGTCCCGTCGACGACCTCTACGACGAGTGGCTCGCCCGCATCACCAAGCTCGTCAGCGCCGCTGGGGGCTCCCCTGCACCATCCCTCTCACTGCACCGCGCCCCGCCCTGCGCAGGCAATGAAGCTCTGGGGGCGCCTCAGCCGCCTCCCTCTCAGGAAGGCGCCTTGGCCCCAAGCCGCATGACCCCTGGGCGGAACCCACTCCGTCCGGCGCCAGTGCAGCAAGAGAAGAGCTTCCAAGAGATTCCTCGTCCCCAAGAAGCCGCCCGTGTGCTCCTTGTGCTGGCCCGGCACGAACACGCACTTGCTCCGGCGCATCAAGACCCCGCGCTGCACCTGGCTGCAACGCACAGAGACCCGCAAGATCAAGCTCTCCGTCACCAAAGGGCTCCCACGGCCACTGCAGGCTGCCGTGCCTTCTCTGCCGAGCTGCGCAGTGTGGCTTGGCCGGGCAAGTTCAAGCCAGACCTGCCCCTGCGCTACGATGGCACGGCTGACCCTGCTGAGTTCCTCCAGCTCTACGAGCTGGGCATCGAAGCCGCCAACGGGGACGAGAAGGTCATGGCAAACTGGTTCCCCATGGCGCTCAAGGACGGCGCCCACACCTGGCTCCTGAACCTGGCTCCTGGCACGATATCCTCCTGGGACGAGATGCGCACCCGGTTCATCGCCAACTTCCAAGGCACCCGCGAGCGGCCCCCGGCCATGTGCGACTTGCGCCGCATCAAGTAGCCGCCAGGAGAGACCCTGCAGAAGTTTATCCAGCGCTTCAACAACGCTCGCCTTAAGATCCCCAAGGTGTCTGAGGAGGCCATCATCTCGTCCTTCTCCGACGGCGTGCGTGACATCAAGATGAAGGAGGAAATCGCGATCCATGAAGACCTGTGCACCTCCCTGGAGTTGTTCAATCTGGCGACCAAGTGCGCTAGGGCTGAGGAGGGGCGCCTTTCCCTCCTCGAGCTGCCAGCTGCTGACCCAGAAGAGAAGAAGCCCAAGGCCAAGGACGTGAAGCGCAAGGGGGCTGCCATGCTTGCAGCAGAGCCAGACACCAAGCAAGGCAGGGATCAGCCTGAGTCATCCAAGGCAGCCGGTACTGCATGTACCACGACCTCCACACCCACAACTCCAACGAATGCCAAGAGCTCAGGGCCGTGCGAGACGTGCGTGCTGGCCGACGCCCCGAGCGCTGCGACAGGGGCTATGGCCAAGGAGGAGGAAGAGGTGGAGGACGATGGGAAGACCGTGGCCCTCGCCAAGGGTGGCGTGACCGACCTCGCGAGGACCGATGGTAGGACCAGCCTCGTGAGGGAGGTTGGAGGGACCCACCTCGCGAGGGGGGTTGGAGGGATCAGCCTCGCGAGGATCGCCCACAAGGCAATGCGGGCCTCCCACCTCTACCACCACAACCAAGGAGGAATGAAGACCATCACCAGGACGAGGGGGCTGGAGGCTTCCAGGAGCCGCGCGCAATCGCTTGCATCTTGGGCGGCGCACAAGCCCCGGCATCTCAGCGCATCTTCAAGCAGTTTGCTCACGAAGTGAATGCAGTCCTCCCCAGGCTTGAGGCCACACGCCCTCTCAGGTGGTCAGCGTGCGCTATCACGTTCAGCTCAGCGGATTAGCTCAAGTGCGCGGCCACAGCAGGAGTCCTCCCGATGCTTTGTTCCCCAATCATCAGCAATGTGCAAGTCACCAGGACCCTCATCGATGGTGGAGCAGGGCTCAATGTCCTTTCCGTCGAGACGTTCAACAATCTCCAAGTGCCATACAATCAGCTGCATCCAACCAAGCCTTTCTCAGGAGTCACTGATGGTTCCACGGTTCCGATAGGGCAAGTCCGCCTTCCTGTTACCTTCGGGAAGCGCGACAACTACCGCACCGAGCTCATTGACTTTGATGTCGCTCACATCTGCCTCCCGTACAATGCCATCCTCGGGTACCCAGCCCTGGCTAAGTTCATGGCCATGACCCATCACGGCTACAATGTCCTCAAGATGCCAGGGAGCGGTGGAGTCATCACTGTGCCTTCTGAAGAGAGAGACGTTGTGTGTTCTCTGGAACGTGCTTTCCAAGCTGCATCTATTGAAGACCCAGATCACAGGAACGGGAGGCTTCCCAAGGCTGCTCCTAAGAAGAAGAAGACATCGCCTAGCCCGACCCCTCGGGAGGCAGGCCCGTCAGGGTCCGCGCCTATTCAAGGGGCACCTCCTTCTGTCGCATAGGAAGGCGCGCCCGGCGCCCTCCTTGAGCAGGGCTCGGGGGCTCTCTTTTGGAGGGCCATCGAGTTTGCTAAGATCACGAGGGAGGCGCTCGAGCACCATCATGAGGCGTGCTTCAACGCACGTTTCCCTTAGGAAGGAGCAAGTCAAGGAGGGCCAAACCCACAGGAATTCATCAGCAAGATCATTCAGGAGCTGCAGGAGTCAAGAGTCATGAGTGGCAGCCGCTGCTTGCCCGCCGTAGCTCCCCATCCAGGCGAGGATGGTGGGCTGCGCGTCTGCATCGACATACCAGGACTCAACCGAGCCACCTCTCAGGAGCACCTCTGGCCCTCACGCGTGGGGCGCTGCGAAGTCCCACCCCACAGCTATGTTTGCATGCCTTACAGCCTGCCGAACGCGGTTGCTGTGTGTCAGCACCTCATGAGGGGCATCTTGGAGGCTCAGGCGGTCAGGCATTCCGCAGTCCTAGCGGAGATTGAGATGGTCCGCGAGGAGCCGCAAGCGCCTCTAGAGCCTCCCGAGGCCCCTGGGCCTGGGGGCTCGTGAAGACCATCTCCCGCAGCACACGCCGTCCGCTACTTCAGCATCCCTCCATCTTCAGCATCATTAGGTGACATCCATCGAGTTTCATTTTCAGCTGGGAGCGCCCCCCAGGGCTGCATCATTCCCAGGCCACGTGGGTCCGTCCCTGCGGCATGTATCCCTTTAGTTCATGTTTTCAGCTTACTTTATCGGGGGCGCCCCTCGGGCTGCATTATCCCCAAGCTACCCGGGCCAGACTAGGTGGCATGTATCCCTCTCGCGTTTATTCGGGTCTTGCGTTTGACCCATCGTGATCGTTGTTTGATGCATACCTATGGCACCCTTCTTTCTTCATGTCGGCTGCTTGAACGTTAAAGGGGGGTACCTGAGGATCGCGACTCATGGGCTCTTACTGGCTCTCCAGCCCTCACCCTCTGGCCTTGTCCACGGCATCGCGACCTGGCATACCAACGACGACTGAGCCCGCTCGACGGCTGGGACCCAAGGAAGTAGAGCACCGACATCTAACCAAATCTGCATGAACATATCACAAGAAAAGGCCCAGAGCCAGGCGCAACCCGCCTTGAGGTAGGGCCCGTGAGTCCCGTGCTGGCTCAGGGGTGCCTAGATACACCTCGCCAGGCCCTACCGTGCCAGCCACATGTCAGGGCGGGACTGTACATGCCCCGGGGGCTCCTCCCGAAAGGGAGCCCCCTCCCACACACGAGTGGAAGCACCATGCTCCGCGCTCGTTGACTACACTACCGAGGAGCGGCTATGCCCGTACACATATGAAAGCGCTATGCTCCGCGCTGGTGATAAACAACTAAGGGTGGCCCCCGGCCGCATCAACCTCAGGGAGCCCAGAGCTCAATGTCCGGCCTCATCATAATGCCTCCCCTCGGGAGTGCCGCGCGAGGGGGCTGGGCAGGGGGGCTGCGCCCGGGTCACGCCCAGGCGCACACCACCCAGCCAGGCCCCTCAGGCCTAGTTCGTCGCACGCCTCTCCCTGAGCGGAGCCAAGGTACGGAGGCCATTTGAGCGTCAAGGGGGACTCCTGAGCATCGCGACTCAGGAGCCTAACTGGTCACGTAGCCCCTCACCCCTTAGTTCCGATAGGATAACGGCGGTTGAGGCATGCGCGGGGCCGGGCTGCCGACGTAGAATGGTAAATTCACCCATGCATCTCACCTCCCTACTTGCTGTTCGTGCGTCAAGGGGGACTCCTGAGCATCGCGACTCAGGATCCTAACTTGTCATGTAGCCCCTCACTCCTTGGTCCCGTCCTGGTTTCCGGTCAAGGCTAACGGCGGCTGGGGTATGCGCGGGATCGGGCTCTGCCGACGTAGAACACAAGCAAGTAGGAAGGAAAAACGCAAATCTCAAGAAATTCAAAAGCAAATATTACAGTCCATAGAGTACTTTGACTACGCCAAACACAAGTTTAAACGCCTCCACGAGGCAGAATGCATGTTGCAGGAATTAAAGGCAGGACGGGAGCCGCGAAGGGGTCACTTTTTGGCGGCGCCATCGCTGGTGGTGGAGCTGCGCTGGGCGACTTCGCCCCGTGGAGCCCCAAGACCAGCAGCGCCTCACTTCGGCTTGGTGCTCAAGGCCCGAACTTCCCCAGTAGAGCTTCCGCGTGACCCTTCATAGCCTCAGCAGCGACGGCGGCAAGCTCGCCGCTCACAGGCTCTAGCAGGCTGTCGAGGTCAACGTTGGGGTCGCGGAGGTAGACGTGGGTGAAGACGCGCGTCAGTGCCGCAGAAGAAAGGACACGCGCCTCAGCCTCAGCCGTGGAGCCAAGGCCGAGGGCGACATCTTCGAGGGTGCGGACCAGGAAGGGAAGCAGCTTGGTGGGGCCCTCCTTGGCGCCGGCCAGCGGGCTTTCCAGGCCGCTGTCATAGAGCGACTTCAGCAGGGTGTGAGCCTTCACCTCCAGCTTCGTGAAGGCCACACGGTCCTCGGCCAGGACCCGCGCCTTGACGTCCAGCTCGATCTTCTTCGCCTCCAACGCCTGCTCCAGTGCACCCAAGCGGCCTTGGCGTTCGTCAAGTTCGGCATCCCGGTCCTTGACGGCAGCCTCGCGAGCCTTAATGTCTTCCTCCTTCTCCTGGCGGACACGGGCCTCCTTGGCAAGCTGGTCGCGCAGGCCTTGCATCTCGCTCTCCAACACCTTGTAGCGACCCTGGACATCCGCCACCTCACTCAAGGCGGCGTCGCGAGCGGCCTTCACCTCGAGGACGGCCTGCTTCTCCTTGTCACACGCTGTCGCAGCTTGAGCCAGCGCCGCTCGGACTGAAGTATCAGAGCGTACCCAGCCAGAGACCAGCTCCAAGTGCCCGGCCAGCAAGCGAGGGTCGGCGCCCAGAAGATCTTTCCGCAGCCGGTCCAGCTCAGCAGCTGCACAATCCAAAACAGTAGAAAGAGTCGGAGAAACAGCAGTTGGTGGAGTAGGAGGAGAAGATGGCAGTGTAATCACAACACCATGAGTCAGGACCTTCTGCGCCCCGACGACTGCGGCAGTGGTGTCAGGCAAGGACACCTCGGGAGTCGCTTGGGCCATGCGGGCTGAGCTCGCTCCAGCTAGCCCCGCCAGGCCTCGCAAGGATGACCGGGCAGGAGTGGCCCGCGTCTTGCCGCCCCCTTCTCTCGCCGGTGGGGGTGCTGCCCTGGACGAAGCCTCAGGAGCCCCCTTCAGCTTCTTCGCCGCAGGCACCGGCCTAGCCAAGGAATATGGACGTCAAGCCTCAACAACGAAGCAAGAAGCAAAACGAGAATCAAGCACTTTCTCGTCATCACTCACGGGCTCACGCAACCTCCGGCCAAACTTGAAGCCCGAGAGCCGGATGCTGGGATCAACCTCAAGAGGCTCGGGAGCAGGAGGCACGTCTGCAGATCTCCTCGGAGCCGGAGCAGACCCGTGAGGAACCAACCTCGTCCCGTCCTTCTTCGGGATTAGGGGCGAGCTCTCGCCACTCCGCTCATCGCCATCCTCGTCGTCATCCGGCATGAGGCAAAGAGCGCGGGACCTACACCGACAGAGGGGCGCTCTCGACTCCCCATCGGTCGCCTCTGAATTGGGCTCCTCCTCCTCCTCCTCTTCTTCTTCCTCCTCTCCGCTGGAGTCGCTGGAGGATACGTTCACCATCGCTAGGGCCGCCGGGTCCTCAGGAACCTCCACGGGCACAGTCCCGCCCTCGTTAAAAGCGGACATGGAGTTGACCACCTGCTCCCAATCATCCCCAAGGAACAAGGGCACGGGAGCATCCTCCAGCCTCACCATGTTTCCCCCAACCAAGGATTGGAGGACCGCGGCCAGATCCTCGTCGGCCAGGACTTCGGAGCTCGGGCGAAGGGCGGCATCGCCCCACCCCAAGCTTCCACTGCGGAAGCGAGTGTTCCCGAAGGGGAGCCACCCGATGCTCCCTCAGGAGCGACGCCCCGGTCAGTTTCGCTGTCGCCATATTGTCCGGCCACAGATCCGCGTCCATCTTCTCCAGCACCAGCCTCACGCGTGGATCAACGAGCTCTGCGCGAGACCAAGCGTCAACGGACTTGGGCTGCCCCGTGGGCAGAATCAGCCGGGAGTGGGTGCGCCAGCATCCACCATGACCCACTTGCTCCTGAAGCCCTCAATCCTCTTTCCGGGCTTCGAGATGGCATTAGAGCTGCCATGCGCGACGAAGCTCGCGCACGCGGTGATGGGGCCGCAGGAGACCTGGAGGTAGAAGTAATGGCGCAGTAAGGCCACTGAAGGCCTCACCCCGACATGAGCCTCGCAGTAGTAGGCGAAAATCGCCAGGAGAAGAACAGAGTTGGGATGGAGGTGCAGAGCTTGCAGATTGTAATGGTGGAGAACAGAAAGGAAGAACTCGGAAAAAGGGGGCACCAGACCGGCGGCGATGGCGCTCACGAAGAGCGGGTAGAAGGTGCTTCCTCTGCCCTCAGGAAGGGCGGAGCCGACCTTGAGCGCGGCCGCCCCATCGTTGCCTTGCACCGCCATCATCTGGCGCGTTCGAGCAAGGTTCTTCTCCGACACATTCGGAGGATCCAAGGCGGGCGAGTACCATGCTCCGGCTGGGGTCTGGCGAGGCGCCATACCTTGCTAGGATGCAGGGTTGGAATAGATCTGGGGATTTCGGAAGCAAGAAGCACAGGAGCAAGAAAGGGGATCTGGGCAGTGAAGGAGAAGGCAAAGAAGGTTAGCCTAGACGGGTACCGCTCCCTTATCAATTTGTGCAGTTGCCGAGGTGTCGTGGGGGAGCCAGGACGCCCACGTCCAATCAACCGCCACGCAGCGCCCAAGGCCGCAGGCTATTGGGGCCCGCGGCACTTCTCACTTGCCTCTTTGCTTCACTGCTAAGCCAAGTCCAAGCGCACCTTGGGCCCGGGGGCTACTGTAGGCGTTCTGGGAACGGGGGTATCCAGACTTGCCTGCCTGAGGCCTGCGGCGTGGCTCAAGGAGTGGCCTAGTACGGCCCATCTTCATCAGCACATGCTCAAGACCATCGCGAGGGGCCGAGCCTCGTGGGGCGGACGACAGGAGGCTTCCTCGGGCACGGCCTCGTCAGGATGGCTTGCGAGGAGGCGGAGAGATCAAGGCGGGGTACCTCAGGAGGTGCCCGTGACGCAAGCCATGACGACCAAGGCCAGGCGGGCACCGGCCTGTGCAGAGTCCTTGTTTCCCCTTTGGTGCAAAGGGGGCAAGCGCAGGCAAGGGTATGAAGCAAAGGCAACCATATCAGTGCAACAAGACCAAGACCAGTAGGACGGCAGAGCGGAGGTCATCGTGGAGCCCAAGCCAGCGTCATCGTCAGGGCCTTTGGCAGGCGAGGATCAACTTTAGTCAGGATAAGTGTACTAGATGTTCCCCTTCAAAATGGCCAATTGTTGGCGCCCTTCCCGCTCAATATTTGGAAGAGGCCCGAGGCCTTTGCCTATAAATAGGACTAGCCACCCACATGGTAGGGAATCTGCGAGATCGGATCCACATCAAAGACACAGAGAGAGAGGCGACTGAACTCCCCCAAGTAGTTCATCGCACCAACCAAGAACAGACACTCGTGAGGTTGTTGTTCCCTTGTACTGTTCCTCATCAGCCCCAGAGGCAGTCCACCATACCACAAACTGGAGTAGGGTATTACACCACAATGGTGGCCTGAACCAGTATAAATCTCGTGTCCCTTGTGTTGTTCTTCGTGTAGTTTTAGATCCTGGCGAGGCGGTGAAACATGGGTAGGCTGGGGGTGTGATCTCCGCGTGCACCCCAGTGTTCGAACCTCAAGGGTCTACCGGAACCCGAAATTCGACAGTGGCAAAGTATGCACAACCAATTCTAGCATCTATCAGTCAATTGGCGATGACTAGGTCATCTATATATGAGTATATTGACTTAGGAGTCAAATGAGAACATTCGATCATAGGTCATACTCATCGTTTAAGCTCAAGTGGGGTTACCACTTTTACATAATGCATTGATGTGTTCACATCATTAGAGTTGCTTTGACTCAATTCTTAGAGTTAAGCTCCCCCTAGATGTGAGATCCCCCTTAGAGGGATGAACTAACCTTGGGTTTTGTCGATGATGACTTCATGTAGGTGTTGAAGATGTGGATGCTCAATGTTGATGTAGATCATTTGGAGCAATCCTTTCGAGTGAGTTGCACTTTCAATACCTACATGGGTTAGTCCCACAAGGAACAAACAAGAATATCCATAGACATAGAGTGATGCACACACAAATGATGTCCATGAAAACATTAGGTTACCTTGTCCCTTGCCTTATCAACATGAGGGTTTGTGACTCCTTAAACTAGTGCAAGATACGGAAGTTGATTGCACTTGTCCTTGCCATAATGATATGAGTGAAGAATGTTGGCGGAGTCACCCTCAAGAACACTCTAGTTCTTCTTCTTCGGGATCCACATCATCTTGGTGGGAATCCTTGGAGTTGTAGTTGTACTTGATGAAGTAGAACTTGACGTAGTCTTGGGAACCCACTTGACCAAGGCCTTAGGTGCTTCTTCAAATGCATCAATCTCCTCTTGAAGCTTGTCCTTGCCTTTGTTCTTGTGGTCTTGTGGTGGAAGATCATCTTGTTCTTGTGTTCCCTTGAAGGATGTAGGATCATACTTCTCTTGTTGAGGAACAAACTTCGTCTTGGGGTATTGATCTTCTTCCCACTCAACTCCATTGGCATTGAACTTTCATTCAAAACCAACACCTTGATTCTTCCGGTGCCTTCCTTGCTTGCGTACAATTTCCTCGAATTACTTACTTTCAACAAGGCTCTTGTATTCACCTTTCTCTATAATTCCCTTCAATAAGCTATTTTCTTGCTCAAGTGTAACTTGGCTAAGAGAATCATTAGTGGAATCAAGAGAACTACTAGAAGCAACAATATTGGATTTGGCATTATTATTGTTACTACTAGAGGAAGAATCTTTCTTGTTCTTGTTACTAGACTTGATTTGAGGCATGTAAGTAGATAAGAGTAAAAGCTTGGCAATGTAAGAAGAACTTTTCTTACGGGGATCATCATTGATTGCCTTTAAGAACTCATGCTCTTGCTCAAGATTGAGCTTTTCAAAGCGTAACTTCTCATGAGCCCTTAAAAGTTCTCGATGATCTTCGAAGATAGTTTCATGAGCTAACTTAAGAGTGTTTAGTTCTTTAGTTAGAAGCTCAATCTTCTCCTTATCATTGTAATTAGTTTTATCTTGATTAGCATGATTAATTGATGTTTCATCATAGTATTCATTACTAGAGTTGTCAATAAGTAAATCATCATCACCTAACAAGTCATCTTCATCACTATTAAAATCAACATACTCGGCGTGTGTTACCTTAGGACCTTTGGCCATGAAGCATCTTCCAATTCCTTCATTTGGTGAATCAAATATGTCGTAGGAGTTGGTTGACACAAGTGCTAGACCGGCAACACCTTCATCTTGAGTATATTCGGAGTTGGAGTGATAGCTTCTCTCGGAGTGATTGTCTGAGTCGGAGCCGGATACCCATTCACCAACATGAGCTTGATGTCTTCGTTTTGTGTAGCTCTTTGATGACTTGTCCTTCCTTTCCGAATCCTTGCTTCTCCGTGAGGGTCTTCGTTCATAACGATCATCTCTACTCCTTCTCTCCCTTGGTGGTGATTCTTCTCTTCTACTTCTTGTTTTTGGAGAATCTTCTCTTCTTTTGTAGTGTGTCGTACACTCATTGGAATAGTGTCTGGGTCTCCCACAATTGTAGCAATTGCGCTCTCGACTAGAAGATCTTTTGTCATTGTAGGACCTTGCCTTAGAGCTTCTTTCTTTGCTTCTACTCTTGTAGAATTTGTTGAATTTCTTCACCATTAAGCTCAATTCTTCATTGAAGGTTTGTTTCTCACTTGATGATGTGGGGGCTTCACATGAGGCTTTGTAAGCACCACTTGACTTGTTGTGAAGTTCCTCCTTATCCTTGAGTGACATCTCATGAGCAACAATTTTTCCAATTACTTCCGTTGGCTTGAGATCTTTGTAATTTGGCATCATTTGGATCAATGTGCATACGGTATCATATTTTCCATCCAATGCTCTCATGATCTTATTGATGATGAATCTGTCGGTCATCTCTTCACTTCCTAAGCCGGCAATCTCAATTGTGATAAGAGCAAGCCTAGAGTACATTTCAGCGACACCTTCATCATCCTTCATTTTGAACTTGTCCAGCTTACTTTGGAGCACATCCAACTTGGATTCCTTGACGGAGTCGGTACCTTCATGCATATCAATCAAAGTATCCCAAATTTCCTTTGCATTCTCAAGACAGCTGATTTTGTTGAATTCTTCGGGGCACAAGCCATTGAAGAGGATGTCACAAGCTTGAGCGTTGTATTGCAGCATCTTCAATTCATCCGCACTAACTTCATGATTCGGTTCTCTCCCATCAAAGAATTCACCTTGCAAGCCAATACACACAATAGCCCAAACGGCAGGGTTATGTCCGAGAATATGCATTTTCATCTTATGCTTCCAACTAGCAAAATTAGTGCCATCAAAGTAAGGACCTCTATGGTGATAATTTCCCTCGCTAGACACCATACTCTCCTAGGTTGTGAAACCAAGTCTATGACCACCAAAAGCTATGGAAATCAAAGCAAATGGAGACCAAAGCTCTGACACCACTTGTAGGACCTTGAAGTATGTCTAGAGGGGGGGTGATTAGACTACTTGACCAATTAAAAACTTAACCTTTTCCCAATTTTAGACTTTGGCAGATTTTACCTATCTTTGGACAGGTCAAGCAATCTTCACACAATTCAAGCAAGCATGCAAAAAGTATATGAGCGGTGGAATTTAAAGCATGCAACTTGCAAGAATGTAAAGGGAAGGGTTTGGAGGATTCAAACGCAATTGGAGACACGGATGTTTTTGTCGTGGTTCCGATAGGTGGTGCTATCATACATCCACGTTGATGGAGACTTCCACCCACGAAGGGTAACGGTTGCGCGAGTCCACGGAGGGCTCCACCCACGAAGGGTCCACGAAGAAGAAACCTTGTCTATCCCACCATGGCCGTTGCCCATGAAGGACTTGCCTCACTAGCGGTAGAACTTCACGAAGTAGGCAATCTCCTTGCCCTTACAAACTCCTTGGTTCAACTCCACAATCTTGTTGGAGGCTCCCAAGTGACACCTAGCCAATCTAGGAGACACCACTCTCTAAGAAGTAACAAATGGTGCATTGATGATGAACTCCTTGCTCTTGTGCTTCAAATGATAGTCTTCCCAACACTCAACTCTCCCTCTCTCATAGAATTTGGATCTGGTGGAAAGAAGATTTGAGTGGAAAGCAACTTGGGGAAGGCTAGAGATCAAGATTCATATGGTAGGAATGGAATAACTTGGCCTCAACACATGAGTAGGTGGTTCTCTCTCAGAACTGGTAAGTTGGAAGTGTAGGTTCGTTCTGGTGGCTCTCTCCACGAATGAAGAGGAGGTGGAGGGGTATATATAGCCTACACACAAAATCTAACCGTTACACACAATTTACCAATCTTGGTGGGACCGAATCAACAAACTCGGTCGGACCAATTCAGTAAACCTAGTGACCGTTAGTGATTTCGGTGGGACCGACATGCAACTCGGTAAGACCGATATGGTTAGGGTTAGGGCATAACGTAATCTCGGTGAGACCAATTACACAAACTTGGTGAGACCAATTTTGGTAATTAGCTAACCAAAGAGTTGGTCAGGTAAACTCGGTGGGACCGGTTCGCTCTTTTCGATGAGACCGAAATGTTACGAAAGGGAAAGAGAGAGTTTACATTGCAATCTCGGTGGGACCGATCGCTCACTTCGGTTAGACCGAAACGTTACGAAGGGAAACAGAGAGATTACAATCCCATCTCGGTGAGACCGAGATCCCTATCGGTGAGGCCGATTTGCCTAGGGTTTGTGGCAGTGGCTATGACATTTGAACTCGGTGGCGCCAGATAGAAAGAATCAGTAGGGCCGATTTTGACTTTGGGTTTAGGTCATATGTGGATGTGAGAAAGTAGTTGAGGGTTTTTGGAGCATATCACTAAGCACTTGAAGCAAGAGGCTCATTAAGCAACACCTCATCCCTCCTTGATAATATTGGCTTTTCCTATAGACTTAATGTGATCTTGGATCACTAAAATGTGAAATGTAGAGTCTCGAGCTTCTGAGCTTGAGCCAATCCTTTGTCCTTAATCTTTTGAGGGATCCACTTTCATCATCCATGCCATGCCATTCATTGAGCTTTCCTGAAATATTTGTCTTGGAATAGCATTAGCTCAGTAAGCTATATGTTGTTATGAATTACCAAAACCACCTAGGGATTGTTGCACTTTCAAATGGCCATAACTTCAACAATGGAGAGTCCGGAATGGGTCAACAATCTGACCTTGCTGACCAATCTCATCACTTCTACACTATCCTCTTGTCCCGGGGACTTGGGGCGCCAGCTAAATAGCTTCTTCAAGGGAGTGGTGGAAAATTCGGTAAGTCCACGCAGAACAGGGTCCGGAAGAGGAACATCCTCAATGTAAAACCATTCCAAAGACCATCCTTCGGACCCCCTCTTTGGATTCCCGATGGGGTAACCGGATCCGGCTACGCACCATACTTCGATGCCGCCCACTTCAAATATAGACCCTCCGCCCGGGTGGTGGGCGACGACGCAAAAGAACTTTTTCCATAGTTCGAAATGAGCCTCGCAGCCTAAAAATAATCCGCAAAGGGCGACAAAACCAGAAATATGCTGAATGGAACCTGCTGTTAGGTTGTGCAGCTGGATCCCGTAATATTCCAGTAGACCCATGAGGAAGGGGTGGATAGGGAAGCCTACGCCCCTCAGAAGGAATGAGATGAAGCACACCCTCTCCCCTTGGCTGGGGTTGGGGTAATTCTCTACCAATGCACCATCGCCCATAGAAGTTAATCCTGCCCGTACGGAGACTAGATCCGTGGGCGGGGGAGGGGGATATATACTTGTGTCTGGAGATGATTGAGCTGAATATGGGATACAGAACAACTTTGCCAATCCCCCTCTTGAGGGAGATGAGGACGCGAGGAGGAGCCATGGACACTAGCCATGGTTTGAGCTTTTTTCGTGGTTTGCATTGTTGCTCTTGGAGCGATGTGGGATGGCGTTTGGGGATCTAACCTCGTTATATAAGCACTTCCCATACCTGTTAAAAGGGTTAAAATATAAAGGTAATGGGCCGTTCACATTCGCTCAGTCGCATGGAAATTGAGGCGACAACAGGAAGGAATCATAAAGACTAGACACAGAAGCCAATGCCAGACTATCGTCAATCCAGAGTATGGTGGAGAACCTGCCTTGCAAAGCCGAAGACTTCTATCCGCATACTACATCGTCATTGAAGGCCAGTTCGGGGGCTACTGAGGAAGTCCTGGATTCGGGGGTCCTCAGGTGTCTGGCCCAGGAGTATGGGCCGGGTTGGATGGGCCATACAAGATCAAGCTGAAGACTATCGTCCGTGTCTGGGTGGGACTTCTCCATACGTAAATGGCAAGATTAGAGTCTGGGGGTATCATTTCCTTCCCTGATGAACCGACCTTGTACAAACCCTAGGCCCCTCTGGTGTGTATATAAACTGGAGGGATTAGTCCATAGGGGCGATCCGCATTACCATCATCGAAATATTCATAGGCTAGACATCTAGGGTTTAGCCACTATGATCTCGAGGTAGATCAACTCTTGTAATATCTATACTCTTCAAATATAATCAAGCGGGAGAAGGGTTTTACCTCATTTTAGAGGGCCTGAACCTGGGTAAACATTCTGTCCCCTGGTCCCCCGTTACCATCGATCCTTAGATGCACAGCTTGCCCCCCCCCCCCGAGATCTGCCGGTTTTGATAGCAACAACTTGTGCTTTTGATCACCATCTCCAAAGCACCGGCATGATCTCCATCGTCACCGACACGACACCATGATCTCTATCATAATGACCTCCATCATCGTGTCGCCATCAGGGTTGTCATGCCAACCATGCTTCTACTACTATTGCTATTGTGTAGCAATAAAGTAAAGCATTACATAGCGCTTAATGATTGGCAAGCAGGTCATACAATAATTAAAGACAACCCTATAGCTCATGCCGGTTGTCGTATGCATGGACATGCAAGTCGATATAAACTATTACAAACATGATCATCTCATACATCAAATATATTCCATCATGTCTTTGGCCATATCATATCACAACATACCCTGCAAAAACAAGTTAGACGTCCTCTAATTGTTGTTGCATGTTTTACGTGGCTGCTATCGGTATCTAGCAAGAACGATTCTTACCTACACAAATCCACAACGGTGATATGAAAGTTGCTATTTAACCTTCTACAAGGACTGCCTTTGTCGAATCCAATTCAACTAAGGTGGAAGAGATAGACACTCACCATCCATTTTATGCAACAAAGTCACATGTTAGACGATGGAATCGGTCTCATGTACGTGGACATGTGAAGTTGGTTTGGCCCGCTTTATGCCACAATACGGCCGAACCAAGAAAAGACCAAGGAAGCAAGCAATCTGAATATCAACGCCCACAAACTCCTTTGTGTTCTACTCATGATCTCATCTACGCATACACCTAGCTCATGATGCCACTGTTGGGGAATGTTCCATGGGAAACAAAAAATTTCCTACGCTCACCAAGATCAGTCTAGGAGATGACCATCTACGAGAGGAGAGATTCCATCTACATACCCTTGTAGATTGCTAAGCGGAAGCATTAAGAAACAAAGTTGATGTAGTTGAACGTCTTAGCGATCCAATCACGTTCCGTCCAGCGAACTCCCGATCCAAGTGCCGAATGGACCGCACCTCCGCGTTCAACACACGTACGGCTTGATGACACCTTCACCTCCTCGATCCAGCGAGCGATGGTGAAGTAGTAGCTCGAGTTCAGTTCTCCGGCAGCAAAACGGCGTGATGGTGCTAGTGATGGAGAAATCTCAGAATGGCTTCGCCAAGCACTACGGAGAAGAAGATGGACTACGAGGGAGAGGGAGGGCAGCGCCGTGGCATAGATGGGTGCGGCTGCCATCCTTCTAC
>NC_041387.1:263902316-263994582 GCF_002162155.2 Triticum dicoccoides
TTAGGTGATGCTGGTCATCACCCGATACCCCCGGAACAATTCCAGACTCTAATACCCTTCGCCCAATATACCAATCTTCACCTCCGCACCATTCCAGAGTTCCTCATCACGCCCGGGATCTCATCTAGGACTCCGAACAACCTTCAGTAACCACCATAATGACTGAACTATACTTATATCATAACCAAACGTTAAGTGTGTAGAACTTGCGGGTTCGAGAACTATGCAGACATGGCCGAGACACCTCTATGGTCAATAACCAATAGCGGGACCTAGATGCCCATATTGGTTCCTACATATTCTACGAAGATCTTATCAGTCGAATCTCAATGTCAAGGATTCTGCTAATCCCATATGCAGTTCCCTTTGTCCATCGTTATGTTACTTGCCCGAGATTCGATCGTCGGTATCTCCATACCTAGTTCAATCTCATTACCGGCAAGTCTCTTTACTCGTTCCGTAATACAAGATCCCGTGAATAACTCATTGGTCACATTGCTTGCAAGCTCGTTGTGATGCTATATTACCGAGTGTGCCCTAAGATACCTCTCCGTCATACAGAGTGACAAATCCCAGTCTTGATCCATGAAAACTCAATAGACACCCTTGGAGATACCTGTAGATCACCTTTATAGTCACCCAGTTACGTTGCGATGTTTGGTACACACAAGGTACTCCTCCGGAATTAGTGAGTTGCATCATCTCATGGTCATAGGAACATATACTTAACATGTAAATAAGGACAACAATCAACTGACACAATCATATGCTACGTTCATAGTTTGGGTCTTGTACATCACATTATTCTCCTAATGATGTGATCCCGTTATCAAATGACAACTCATGTTCACGGCTAGGAAATAATAGCCATCTTTCATTAACGAGCTAGTCCGGTAGAGGCTTACAAGGGACATGTTGTTGTCTATGTATCCATACATGTATTTGAGTTTCCGGTCAATACAATTATATCATGGATAATAAACAATTATCATGAACAAGGAAATATAATAATAACCACTTTATTATTGCCTCTAGGTCATATTTCCAACATAATGATCTTGTTGCTCAAGTGCTTAGTGATATTGCTCCAAAAACATGAGCCACTTTCTCTATCCGAATATGTCCAAATCCTAAATTCCAACCCGGCCCCACCGAAACTTCTCATCCGGAGCCACCGAGTTCATCTAGACATAGCCACTACCAAAAGTCTAAGAATTCGGTCCCACCGATACGAATCTCGATCCCATCAAGATGTTGCGATCGGTCTCACCGAGTTGGCTCGAGTGATTCTCTGTTGTCTTATTGCTTCATGTCGGTCCCATCGAGATGAGGTTTGCCCTATGCCCTTGCACATCAGTCCCACCAAGTTGTTCCCGTCGGTCCCAACAAGATTCCTAACATTCATATTTTTGCATAGATCGGTGTCACCGAGTTTTTTGATTGGCGCCACCGAGATAGGTAGAAATTGTGTAACAGTTGGATTTTGTGTGGAGGCTATATATACCCCTCCACCCCTTCTTCCTCATAGAGGAGAGCCATCAGAACGTGCCTACACTTCCACCATTCATTTTCTGAGAGAGAACCCCCTACTCATGTGTTGAGATCAATAGATTCCATTCCTTCCATTTTAACCTTGATTTCTAGCCTTCCCCAAGTTACTTTCCACTCAAATCTTTCTTCCACCATAGCCAAATCCGTGAGAGAGAGTTGAGTGTTGGGGAGACTATCATTTGAAGCACAATAGCAAGGATTTCATCATCAAGACATCATTTATTACCTTTTGGAGAGTGGTGACTCCTAGATTGGTTAGGTGTCGCTTGGGAGCCTTATAACCCACAAGTATAGGGGATCAATTGTAGCCTTTCTCAACGAGTAAGAGTGTCGAACCCAACTGCCGGGGCACACAAAGAGGGGTGTATGTTTCCCCTTGACATGTGCACGGACGGCAGTTCATTAGGCTGACAAGATTACAACACCAAGATTAGACCAAGCAAGAGGGATCAATTCTTTGAATGATCCAAGTAAAGATCAAAGAAGACCAAGATGAGCCAGAGAAGCAAGATGTTGCTAAGGAAAGAACCTCCCTTGCCGGGCAGGCAAGCCGGGCAAAGTTGGCCCAAAAGCAAGCTTCCAAATCGTCCCGGCAGGCCTGCCGGGGCTTGCGGAGGCAAGCCACTCCACCGCTCCACCTCACAAGCAGCACAGGTCATAGATTAGTGCCGTGTCAAGCCCCAAGGTGACTAAGTGGTTGCTTTTCACCACATGGCAGCCACTTCATATAGCAAACACCTCCATATGACACCTGTCCTGAGACATGCCAAGCAAGCAGGCACGAAGCTAGCAAAAGAAGCCCGACAAGGGTTGCCGGGCATGCTGTGATGTGACACTCGATGGCGCATTTAATGCACTCTGTCATCCTGCAGAGTTAGGTATGATATCACTGTTTGCTATCTACTCAGTACATAAAGACAGATTTGCCACCGTGGTAACCCCTTGATCTATAAAAGAAGGCCCATGGCGACTAGAGAAGGGGTTAGCGGATTGGGACCCTCACACATTCATACGCACATAGCCACTTTTGCCCCAAGGAAACCGTATCGGGCAAATGCGCAGTGCTCACCACCACTTTTTCTACCATCAATCCACCAAAGCAGGAGTAGGTTTTACTCCTCACGGCAGCCCGAACCTGGGTAAAAACTACACATGTGATCTCGGTCGCGCTGTGCTACACTTATCCACTCTTTGTGCAACGTGCCCATCCACCCGCCGAACCAGAAGGGGCTCGTAGCCCCATAGGTGGCCGTGGTTTCCCACGACATCTTTGGCGTGCCAGGTAGGGGGATCACTTGCGCGAACCTGAGGGGCATATGAAGCACGTCGTATTCGTCAATGGTGTCGCCTCTCGCGACGCCCAAGGGGATGGCTGAGGCGAAGCAGAAGAGCAGCGTTGCTCCCTTGCCGATCATGCCCACTCTCCGCCATCTCCACGCGACGTGGTCTTAATGACCATGGAAGATAGTGGCAAGGGTAACAATACCGCCTCGAACGTGCCAAGCAATAGGAATGCCCTGCAAATCCCGTTCGGGTGAAAGGAACGGTGTGCAAGGGTACCAGGTTTTCTCTCTCTCTCTCACTCTCTCTCTCTCTCTCTGCCACTCTTGCTCTATGACAATCCTGCTACTCCGGGTTTTAGCATCATCGACGTCGATGACCCCGTGCGATGCTCGGTCCAGCATTCACCCTGTTTAGGAAAATCCTGATCAGATCGCCAGTGCGAGCCCATTGGTTGATGCCCCGGCAAGTATGCACTGGCAAGGCTACCCGCGCTTCCATGGCTTTTTTGTGCCATCTGCCGTTGGATTGGTCACGATATGCGGAGATGAAGAGAGAGAAAACGATAGTACCTAATATCGCGTCCTGCCACACCAAGTTACATGCACTTCTAGCCGACCCGTGCCGGGAGCTGGAAGTCAATATACAAGCAATACAGTCCTTCCCGGGAAGTGCAAGCCATGTGAGCAGACGCATCCAGGGGAGAGACAGATGGAAGCCCAAATAAGAGCTAAGTGTACACAACCTCTATTATACTTTCAAATCGATAATTTGCACTTGTTTTTCCCCTGAGTGCCGAAGTGTCTGTATGATGAAATCTATCACAAGATGGTACCTTTGCTAGATTCTTGTCTGCACCCTCATTCCATTCAGAGTCCGCTCACGGGATGAGTGGCTGCATCAGAAACTACTAAGGAAAAACCTGCCGGGATGCATCGACGCCAAGATGAATGTTAAGGGCCAGACCCTTACGACTTTCGCGGCAATATGGTATCAGTAGGCAACCAGAACATGCATAGAGACTAATCATGCGGACACTAATGGATAATACTCGAAGGGGGTAAACACGCAAATCAAATTAAGCGATAACATCAAGTTCACATGTAAGCATAAACAACATAAGGTTTAAACACAGGACATGCGTCATTTTTTTGGTTACAGGCCAACATAGTGGCAGGAATGGTTCAGTGCCGGGGCTAGCGGCTTTGTGAAGTAGCGGGACACCAAGAACCTTGTCGGTCAGGGGAGTGGCCTTATCTTTGGAGGTAGGGACGTCTGCACCTGGCGGTGGCTTCCTGAAGCCATCATTAAGATCAAGATCTGGGTGACGGCAGGCAAGGTTGCTTAGGACCATGAAGAGGGCATTGCGGGCGAGCTTCCAGGATTCACTTGCGAAGCGGCCGGCTCTTCCTTCTTCGTGAACTTTCAGCTTCTCGAGCAGCTCATTGAAGAAGACTCCTAGCTTTGCGTTGGGGGCCTCCTGCTTGTTGGCCGAGTAAACTGGCCCTTCCATGCCCATCGTCGTTGTTTGGGCAGCGAGGAATTCGGCAACGTCTACCAAGCTCTTGGTCCAAAGGTCAACCTGCTGAGATTGGTTCACCAGCTTGTCCTCTGCCTCCTTCCGAGGGCGCTTTGCAGTATCCAAGTCCTTTGACAGTAGCTATTCACGGGCCTCAACAGAATATATTGAGTTTTCTAAGGAGCCGATTCGGTCCTTCAGATCTTCGGTGGTGCCATTGGTGACTTTGAGGCCTTGGCTCTTGGAGGGGAGCTGCGATTGCGTGTCCTTTAGGAGGGACTCTGCTTTCTGCGCCTCCTCCTTGAGGGCCGAGACCTCCCCGATACTCCCGACAAGCTTCTCCATCAGTTCAGCCACCTGCCAATCGAGGTCCACCTTGGCGGTAGTGGCAGCGACGAGATCATCAGCAAGCTTCTTCTATCGAGCAGCAGAGTCAGTAGTGAGAGCATCCAGGGCAGCTTTGTGCTTGGCTTCCAGTTCCTTGGTGCGTTGCTGCACGAGGACCTCTAGATCAGCATCTTTTGCATGGACAGTGGCCTCGAGTCTCTCCTCCCAGAGAGAAATCTCCTGCTCCCTAGCATCCAGAAGCGCTTTGCGGTCCGCCAAGCGCGCCTCCCGAGCAATGACATCCTCTCTTGCCATCGAGATTGTTTCCTGCTGCCTCACCTGAAGTTGCTTGTCGTGCCAGTAACATAGTCCTGCGCCCTTATCCTTCAGCTTCTGGTCCACCTTGTTGGCGGATTGGCGCTGCTTCTTGAGCTGGCCACTTCCGACTATGTCGCTCCTGCATTTCTTTAAGGCATGTGGACACAGACTCCATGAAGGAAAGGTCCATAGCGACTGCAACAGAATTGTCCACCTCTTCGACTCCTTGGTACAACTACGACATGATGCGTCGGAGTTCTCTGTCAAGCTCTGTGCTCACCGCCATTGGCTAGCCGGGGGCTTCGAGCTGGGTTGTGCGAGCACCAGCGCTAGATGGCCTGAAGATGGTGGTGGGGGCTCTGCTCGTGTGCCAAATGAGGGGAGGGGGGCCATGGTTTCAAGCGGTATCTTCTCCTCAACCACGACCCCTCATCTAGACATGTTGCCGAGGATTTCATCGGGCTTCTTCAGGGGACGCAGAGCACCCCCGGCAGCGTGCTCCTGCTCCTCTGCGGCAGTGATCTTGGCGGCTTCGTCCATGACATCCTTCCCAATGTTGGCCACCTCATCGAGCAAGTCTGACTCCTCGCTTAAGGGGGTTGCAAGCAGATCCAGCAATCAATGACAGAAGGATAGAGTTACTTAACCAGACAAGATCGCAAAGCAACGTGATAAGAGAGGAAGGAGAACAAATAGGTTACCTGGAGGGGTCTGCCGGGTAGAAGCTCCTGTTTCTCCTGTAACGTTGGTTGCCGGGTCGCTGCCAGGCTCTTCCGTGGAGACCCTTCGCGGGGATCCATCGACTCTATCAACGGGCGGTGTGGGCCCCTCCTGGAGAGGCTTGTCCTGAGTGGTTCCTACCCCACCTTGGGCGTCAATGGAGGGGAGCTCTCTACCATCACCCCCAGCAGGAGGAACTTCCTATGCACTTTTGGGCCGGGCGCTGAGCTGGGGGCTCGGTGTCGGGACGCTCGTACTGCTCCCTCCTGGGCTCGTCCCTCTCGCCGTCATCGATAGCTCCGCACGTCTGAGCCACTTGGTCCGGTGGATGAGGGTCTCCGTCTCATCCTCCTCCTTGTTAGCAACACTAAGCAATATCAGTAAGCAAATGCAAGCAAGCTTACTGAAGATAATACGAGAAGAGAGAAGGGGGGAGCGATCTCCCTTACTCTTCACCAATAATCATGGAGTTCAGCTCAAAGTCTATGGGTGGCGAGGGCGCCCTGCTCCTCTTCTGGGGTGGGGGAGCAGAGCTCTCTGACAACTTCGAGCCCTGCCGAGGGGCGGGACGCTCCGATGAAGACGAGCTCGACAAAGAGCTCTAACTCGATTGGGCGCTGGAGTCGCCCTCCTTGGGTGTCGGCTGCTTAGCGGGAAGGGCCCTAGCCTCGAAGAGCCAAGGAGAATGTCGGTGCACAACTTCAGGAACGCTGACCTTGGAGGCGATCTCCTTTGCCTTCCTAGCGGCGGGCACAGGATCGGGGCTGCCGCTCCCCAATTGGCTGCCCATTTGCGAGGGCGTGGCTCCAAGATTGGCTCAAGGGCCTTCTGCGAACCATTCCTCCTCAGGTACCTCCACTTCCTCAGCCTCTTCTTCCTCTAGGGCCTTTGTTGCCGCGGCATACAGATCCTCGATCCTGGAAGGCCCGTCCGCGGTAGGCTCTCTCCCGACACGCTCTTCCCCGACAACCTCTTCTGAGACTTATGTCTCACCCCTACAGTGGGAAGTGATCTTATCTCCATCTTTCCCTCTTCCCATTGCCGCCTTCCCGGCCTTTGCCGCTGCTCCAACTTGGGCCGCCCTATCTTCCTCGAGCCGCTTCTTAATGTATGCTACCTCCACCTTGGAGGTGCTCTTGTAAATTTTGGTTTCCACTTTAGTGGCCCTTTCTACTAAGGTGGAAGACCATGCTAACTCTTCATCATAAGAGGATAACTGCCAGTCACCTGAAACTCCATCGGCGTTGTAGTGCGGCATCCATTGCAAAATCTGATTCCTGGCAGAGTTGATGTTCAGTTAGATGATGTTTGCTGGCAGCTTGAACAACCCAATGTGGCCGAATAGCTGATCACACAACCAGGCATGGCCAGAAACTGTTAGGTTATTGGCCAGGCTAAGGAGCAATCTCATCCTATCTCCAGCATCTCTGTACTCCCAGGCGAACCTGTCCGTTTTCTGCAAAGGAGTGAAGCGACGGAGAAGGAAATTCTCCCCTACATGCTTGACTGTCAGCCCGACAGCCTTCAAACGGGTAATCCTCTTTATTGTCGGGCGGAGCCTGTCCTCAGAGAGGCCAAATTCCCTCCAAAAATTGTCGCACTCAAGGCATTCCGTTCGGTGCCTGGCAGAATTCAGGGGCCTTTTTGTCCTGAATCCAACACCAGTCTCCTCTCCACTCCTCCCACTTGCTGTGATGCTAGCCAGAGATGTAATCCCAGTTCTCTCTTGGCATGACCCGTGGCATCCAGCTGATATTCCTAGAATGGTGGTTCTTGTTCTCCACCCGCGGGATGAAATAGTGCCTGAACAGATCAACATTGGGGGCCACCTCAACGAAGTTCTCGCACAAATGGGCAAAGATCACCATACACGCCATTGCATTGGGCGTTAAATCCAAAATATGGAATCAATAGACCGCCATCATCGCCTCAAGAAAATCCAAAAATGGAGGCCAGACGTCGTAGATGAAATATGCACAGAAAAATGTGTATGAATCTGGCGGGTCCTCCTTCCCCTCCGCCAGAACCTTGGGAGCACCATGCCCCTTCGGGACCTCCCTCCCCCACCAATATCCATACCTCCCCTGCAACACATTACCGCCGAGATGCGACGGGCAGAAGACGACGTCTCCCCTTCATTTCCTGTCCAACTCCGTCGCCCTCTTGCTCCCCTCGGTGACCGCCTCTTTCGCGGTGGCCATCAGCTTTCCTCTGGTCATGGTTTTCTTCCCCATCTCCCTGAGTTGCGGTGGGATCACGGGAAGGAGATTGAAAAGGGGGTCGGAGGCGAGCGTGGGCAAAGAAAGGGAGCGGTTGTTTGGCTTGCGGAGGAAGATGATGGGGAAGCGAGGCGAATGATGAATGGGCAGTACCCTTCTGCATTTTCCCCTCTTAAGGGAAACGGCGTGGGGGAGGGCACGACTATTAAGAAAAGTCACCGTTTCTCATTAACTGCTGCAATCCCGCTACCCCATGACCCACGGTAAAAACGTGAAGTGGATGTTGGATTGACTAGTTATCGAGACAAATCGCTGCACGCGTGGCGCTTTTTCACCACGTGTCCATGCACTATTTGTGTCCTAACCCAATGTGCCCAGTGGCACCTATGGCTCAGGCCCAGGGCTTATGTCGGGGCACACAAATAGGGGTGTATGTTTCCCCCTGACTTGTGCACGGATGATAGTTCATTAAGCTGGCAAGATTACAACATCAAGATCAGACCAAGCAAGAGGGGTCAATTCTTTGAAGAATCCAAGTACAGATCAAAGAAGACCAATATGATCTAGAGAAGCAAGATGTCGCTAAGGAAAGAACCTCCCTTGCCGGGCAGGCGAGCTTGGCAAGGTTGGGTTTGCCCTGGAAGCAAGCTTCCAGATAGTCCCGGTAGGCCTGCCGGGGCTTGCAGAGGCAAGCCACTCCACTGCTCCACCTCATAAGCAAAGCAAGTCATATGTCAGTGCAGTGTCAAGCCCCAAGGTAAGTAAGTGGCTGCTTTTCGCCACATGGCAGCCACTTCCTACAGCAAACACCTCCATATGACAACCATCCTCAGACGTGTCTAGCAAGCATGCGCGAAGCTCGCAAAACAAGCCCGACAAGGGTTGTCGGGCATGATGTGATGTGACACTCGACGGCGCATTAATGTGCTATGTCAGCCTGCAAAGTTAGGTATGATATCACTGTTTGCTATCTAATCAGTGCGTAAAAACTGATTTGCCACTGTGGTAACCCCTTGATCTATAAAAGGAGGCCCATGGTGACCGGAGAAGGGGTTAGTGGATTGGGACTGAGGGAGTCCTGGATTAGGGGGTGTCCGGATGGCCAGACTATGACCTTTGGTCGGACTCCTGGACTATGAAGATACAAGATTGAAGACTCCGTCCCATGTCCGGATGGGACTTTCCTTGGCGTGGAAGGCAAGGTTGGCGATACGATATGAAGATCTCCTCCCATTGTAACCGACTCTGTGTAACCCTATCCCTCTCCGGTGTCTATATAAACTAGAGAGTTTTAGTCCGTAGGACGAACAACAATCATACCATAGGCTAGCTTCTAGGGTTTAGCCTCTCTGATCTCGTGGTAGATCCACTCTTGTACTACCCATATCATCAATATTAATCAAGCAGGAGTAGGGTTTTACCTCCATCGAGAGGGCCCGAACCTGGGTAAAAACATCGTGCCCCTTGTCTCCTATTACCATCTGCCTAGACGCACAGTTCGGGACCCCCTACCCGAGATCCGCCGGTTTTGACACCGACATTGGTGCTTTCATTGAGAGTTCCTCTGTGTCGTCGCCCGATGGCTTCATCGATCATCAATCACGACGCGGTCCAGGGTGAGACCTTTCTCCCCGGGCAGATCTTCGTATTCGGCGGCTTCGCACTGCGGGCCAACTCGCTTGGCCATCTGGAGTAGATCGAAAGCTATGCCCTTGGCCATCAGGTCAGGTTTGGAAGCTTAAATTACACGGCCGACATCCGCAGGGACTTGATCTTCGATGGATTCGAGCCACGGCCGAGCGTGCCGCTCTGTCCCGATGGGCATGATCTAACTCTGCCATCGGACAGCGCCCAGAGTGCCGCTCAGGTGTCTTCTCCGATCATTAGCTCGGAGCCGACTGCGCTAGTCGGGGATGGACGGTTGGGCGCCACCCCGGGAGCCGCAATCTCTACGGCGATAGAGCCGAATACCAGCCTAGTCCTTTGCAGGGCCCGTGACTCCAAGGTGCCGGACTCCGTTCCGGACTCCGTATATCCTGCACCTCTTCTGATCGAACCCGATTGGGCTCCAATCATGGAGTTCACCGCCACAGACGTCTTTCAGCACTCGCCCTTTGGCGATATCCTGAATTCACTAGAGTCTCTCTCTTTGTCAGGAGAGCCCTGGCCGGCTTACGGTCAGCATGGTTGGGATGCGGACGACGAAGAAATTCGAGGCCCACCCACCACCCACCTCGTAGCCACTGTCGACGATTTAACCGACATGCTCGACTTTGACTCCGAAGACATCGACGGTATGGACGCTGATGAAGGAGACGACCAAGAACCAGCACCTATAGGGAACTGGAAAGCCACCTCGTCATATGACATATACATGGTGGATACCCCCAAAGCAAGGGATGGCAATGAAAAAACGGAGGACGACCCCTCCAAGAAGCAACCCAAGCGCCGATGTCAGCGGCGCCGCTCTAAGTCCCGCCAAAGCAAAAACGGCGATTCCGGCACTAGAGATAACAACACGCTGGATAGTGCCGAAGACAACCCCCTCCAGCAGGATTCAATGTAGGAGGACGAAGGAGCCAGCCCTCATGAGAGAGCGGCCAACAGAGAGGTCGAGGACGACAATTATATGCCTTCCTCCGAAGACGAGGCAAGCCTCGACGACGACGAATTCGTCATGCCACAGGATCCCGTCGAACAAGAACGTTTCAAATGC
Organism: Triticum dicoccoides; assembly: GCF_002162155.2. Taxonomy (NCBI): domain Eukaryota; kingdom Viridiplantae; phylum Streptophyta; class Magnoliopsida; order Poales; family Poaceae; genus Triticum; species Triticum dicoccoides. Next base: position 263,912,968 of record NC_041387.1, read on the forward strand.
AGGCTTATGGCCATGGCAAGCAGCCTCAAGTAAAAATAGCAGCAGCTTAGAGCTAACCAAGACTTGCTAGCCGACAGATGGACCGAAGTCCTGGTGGCCGAAGAGTATAAACTCGAACGCCCCTCCAAGAGCTACCCAAAGCGCAGGCTGCTACCCTAACTTGAGGAGGAAGCAACTAAACCTACATCACCAGCGTACGATGCGCCCGATCGGCCACCCCGTGGCCGCGACAGAGAGGCCTTCAGGCCCTCGACCCAAGCCGCACCCCGGCACCGCTTAAAACATACCAGAGTACGGGGAGACACAACAGACCTACAAGACATATTGGAGAATAAGGCTAGGCAAACAAGATCGATCTACGGATCGCATGGGCGCCCCGCTTCACGTGACGCTAGCCGTCACACCGGACATGATAAGTACGGCCAGGCCGAATACAACAGACCAAGCTCATGCGAGCTGCGTCGTGATATAGCCCAGTACAGGGGTGCCGCACACCTACTATGCTTCACAAACGAAGTAATGGATCATCAAATCCCTGAGGGCTTTAAACCCATAAACATCGAATCATACGATGGCACAACGGATCATGCGGTATGGATCGAGGATTATCTCCTTCATATCCACATGGCCCGTGGTGATGATCTACACGCCATCAAATACCTCCCGCTCAAGCTTAAAGGACCAGCTCGACATTGGCTTAACAGCCTGCCAGCAGAGTCAATTAGTTGCTGGGAGGACCTGGAATCCGCATTCCTTGACAACTTCTAGTGCACTTATGTGCGACCACCAGACGCCGATGACCTAAGCCACATAATCCAGCAGCAAGAGGAATCGGCCAGACAATTTTGGACACGGTTCCTAAACAAGAAAAATCAAATAGTCGACTGTCCGGATGCCGAGGCACTTGCAGCCTTCAGGCACAACATCCGAGACGAATGGCTTGCCCGGCACCTAGGACAGGAAAAGCCGAAATCTATGGCAGCCCTCAAGACACTCATGACCGGCTTTTGTGCGGGAGAAGACAGCTGGCTAGCTCGTAGCAATAACATAACCAAGAGCCCTGGCAATTCGGATACCAAGGACAACAATCGCAGGTCACGTCGCAACAAGCACAAGCGCCGCATTAACAGCGACAATACTGAAGATACGGCAGTCAATGCCGGATTCAGAGGCTCTAAACCCGGTCAACGGAAGAAGCCATTCAAAAGAAACCCTCCGGGCCCATCCTACTTAGACCAGATACTCAATCGCTCGTACCAGATACACGGCACCCCGAACAGCCAGCCAACCACACCAACATGGATTGTTGGGTGTTCAAGCAGGCAGGCAAGTTAAGTGCCGAAACCAGAGACAAAGGGTTGCATAGCGATGACGACGAGGAGCCCCAGCCGCCGAACAATAGAGGACATAAGGGATTCCCCCCGCAAGTGCGGACGGTGAACATGATATATGCAACCCACATCCCCAAAAGGGAGCGGAAGCATGCTCTCAAGGACGTCTATGCGTTGGAACCAGTCGCGCCAAAGTTCAACCCATGGTCCTCCTGCCCGATCACTTTTGATCGAAGGGACCACCCCACTAGCATCCATCACGGCGGATTCGCCGCATTGGTCCTAGACCCAATTATCGACGGATTTCACCTCACCAGAGTCCTAATGGACGGCGGCAGCAGCCTGAACCTGCTTTCTCCGGATACAGTGTGGAAAATGGGTATCGATCCCTCAAGGAATAAACCCACAAAGACAACCTTTAAAGGCGTCATACCAGGTGTAGAAGCCAGCTGTACAGGCTCGGTTACACTCGAAGTGGTCTTTGGATCCCCGGATAATTGCCGAAGCGAAGAGTTAATCTTCGACATAGTCCCATTCTGCAGTGGCTATCACGCCCTGCTCGAACGAACCGCATTTGCAAAATTCAATGCGGTGCCGCACTATGCATATCTCAACCTCAAGATGCCAGGACCTCGCGGAGTCATCACAGTAAATGGAAACACCGAACGCTCTCTCCAAACGGAGGAGCACACGGCGGCCCTGGCGGCGGAAGTACAGAGTAGCCTCTCAAGGCAATTCTCCAATCCAGGTGTCAAACGTCCGGACAACGTCAAGCGAGCCCGAAGTAACCTACAACAAATCCGGCTGGCACGTTCCGAGCAAGCGTAGCAGTGCGGCCCCAATCCCAGCCCTCGCCAGATGGTGATATCGGTACCACGCGTACATAACTATGCCCTGGAGATACCATGGGCATAAGGGGAGGGGCACAACTACGGCACGCCCAGAATGCGGCTCAACCGCACTAAGGGGCTCCCTATTCCGCCGTTTCCTTTTTATACACTTTCAGGACCCAACTATTCGGAAGGCCTGTCCGGCAATACACTCGTCGAACACACGATGCAACAGCCAGGGAGAGAACAAGCTATGTCAAATGTCCAGGTGGTCTCTATAACGAGCTTAATACCTGTTTTACTTAAAATCCCGCAGCTCGCCCCTAGAGGGGGACATGTCAAATAATCCCATCTCTTGCTTATCGCACTACTTGTATTGTTCTGCTTTCGTAGCAGCCCTTTTTTAATAAACAATAAATAGCTCTTATCTATTATTGTACTCATCTATTTCTTATATATACAAATATGTTCAGTCATAACATTCTGCAACCATACACTTTGGTACAGCCAATACACTAGGGGCTTAAGCACCCCATAACATGGTGTGAGAAGACCGAACACTCTCATGAGTGCGGCACCCCGAACTTATAGCACTATATGCATCGGCTCCGAATCATGTCTTTGGTCAATAGTTGGGTTTGCCCGGCTCCCATGTTTTGGTACCTTATGTTCCGCAATGTTGGCTAAGGTAGCGCTGGGAGAACTACTACGATTGTGCCCTAGTTGAGCTGGGTTAACACCTCAGTAGAGAAAGCTAAAACTGACCGTCATGATAGTGCAAGAGACCGGTCGCTGTTCACGAGGTTTTTCCAGTCCTTAAAGACTTATGCCGCTTAGAGCAAGGAGCCGGACTTATCCGGCCTAGGCGTGGATAGCACCCCGAACTCGGTCTTCCGAATACTAGGGGCTTCGCCAAAATTTAAAATTATAGAATTCTATGGCTAAGTGAGAGTGATAAAGCATTATAAGTCCGATGGCCTGGTTCAATGTGCTGAGCGCCTCCCTAGATGGACCCAAGAATGGGAACAAGAGCGCTCAGGTTTATCCCGAACACCCCAACACTCGTGGCATGGGGATAGAAGCCGACGACTTGCATCTCTCAGATTTGATAAATGGCTGCACAGAAGGTAATATTTTAAATTAACAAAGCGTTGCTTAACGCATATGAACAAAGTTTTCCACGTACAGGATAACAAATGCGAGTCTACTAAAAAATTACATCTTTGGAGCATTCGTCCGCTATAAGGCGGGCACCCTTCAGGACGCCCTTATAATACATCTCGGGCGTACGATACTCCTTGCCCGGCGGTGGCGCATCCGTCAAAAGCTTCTCACCGTCCAGCTTGCCCCAGTGCACTTTAGCATGGGCAAGGGCCCGACGGGCACCTTCGATACAGAAGGAGCGCTTGACGACCTCAATCCACGGACACGCATCCACCAGCCACCGCACCAGACCGAAGTAGCTCCCAGGCATGGCTTCTCTAGGCCACAGCCGAACTATGAGGCCCTTCATGGCCTGTTCGGCCACCTTGTGGAGTTTGACCAGCTGCTTCAGCTAGTCGCTCAGGGGCACCGGATGTCCGGCCTCAGCATATTGTGACCAGAACACCTTTTCCGCCGAGCTCCCCTCTTCGGCTCGGTAGAATGCGGCAGCATCAAACACACTACGGGGCAGATCGGCGAACGCTCCTGGAGAGCTCCGGATTCGGGTAAGTAACAGATAATTTACATTTATATTCTTGCTTTGCATAAAGAATGCCTTACCCGCCGCTATCTTCTTCATCGCCTCGATCTCCTAAAGGGCCTTCTAGGCTTCGGCCTTAGCAGTCTTGGCACTCTCAAGAGCCAAGGCGAGCTCGGACTCTCGAGTCCTCGAGTCACGCTCCAAACTCTCGTGTTTTTCCACGAGAGCCTGGAGCTCTTGCCGCACCTCCGCCACCCGCGCCTCCTACTTCTCTCGCTCGGTGCGCTCCAGGGCCGCACTGTTTTCGGCCTTGGAGACCGCCTCCTTCAGGGTCGCCACCTCGGCTGTGCCCCCTGCAACATTTACGTTGGTCCTGTCATTATTTGCAACCAAGTATTTCTATATATATTCACATGCGGTATTACATACCCTCCTTGTCCTCGAGCTGCTTCTTGGCACGGCCGAGCTCGTTCTCGGACCGCTCGAGGTTCTCCTTCAATACTTCGACCTCCGCAGTCAGTGCGGCAGAGGTCAGCAGCGTAGCCTACATTCCCATATTGACATATTTTTGTTAGACTCCTGCATATATCTTTTTAGATCCTCAGCTCGGCTTTTCTTTCCGAACGCCAAACTGAGCATCAGGGGCTACTGTCTATGCGGTGACATTTTTATATGTTTTTGAACACATACCTCAAAGCCTGTTAACAGGCTTGTACAGGCTTCTGCCAGCCCGATCTTGGCGGACTGAACCTTCTGAATCACCGCACTCATAACAGTGCGGTGTTCCTCGTCGATAGAGGTGCCGTTAAGCACCTCCAGCAAATTGGCCGGCGCCTCCGGATGGACGGAGGTCACCGGCGTCGTAGGATTGCCCTTCTTATGAAGGCGCCGCCTGTCGGACTCTGGAACCATTGATGGTTCCGGAGCAGTGTCCGGCTCGGGGCCGGACTTGGATCCCTCCGGGGCTTTACCCCCTTTGGGCCTGGAGTCCGGGAGGTCGCCTTGCGGCACCTCCATGACCTCCTCCTCCTGGTTTAGTCCCTTTCGGGACTCCACCTCGGCGTCATCCATTGGGAGAGGGGAGGAGGCCGTCGGAAGTGAAGCGCTATTCACGTCCAACGAATCCAAGGAGCCGCTCATCGAATCGTCGAGCTGAGCCTTGGGCGGACTGCATGATCAAATTCGGCATCAGGAAATGCCAAATAATGGAAGGGCGTCATAAGTTATTCGGATAGCCGGACACTTACGATCTTGCCAGGGGCTTGACCCTGGACGGCCATTCCTCCCCGCCGCCTTCGGCACCAGAGGCGTAGTCCGGCAGAAGGGTTTTCCCCTTCTTGGACCCTCCAGCCTCCCCAGTTGGGGCGGCCTTTTTTTTCTTTCCTCCCCCCGTCGGAGGGGGAGAGGCTTCTTCTTCTTCCTCCTCCTCGTCTTCAGAGGCGGAGGGTGCTTCGGGGTTGTCGGGCGATGAACCCGACACCACCAGGCGCCGGGAGCTCTTGCGAGTCTCCGTGGCCTTCTTCTTGGCCTTCTTCTCCGGCACCACGTGAGGTACCGGGACCAGCAGCCCTATCAATTGGGCGTCCGCTGGGTCTTCTGGTAAGGGAGCCAGACAGTTCATCTGCCCGGACATCTTCAGCCAGTCCTGTTAAAGGAAAGGGAGGTTAGACCCCACATAGAGTTAGACTATGAAAGATAATGGTCCCGTAAAGGGCAGAGTAGCTTACCTCGCTGGCCTGACGCCGCGAGCTGAATCCGCGATCTTCGGTAGCGGATGTGGGTGCCTCGGCGCCCTTAAACAGCACCTTCCAGGCATCTTCGTACGTAGTGTCGAAAAGCTTGCTCAGGGTTTGATGATGTGCCGGATCAAACTCCCCCAATTTGAAGGCCCGTTGTTGGTATGGGAGGATCCGGCGGATGAGCATGACCTGGACTATGTTGACAAGCTTGAGATTTTTGACGCAGGTTTGAAGTCCGGTCAGCTCCTCCGAATCCCCCCACGTTAGGGCCGTCTCTTTCCAGGAAGTGAGTCGTGTGGGGAAGCCAGATCGAAATTCGGGGGCCGCCGCCCATTTGGGATTGCGCGGCTCGGTGATGTAGAACCACCCCGATTGCCATCCCTTTATTGTCTCCATGAATGAGCCCTTGAGCCATAGGACGTTGGCCATCCGGCCCACCATGGCGCCTCCGCACTCCGCTTGGCGGCCGCCCACTACCTTCGGCTTGACATTAAAAGTCTTCAGCCATAAGCCGAAGTGGAGCTGGATGCAGAGGAAGGCCTCGCACATGACAATAAATGCCGAGATGTTGAGGATGAAGTTCGGGGCCAGATCGTGGAAGTCCAGGCCGTAGTAGAACATGAGCCCCCGAACGAACAGGTGAAGAGGGAAACCCAGTCCGCGGAGGAAATGGGGAAGAAAAACAACCCTCTCATGGGGCCTAGGGGTGGGGATGAGTTGCCTCTCATCTGGAAGCCGGTGTGCGATGTCGTCAGACAAGTATCGGGCCTTCCTTAGCTTTTTGATTTGCCCCTCCGTGACGGAGGAGGCCATCCATCTACCTCCCGCTCCGGACATGATTGGAGAAGGTTGAGGTGGGAAGTGCGGGCTTGGGCGTTGGAGCTCGAGCGCGCAGGGACGAATAAGCAAAGGAGGAATAAGGCGTGAGTGGAAAGGGCGGATTCTTATCCCCTTATATGGGCGGCCGAAACTACGAGCCCCCACCGGCCTCATAAAACTCGCTTATCTCCCAAGCGCCGTGGTTAATGGCGTGGTTGGGTTACCCACGCCTGTATTGATGAGAATCCCGGAATAAGGGGACACGATCTCTGCTTTGACAAGACATGCCAAGGAAACCGCCTCGCTAAACGCGCTGAGGTGGAACATTAAAATGAATAAAAGCCTGGCCGTGGCATGATGTCACGCTGCGGAATACGTCAGCAGATTAGATTGGTGCAAATATTATTCTCTCTATGGTGGCATGTCGAACTTATTTTGCAGAGCCGGACAATGGTGCTCAACATCTTCTATGAAGTATTCAGAGGAGGAACCCGCCTTGCAATGCCGAAGACAACTTGTGCGCCGGACTCGTCGTCATTGAAGCCTGGTTCATGGGCTATTGAGGGAGTCCTGGATTAGGGGGTGTCCGGATGGCCGGACTATGACCTTTTGCCGGACTCCCGGACTATGAAGATACAAGATTGAAGACTCTGTCCCGTGTCCGGATGGGACTTTCCTTGGCATGGAAGGAAAGCTTGGCGATATGATATGAAGATCTCCTCCCATTGTAACCGACTCTGTGTAACCCTAGACCTCTCCAGTGTCTATATAAACCGGAGAGTTTTAGTCCGTAGGACGAACAACAATCATACCATAGGCTAGCTTCTAGGGTTTAGCCTCTCTGATCTCGTGGTAGATCCACTCTTGTACTACCCATATCATCAATATTAATCAAGCAGGAGTAGGGTTTTACCTCCATCGAGAGGGCCCGAACCTGGGTAAAAACATCGTGCCCCTTGTCTCCTGTTACCATCTGCCTAGACGCACAGTTCGGGACACCCTACCTGAGATCCGCCGGTTTTGACACCGACAAGGACCCTCACACATTCAGATGCGTGTAGCCACTTTCGCCCCAAGGCAATCCTATCGGAAAAGTGCACAACGCTCACCACCACTTTCCACCATCAATCCATCAAAGTAGGAGTAGGGTTTTACACCTCACGGTGGCTCGAACCTGGGTAAAAACCGCCCGTGTGGTCTCTATCGCACTGTGCTACGCTTCTCCGCTCTTTGTGCAACGTGCCCATCCCCCCGTCGAACCAGAAGGGACTCGTAGCCCCATAGGTGGCCATGGTTTCCCACGACAACAACGAGGAGCTAAAGGTAGAATTTATATTTCCTGCAAGTTCTATCGACCACTGATACAACTCTATGCACGCTTAATGTTCGCTTTACCTAGAACAAGTATCAAAACTAGAAGTACTTTGTAGGTGTAAAGGAATAGGTTTGCAAGATAATAAAGAACACTTAAATAAAAGCTAAGGGGTTGTTTAGATAAAGAAACAATTAAGTTAGTTTTAGTAGAGAGATTTTTTTGTCACAAGAAAGTTATTTGACCCTAGGCAATCGATAACTAGACCAGTAATCATTATTGCAATTTTATATGAGGGAGAGGCATGACCTGACTCATATGTCTCCAATGTATCAACTTTTCCTAACGCTTTTCCTCTTGTTTTGGACTCTAATTTGCACGATTTGAATGAAACTAACCCCGGACTGACGCTGTTTTGGGCAGAACTACCATGGTGTTATTTTTGTGCAGAAATAAAAGTTCTTGGAATGGATCGAAACTTTGCGAGGATTCAAATAAGAGAATTTCTGGAGCTAGGATGGACCTGTGGTGGGCACCTGGGTGGGCACAACCCACCAGGGCGCGCCAGCCCCCCCAAGCGCTCCCAGGTGGGTGTTGCCCACCTGGTGGCCCTGCTGACCCTCAAACCGATGCTATAAAATCCCATATTTCCAAAAAATCAGGGATAAAGAATTATCACGTTTCACGAGACAGAGCCGCAGCCAAGCCCTGTTCTTCCTCGGGAAGGCAGATTTGGAGTCCATTTGGGGCTCCAGAGAGGGGGATCTTCGATCTTCGTCATCACCAACACATCTCCATCGCCAATTCCCTGATGCTCCCCATTGGGAGTGAGTAATTCCTTCGTAGGCTCGCTCTCGGTGAGGATTTGGATGAGATTCATTATGTAATCGAGTTAGTTTTGTTAGGGCTTGATCCCTAGTATCCACTATGTTCTGAGATTGATGTTGCTATGACTTTGCCATGCTTAATGCTTGTCACTTTGGGCCCGGGTGCCATGATTTCAGATCTGAACCGTTTATGTTATCACCATTATATCCATGTTCTAGATCCAATCTTGCAAGTTATAGTCACCTACTACGCGTTATGATCCAGCAACCCCGTAGTGACAATAGTTGGGACCACTCGCGGTGATGACCGTAGTTTGAGGTGTTCATGTATTCATAGTGTGATAATGCTTTGTTCTGGTTCCCTATTAAGAGGAGGCCCTAATATCCCTTAGTTTCCAATAGAACCCTGCTGCCACGGGAGGGTAGGACAAAAGATGTCATGCAAGTTATTTCCATAAGCACGCATGACTATTTACGGAATACATGCCTACATTATATTTATGAACTGGAGCTAGTGTCGTATCGCCCTAGGTAATAATTGTCTCATGATGAATATCATCCAACGAGTCACCGATCCAATGCCTACGAATTTATCATATATTGTTCTTACTAAGTTACTACTGTTGCTACTGCTATCGTTACTACCATAATATCACTGCTATTACTGTTACTATTACCGTTTTTCGGAGTTCTGGATACGGGGGTACCCAGACTTGCCTGCCTGTGGCCCACTGCGTGGCTCTATCGACAGCCTAGTACAGCCCAGCTTCAGCAACAGCAACTCAAGACCCTCGCGAGGGGCCAAGCCTGATGAGGCGGACGACACCAAGACCTCTAAGGGGATTGGCCTCCTCAGGCTGGCTCCCAAGGAGCGGAGACTTCTACGCAAGGTGCACCTCACGAGGCTCAGCTGACGTGAGCCATGACGACCAAGGCCAGGCAGGCGCCAGTAGGCGTAGAGTACCAGTTTCCTCTTTGGTGCAAAGGAGGCAAGAAGCAGGTGCGGAGTCCCGAGGAATCAGCTAAAGGCTTCCATTCCGGTGCAACAAGACCAAGACCGCCAGGATGGTAGGATGGAGGCCATCGCCAAGCCCACCGTAGCGTCACGGCGAGAGGCTTTTGCAGGCGAAGACCACTTTAGTTAGGATAGAGTGTACTTCTTGTCCCCCTTCAAATCTCGCCGTTGTGGGATCCCTTCCCGCCAATATTTGGGAAGAGGACCAAGGCCACTATAAATAGGACTTAGCCACCACCATAGAAGGGGACGGATCCGAACGAAGCAAAGCCATTCCTCCTTCACTAGCTCACCCGAGCTCAAGAACACCTCACCTCCTGAGGTTGTTCATCCACTATACTAGTTCATCCACAGTCCATCGAGGCAATCCACCACAAAGTTGGAGTAGGGTATTACACCACAAGGTGGACCGAACCAGGATAAACTGTTGTATCTCTCTGTCCCTTTGAGCTTGATGCGCTAGGCTTTGAGAATCGCGAGTAGGCAGGTTGGGTAGGTTGAGATCTCCGCACGCACCCCAGAGTTTGAACCTATCAAGGGTTTGCGGAGCCCGAAATCTGACATTTGGCGCACCGTGTAGGGGTGCGTCGGAGATCTGCTACTCTTCTGCCACGTCCCGCCGCCGGCTTCGATGGCAGGCATTCCTTCGTCGGCCCGGCCGTCGTGCGCCTTCGAGGGAGCCGAGGGCCTCCGTGCTTTCACCCCCGCCTTGCGATAGGTGGAGTGGCCACCCAAGTTGACCAGAGATGCCGCCACGCTACGACGGTGCGGCGGACCCGGCCGGCTTCCTCCATGCGTACGAGGAAGCAGTTTGGGCGGCCGGCAGAGATGACAAGGTGAAGGCCAACTCGCTCCCCATGGCCCTCGTGGGCGCACCGCATGCCTGGTTGATCAACCTGCCAGAGTCATCTATGGCCTCCTGGGCTCATCGACTTCAACATCGCCCGGGTCGACCTACCATACAACGCCATCCTTGGGTACCCAGCCTTGGCCAAGTTCAGGCGGCAACTCATCTAGCCTACAACCTCATGAAGATGCCAGGTAGCAGTGGTGTCCTCACGGTGGCAGGGACACCAAGGACGCGCTGCAGGCCCTCAAGCTTGCCTTAAGGTCCACGACGTCCATGTTGCCGAGCAAGAAAGGGGGCTCTGAGGCTCCAGGGGCAGCACCAGCCAAGAAGAAACAATTATTTTCCAAAGACCGAGCCAAGACGAAGCAGGTGACACCTGATGAGGATGGGGCGTCAGGCGCCACCTTCACCATAGGAGTTGGCCTCTCCCAAGACCAAGAGAAAGCATTGGTCAGCTTCTTGCGTGCCAACAAGGATGTGTTCGCATGGGAGCCAAAGGACCTGGTCGGGGTTCCAAGGGGAATAATTGAGCATCACCTGAAGGTATGCCCAAACGTGCGCCCAGTGATGCAGAAGGCACGTCGATAGTCCACCGAGAAGCAAGCGTTCATTGTCCAAGAAACCCACAAGCTGTAGGATGCTGGAGTCATCCGGGAGGTACAGTACCCGGAATGGCTGGCAAACCCAGTCGTCGTCCCTAATAAAGGAGGGAAGGAGCGCATGTGTGTCGACTTCACCAACCTCAACATGGCTTGCCCTCAGGATCCCTTCCTGCTTCCGCACATCGACCAGATCGTCGACTCCACCGCCGAGTGCGACTTGTTGTGATTTTTGGACACTTTCTTAGGCTACCACCAGATCAGGATGGCCGTATAAGATGTGGAGAAGACGGCGTTCCTGACCCCCTGCGGGGTGTACTGCTACACTGCATGCCTCTCGGGCTGCACAATGTCAGGGCTACCTTCCAGCAGTTGATGCACATCGCCCTGGGCCGACAGCTTGGGAGAAATGCTGAGGCCTATGTTGATGACATAGTGGTGAAGTCTCGGGAGGCGAAGACCCTGATTGGAGATCTGGAGGAAACGTTTGCCATCCTGCGTAAGGTGGACATGCGGCTCAATCCCAAGAAGTGCATGTTCGGGGCAAGCTACTGGGTTTCCTAGTGTCGCACAGAGGAATCAAGGCCAATCCAGAGAAGGTCAAGGCAATAGAAGACATGAGCCCTCCGCAGTCTCTCAAGGAGATGCAGAAGCTGGTGGGCTGCATGACCTCACTAGGGCACTTCATCTCCAAGCTAGGGGAACGCGCCCTCCCGTTCTTCAAGCTGATGAAAAATAAGGGGTTGTTCGACTGGACCCCTAAAGCTGATGCGGCCTTTCAAGACCTCAAGAGATACCTGACCAGCCCATTGGTGATGGTGGTGTCGCGCTCTCTCGAGCCATAGGTGCTCTATTTGGCCGACACTCCTCATTCCTCCAGCGCCACTCTAGTGGCGCTAAGAAAGGAGCGCACAATCAAGGGCCCTCAGTAGGGCGCTCGGCCACCAAGCAAAGCACCGCAGCCTCAGGACGATGCACCTGAGGCCTCGGCTGACTCTACGACCAACATCCCTCCCGAGGCTAAAACTGGCCCCTCAGCCGGGGGGGGGGCTCATGAGGCTGACGCTCGCGAGGACGCACTTGGCGCGGCAGGAGATGGGACCCCCGAAGGCCCGCATCCTCAAGAAACACAAGACCTCACCAAAGCCTCCTCCCTCGTCGAGCACCCGGTCTACTTCGTCAGCAGAGTAGAATGGGAGGCACGGGCGTGCTACCCTATGCCTCAAAATCTCTTATTTGCGCTCCTCGTCGCCTCCCAAAAGCTGCACCACTACTTCCAAGGCCACCCCATCAAGGTCGTTTCAGCTTACCCACTGGAGAGGGTGCTCCGGAGCCCTAATGCCGCCGGATGGGTTGCAGAGTGGAACATTGAGCTCCAGGCGTTTCAGCTCGAGTTCAGCACCACCAGAGTCTTCAAGGGTGCGACCTTTGCAGATTTCAAGGCGGAATGGACTGACACCCCTGACCACGGGATATGCGAGGACCGCTCCCTCCTTCCTGGAGACGAGGCACCAGACGGATGGATCATGTACTTCGAGGGCGCATTCACACGACAAGGCTCCGGGGCTTGGGCCGTCCTTATCTCACCCGCCAAGGACAAACTCTACTATGCTGTACAACTCTATTTTCAGCAGGGCGAAAAGGTCTCCAACAACATCGCAGAGTATGAAGGCTTGCTCGCCGGCCCCAGGGCCGCGGCGGTGCTGGGGTGAAGCGTCTCACCATCAAGGGCGATTCCCAGCTCCTCATCAACTTCTCCAACGAAGAGTACACACCCAAGCACGAGCACATGAAGGCATACCTGGAAGAAGTACGCCAGATGGAGAAACGGTTCCTGGGCTTGGAACTGCAGCACGTGCCACGAGGAATGAACAAGGAGGCGGACGACATTGCTAAGAGGGCATCATGGAGACTACCTCAGGAGCCCGGGGTGTTTGAGGAATGGCTCTTCAAGCCATCGGCGGCTCCCCCCGCCGCAGCACCCGCACCACCTCAGGAGGACCTACCCCAAGCACCAGCAACCGGCGCCCCAGCATGTGGCCCTCCCTCAGGAGCCTGCCTACTCCTTGTGCTCGAGCCTCAAGAGGGGTGCTGGACTGAGGATTTCAAGACACACCTGCTTCAGGGGACCCTGCTGGAGAAGGAGGAGGATGCCGAACGCGTGGCTCGTCAGGCCACCACGTACTGCATTTGTGACGGTGAGTTGTACCGCAAGAGATCCAATGATGTTTCTTTATGATGCATCTCTAGGGAGCAGGGGCTTGAGCTGCTGGCAGACATACATGGTGGGGATTGGGGACACCACTCTTCATCACGCACCCTCATGGGCAAGTCGTTCTGCAGTGGATTCTATTGGCCCATTGCACTCAACGATGCCACCGAGCTGGTGCGGTTCTATGAAGCATGCCAGTTCCACGCCAAGAAAATCCACCAGCTTGCGCAAAGACCTTCAGACTATCACGCTCACATGGTCGTTCGCGGTTTGGGGTTGGACATCCTGGGGCCGTTCCCCCGAGCGCCAGGGGGCTACTGCTACCTCTACGCACCATCGACAAGTTCACCAAATGGGGAAAGGTAGAAGCTGCCTGCACCATCCTAGATGGATCAACCGTCAAGTTCATCAAAGGCCCCGTGAGCCGGTTTGGGGTCCCTAACCGCATCATCACCGACAACGGCTCGTAGTTCACTAGCAACCTTTTCAAAACATAATGTGCTAACCTTGGAACGCAGATATGCTACGCCTCAGTGGCACACCCCACGAGCAACAACTAGGCTGAGCGGGCGAATGCTGAGGTCCTGAGGGGCCTCAAGGCAAGGACCTTCAAGAAGAAGCTCGAGGCTTGTGGCAAGGGCTGGCTCGACGAGCTCCAGTCCGTGTTGTGGTCCATCCGCACCACCGCGACCAAGCCAACGGGAGAGATACCATTCTTCCTTGACTACAAAGCTGAAATGGTTCTCCCACACGAGGTCAAGCATCACTCCACGCAGGTACTGGCATTTGACGAGGCGCGTTAGGACGCCAGGCGGGAGATGGATCTCGTGCTAGCGGAGGAATGTCGCCATCAAGCCTCGCTCCGAGCGGCAAGGTACCAGCAGGCCCTGTGGCGGTACCACTGCCGCAACGGTCGCTCCAGGACCTTGGAGGTGGGCGACCTCGTCCTGAGGCGGGTGCTCTCCAGGGAGGGGCTGCACAAGCTCTCTCCCATGTGGGAGGGCCCATTTAGGATTGCCCGTGTCTCGAGGTCTGGCGTCGCGCGCCTGGAGACACAGGACGGGGTCCCCATCTAGAACACCTGGAACATCCAGCACTTTCGGAAGTTCTACCCAGGAAGCAAGGCTCCGACCTGTGAAGGTCTCCGCTCGTGACACTCTCACGTAATAATGAGTGGAGCTGTACACGCCCCAGAGTCTCCTGAGAGCCGCCCTGGGGCCTCACGGGGGCTCCCTCCCATGTCCTAGTGGCAGCACTTAGCTCCGCGCTGGTTAGAAGACTAGACTAGGTGCCAGACGCAGGTGTTCATTTGCTTTCCGAAAGTTGCTTGCAATCTTTTAGTAGTCTTTAATGGAGTTGGTGCTTTCATGCTTTGGTTTGCCAAGTTGGTTTTTTCTCCTCTCATTTTGTTCGTCCTTAGCCTGAGCCAGGAAGGTGTGGCAGTTGCCTGTCGCTCTTCCTCGCACACCTCGCGCGTGGGGGCTAGGCAGGTGTGTGCGCATGGGCCCGCTCTCTCATGAACACACCTCACCGAACCCCGTTGCCCCAGTGCTTCGGCTTTATCCTCGTGAGGAGCCCTTGATCAAGCTCACGGGCACCAGCACCCTCTCATGTCCGTACCCCTCGGGAGCACGACGTGGTGCATTAAGCCACAACTAACCTATGACAGGAGGCTCGCGCAAAGAGGAACGAGGTGCTAGACAGGTTTTGTTTTTTTCTAAAACAGCTCTGCGGCAGATCTACAACACATCCCGAGGCCTTAAGCGCCTCCCGAGTAAACAGGAATGGGGCCTTCGCCAGACGCCAAGGGCCTCACCCTCGTGAGGTGGGAAGTCACCGCAAACACGTTAAGCTAAGTTATCCTACCCTCGCCTATCCAGAGTACATACATCATGGCATAGCATTAAGATAATAAGCATTGCATAAAAGGGCATAGCTGCCATAGTTCATTACACACCCGAAAGGGGCACCCTACTTTTTTCAAATTCCAGAAGAAAGGAATGGTTAAATAGAAGTGGACCAAGGGCATGCGGTTCCAGAGCCAGCGCCGCATCCTTAAGCAGCACCTCAAGGTTCCCCCAGCGCTCCACCAGTTCACCTACAAGTGACCCGAGGCCGTGGCGGGTCTTGAGTCCAAGTTCGGCGGCCCCGAGCTCAATCTGGGCTTCCCTCCAGCTTCACTGGGGCGTGGCGGCAAGATGACCCACTGCCACCCTTGATCTGAGCTCGACGGCGTGGAGGCTACTCGTAGCCACCGCTGCTCGAGCTCTCATCCGAGGAAGAGCCACCGCTGCGGGAGTAGGAGCGGACGTCGTCAAGGCCAAGTTCACCCTTGTCGCCGGCGCGGCCGACGTCAAGGCCAAGCTCATCGTCGTTGTCGTCTTCTGGGCAGCACCCCACACGGCAGCCGTCCTCCCTAAACACCCTCACGAAGAGGGTCACCAGGCTGTCGTACTTGAAGTGGAGGGTGCACCTCCCACTCAGGCCTCGTGCACGGGCGAACGTCTTCCTCGTGCACGGTCAGGACCACGCTGCCCGTGGCGGCGACGTTGCTACATCTTGAGCTTGCGTTGGTTTTCCTTGAAGAGGAAAGGGTGATGCAGCAATAGTAGCGTAAGTATTTCCCTCAGTTTTTGAGAACCAAGGTATCAATCCAGTAGGTGGCTCCTCAAATGTCCCACGCACCTACACAAACAAACAAGAACTCGCAACCAACACAATAAAGGGGTTGTCAATCCCTTCACGACCACTTGCGAAAGTGAGATCTGATAGAGATAATATGATAAGATAAATATATTTTTGGTATTTTATGATATAGATTGGAAAAGTAAAGATGCAAATAAAAGTAGATTGAAAGCTTATATGATAGAAGATAGACCCGGGGGCCATAGGTTTCACTAGTGGCTTCTCTCAAGATAGCATAAGTATTACGGTGGGTGAACAAATTACGTGCGAGCAATTGATAGAAAAGCGAATAATTATGAGATTATCTAGGCATGATCATGTATATAGGCATCACGTCCGTGACAAGTAGACCGACTCCTGCCTGCATCTACTACTATTACTCCACACATCGGCCGCTACCCAGCATGCATCTAGAGTATTAAGTTCATAAAGAACAGAGTAACGCATTAAGAAAGATGACATGATGTAGAGGGATAAACTCATGCAATATGATATAAACCTCATCTTTTTATCCTCGATGGCAACAATACAATACGTGCCTTGCTGCCCCTGCTGTCACCAGGAAAGGACACCGCAAGATTCATCCCAAAGCTAAGCACTTCTCCCATTGCAAGAAAGATCAATCTAGTAGGCCAAACCAAACTGATAATTCGAAGAGACTTGCAAAGATAACTTAATCACACATAAAAGAATTTAAAGGAGGTTAAAATATTTCTCATAGATAAACTTGATCATAAACCCACAATTCATCGGATCTCGACAAACACACCGCAAAAAGAGTTACATTGAATAGATCTCCAAGAAGATCGAGGAGAACATGGTATTGAGATTCAAAGAGAGAGAAGAAGCCATCTAGCTAATAACTATGGACCCGAAGGTCTGTGGTAAACTACTCACAACTCATCGGAGAGGCCTTGGATATGATGTAGAGGCCCTCCGTGATCGATTCCCCCTCCGGTGGAGCACCGACGAAGGCTCCAAGATGGGATCTCGCGGATATAGAAGATTACGGTGGTGGAAATAGTTTTTCGTGGTCGCCCTTGATGTTCTCGGGGTACGTGGGTATATATAGGAGGAAGAAGTAGGTCGGTGGACGCCTGAGGGGCCCACGAGATAAGGGGCGCGCCTAGTAGGGGGCGGGGCGCCCTCCACCCTCGTGGCTTCCTCGATTGCTTCTTTACTTGCACTCCAAGTCCTCTAGATCACGTTTGTTCCAAAAATCACGCTCCCGAAGGTTTCATTCCGTTTGGACTCCGTTTGATATTCCTTTTCTTCGAAACACTGAAATAGGCAAAAAAACTGCAATACGGGCTGGGCCTCCGGTTAGTAGGTTAGTCCCAAAAATGATATAAATGTGTAAAGTAAAGCCCATAAACATCCAAAACGGGTAATATAATAGCATGGAACAATCAAAATATATAGATACGTTGGAGACGTATCAGACCTGAGTCCCCATCCATGAGGCCCTGCTGCAGCAACCGTCAGCACGCAGCCAGAGGCCCTCGAGCCCCGAAGATGGCAACTCGCCAGAGAAGAAGCGCAGAAGACGGAGCGAGGTGCCGGCAAGCCTCTCCGACCACACCACAAACTCAGGGAGCACGTCTAGTGAGTAGAAGCGTGGTCGAGGAGGGCGTGCAACCACGGCGTGCCTCCCTTCGTCGTGGGGGCTGCCCCGGGGCCGGCGGTCCCTGCCGCGAGAAGAAGTAGCACCACGGGCTCCAAGGGAGATGCCGGACCTTGGAGATGCACGCCCGCGCCCCCTGGGGGTCACTGCCGGGGTTGCGGCGTGCTTGCGGGGCCGGCCGCGGCCTCTCTTGGGTGGTGGAGAAGTTGGTCCCTCCTTGGGGGCATTTCCCTTCTCGGCACCCGAGAACCTCCGCGGTGCCGCCATGGATGCTACAGCAAGATGGAGAAGCAGAAATGGTGGGCAGCGAGAAGACGGAGGAAGATATGAGCGAGGGGGCTCTGCCCCTACCCTCATTTATAGCCGAAGGGAGGCTAACCGCCGGCCTCCACGACCTCGCGAAATGATGATTTTCTGTATGCAGCATCGACTTGTCAAGTCGAACGGTTGACGGGGTAACGTGGGGAAGTGGAGACGCCCACGTCCCATCAATCGCCATGTGTTGTTTAAGGCCACAGGCGGTTAGGGCCCGTGGTGCTCCGCACTTTCCCCTTAGCTTCTCCTAGAAGCCAAGTCCGAGCGCGCCTTGGGCTCAGGGGCTACTGTCGGCATTCTAGATACATGGGTACCCAGACTTGCCTGCCTGTGGCCCACTATGTGGCTCCATCGACGGCCTAGTATGGCCCAGCTTCAGTAGCAGCAACTCAAGACCCTCGCGAGGGGCCTAGCCTCATGAGGTGGACGATGCCAAGACCTCTAAGGGGATCATCCTCCTCAGGCTGGCTCCCGAGGAGCGGAAACTTCTACGCAAGGTGCACCTCACAAGGCTCAGCTGACGTCGGCCATGAAGACCAAGGCCAGGCGGGCGCCAGCACGCGTAGAGTACCATTTTCCTCTTTGGTGCAAGGGAGGCAAGCAGCAGGCGCGAAGTCCCGAGGAATCAGCCAAAGGCTTCCATTCCGATGCAACAAGACCAAGACTGCCAGGACGGCAGGACGGAGGCCATCGCCGAGCCCACTACAGCGTCATGGCGAGAGGCTTTTGCAGGTGAAGACCACTTTAGTCAGGATAGGTGTACTTCTTGTCTGCCTTCAAGTCTGGCCTTTGTGGGATTCCTCCCCGCCAATATTTGGGAAGAGGACCAAGGCCACTATAAATAGGACTTAGCCACCACCATAGAAGGGGACGGATCCGAATGGAGCGAAGCCATTCCTCCTTTACCAGCTCACCCGAGCTCAAGAACACATCACCTCCTAAGGCTGCTCATCCATTGTACTAGTTCATCCTCAGCCCATCGAGGCAATCCACCACAACGCTGGAGTAGGGTATTACACCGCAAGGCAGCCCGAACCAGGATAAACTGATATGTCTCTCTGTCCCTTTGAGCTTGATGCACTAGGCTTTTAGAATCGCGAGTAGGCAGGCTGGGTAGGTTGAGATCGCACGCAACCCAAAGTTCAAACCTAACAAGGGTTTGCGGAACCCGAAATCTGACACCATTACTATTGTTGTTATCATCAAAACTATCATACTACTGTGCTACTAATCACTTTGCTGCAGATAATTAATATCCATGTGTGGTTGAATTGAAAACTCAGCTGCTAATACCTTCAAATATTCTTTGGCTCCCCTTGTGTTGAATCTATAAATTTGGGTTGAATACTCTACCCTCGAAAATTGTTGCGATCCCCTATACTTGTGGCTTGTCACTAACATACTTTTTATACTTGGATCATATGCACTTATGATTGGAACTCTAGTAAGCATCCGCAACTACCGAAGATCATTAAGGTAAAACCCAACCATAGCATTAAGTATCAAGTCCTCTTTACTCCCATACGCAACAACCCACTTACTTGGGTCTGTGTTTCTGTCACTCACGCAACCCACTATAAGCGAGTCATGAACATATTGCAACACCCTACAACGGGGATCCCTCACTCTTGCGCAACACGGAGAGCACTATAGGATAGAACTAATAATAAAACATACAACTCAAACCAATCATGATCATCAATCAACCATAGGACAAAACATATGTACTCGAACATCATAGGATAGCCACATATCATGGGATAATAATATATAGAATTGAGCACCATGTTTAAGTAGAGATTACAGTAGGGGGAAAAGGTGTTACACCACTGCATAGAGGGGGGAGTTGGTGTTGACGGTAGTGAGGTTGTTGGTGTAGATCGTCGTCATGATCCTTGCCCCGGCGGCACTTCGGCGCCATCGAGAGAGAGGGGGAGAGAGCCCCCTCCTACTTCTTCTTCTTGCTTGACCTTCCCCCTAGATGGGAGAAGGGTTTCCCCTCTGGTCCATGGCCTCCATGGCAGTGGAGCAGCGGTAGGCCCTCCGAGATTGAATCTATCTCTCTGTTTCTCTTCTGTTTCGCGTTCCTGTTTTCTGACCTTTCACCGTTTCTTAAATTGCCGGAGATCCGTAACTCCGATTGGTCTAAAATGTAACACGATTTTTATCTAGATATAAACCTCCTTGCGGCTGAAGGACACCTCCAACTACCCTATCGGGTGTCCACAAGCTTGCCAGCCGCACCCTGGGTAGGGGACGTGCCCCTTAAGCTTGTGCCCCCGGGCATCGTCTCGTGTTGATGCCGCTTCCCAAAAATCACATATATTCCAGAAAAATATCTGCAAATTTTTATCGCGTTTGGACTTCGTTTGATATGGATATTCTGCAAAACAAAGAACATGCAACAAATAGGAACTGGCACTGGGCACTGGATCAATATGTTAGTCCCAAAAATAATATAAAATGTTGCCAAAAGTATATGAAAGTTGTAGAATATTGGAATGAAACAATAAAAAATTATAGATAGCATAGAGACGTACCAACATCCCAATCCTAATTCCTGCTCATCCTCGGGTAGGTAAATGGTAAAAAAAGAACTTTTTTGATGTGGAATGATACCTAGCATAATCTTGATCATATAATCTAATCGTGGCACGAATACTAAGACATGAGTGATTCAAAGCAATAGTCTATAATTTGACATAATGACATCAATACTCAGGCATACCAACAAACAGTCATGTCTTCCAAAATATCAATGCTAAAGATAGTCATCCCTACAAAATCATATAGCCTTGTCATGCTCCATCTTCTTATCACAAAGTATTTTATCATGCACAACTCGAATGACAAGCCGAGCAATTGGTTCATACTTTTTAACGAGCTTCAGCTTTTTCAACCCTCACGAAATACATGAGCGCAAGCCATGGATATAACACTATGGGTGGAATAGAGTATGGTGATAGAGATAATATGGAGAAGACAAGAAGGAAGAAAGTCTCACATCGACGCGGCTAGTCAATGGGCTATGAAGATGCACATCAATTGATGTTAATGCAAGGAGTAGGGATTGCCATGCAATGGATGCACTAAGAGCTATAAGTCTATGAAAGCTCAAACTGAAAACTAAGTGGGTGTGCATCCAACTTGCTTGCTCATAAAGACCTCGAGCATTTGAGGAACCCATCATCGTAATATACAAGCCAAGTTCTACAATGAAAAATTCCCACTAGTATATGAAAGTGACAACATAGGAGACTATCTATATGAAAAACATGGTGCTACTCTGACGCACAAGTGTGGAAAAGGATAGTAACATTTCTCCTTATCTCTTTTTCTCTCATTTTTTATTTTTTTATTTTTCCCCTTTTCTTTGTTTCGGCTCTTTTTTTGTCTGGAGTCTAATCCTGACTTGTGGGGGAATCATTGTGATATAGGGTAGAACCCTAGACGCCCGGTCTTTCACGATTGGAGGGGATCCTACGAAGAACATGAGGGAAAACACGAGAGGAAACACGAGAGAAAACACTCAAACCAATAAGATTCGATTACACATGTGCAAGATTCTCGAAACACAAAGAGGTACATGATCCACGATTAACAAAGGACGATACAAGTAGCAAGTTCTTCTCCATGAGGAGTTACTGAGGGTCTTACCGTGAGGGGTCTTGAATCCAAGATGTATCTTCACCGTAGAGGCCACGGTCTCTCTCGGTAGAGTGGATCCGAATAGATGAGAAAATCTCTATCTCACAAATGAACTAAACCATTGCTGACCCTAGAAAGAGGGAGGAGAAGGAGTATTTATAGTCTAAGTGGACGAAGGGGTACATGGGATTCGGCCCAACACGCAGTCAACACACAAGCGTCCGACGTCCGATGGTCACCGATCGTCCGATGGCTCGCGAGGGTCCGTACATATGGTACTTGTCGGAAGTCTGACGTTTCGGGTCTGGTTAGGTTGCGTCGGTCGTCTGGTCGGGGTCGGACATCCGAGATGTCGGTCATTCGGAGGCTTCCATACTTCCAATGTTTTGGCTCGGTGGTGGTGGTGTCGTTCGTCCGGTGGTGCTCGGGCATCCGGGCATTGGGAGGTGTCGGACGTTCGACCGGCATCGGTCCTCTGGTCGATGGAGCGTGCACAGGCTGGGACTTGGCTGGCCAGTTGGAGCCTCCAGGTGTTGGACGTCCGAGAGGCGTCGGTCGTCTGATGGCTGGGAGTTTCGGGCAGTCCTTCTTCTTGGTCCTCGTACTTGGTGTCCTTACCGTATTGTCCGTTGCGCGCAGCTATTTCGTGGCTTTCCTCCAAACGCCTGATCACACATAGGGTCTCTGCTTGAGGTAGTAGCCATGTCTCATTATAGAAAGTGGTAGTTCAGAGAGTGAGTTCACCTTATCTTCGATAGCTTTTGCTCGAGCTATTGTAGTTGGTCCAAGTGGTGTCGTGGGAGATGTAGGTAGGTCCATGGGGATGACCTTGGGATGCTAAACATCATCTCTCCCCCGCCCCCTTGGGAAAGATCCGACCTCAGATCAAAATCCTCATCACCATGGTAGGGAGAGAGATCCTTGATGTTGAAGACGTCGCTAATGTTGTACTTGTCGCGTGGGAAATCAATCTTTTATGCGTTGTTGTTGTAGCGTGCTAGCACCTTTAAGGGTCCGTCAGCTCTAGGTAGAAGCTTGGACTTGCGTTCGTTGGGGAAACAGTCCTTGCGAAGGTGTAGCCACACGAGATCTCCAACGTTGAATATCATGGGTTGCTTGTTGATGTTGAGCTTGATCGCGAGTCATTGTACTTGGCGCTCGATGGTGTGCCTTGTATCTTCATGCATATTCTTGAGGCAGTTCACTCGTGCACTCATGTCCATGTTGATGCGCTCTTGTAGTGGTAGAGGAAGAATGCCCAATGGGGACAACGGGTTGAAACCGTAGGCGACCTCGAAGGGGGACTTGCCGGTAGTTGAATGTCTTGCTCGGTTGTAGGCATACTCGACGATGGGTAGACACTCCTCCCACTCCTTGATGTTCCTCTTGATCAACATGCATAGTAGAGGGGAGAGCGTTCGGTTCGTCACTTCCATTTGGCCGTTGGTTTGAGGATGGTATGCCAAAGAGAACAAGAGCTTGATCCCGAGCTTGGCGCATAGAGTCTTCCAAAAGTAACTCAAGAACTTGACGTCGCGGTCCGAGACAATCGTCTTTGGCACTCCATGGAGGCGCAACATTTCCCTACAAAAAAGATTTGCAATATGTGAAGCATCGTCTATCTTGTTGCATGGGATAAAATGATCCATTTTAGAGAATCAGTCCACAACAACAAACACGGAATCTTTGCCATTTCTAATTCTAGGCAAACCAAGCACAAAATCCATGCTAATATATTCCCATGGGTGATATGGAATTGGAAGGGGCATATAAAGACCATGGGATTGATCTTTTGACTTAGCATTGCGACATGTCGAGCATCAGTTGGTGAAGCGTGAGACATCGCGGAACATCTTGGGCAAAAAGTAGTTCTTGGAGAGTGTGGCGAATGTCTTGTCGCGTCCAAAGTGTCCCATTAGTCCTCCTCCATGAGCCTCCTGCAAAATTAACAAACAAAAGAAGACTCGGGGATACATAGTTTGTTAGCTCTCATAAGATAATCATCCTTGAGGTAATAATGTTCCCAAGATGTATGTGTCAAACATTGAGCATATGGAATAGAAAAAGTAGGATCATGCGCATATAAGTCTTTTATGTGCTCAAAGCCAATGACATTCAATTCTAGTTCAGTAACAAGCATGCATTTGCGGGAAAGCGCATCTGCTACAACATTCTCTTTGCCCTTAAGGTACTTAATGGCATAAGGGAAAGACTCTATGAATTCACTCCACTCAGAATGACGCTTGTTCAACTTAGTTTGACCGTTAAGATACTTGAGAGTTTCATGGTCAGTATGGATGATGAATTCATGAGGGCGAAGATAATGTTCCCACTCGCGCAAAACTCGCACTAAAGCATAAAGCTCTTTGTCATATATGGGATAATCGAGTTGCGCTCCGGAAAGTTTCTCTAAGCTATGGGGCACTTCTCTTTCATTAACACACCTCCTATGCCGTAACCGCTAGCATCGCAATGGATCTCGAATGGTTTATCAAAGTTTGGTAATGCACGCAAATTGGCATGTGTAAGCAAATTCTTAATCTCATTAAATGCGGTATCTTGGGATGGTCCCCAAACAAAAGGTGCATTCTTCTTACTCAAAGCATGTAAGGGAGAAGCAATGGTGCTAAAGTCCTTAATGAATCTACAATAGAAACCGGCTAGGCCAAGGAAACTTTGCACTTGTTGCAAGTTGGTTGGTTGTGGCCAAGTTTTAATAGCATTGATCTTAGATTTATCTACATGCACACCCTTAAAAGATACTAAAAACCCCAAGAAGACAAGCTTATCAACACCGAAAAGGCATTTGTCCATGTTAGCATAAAGTCGCTCTTTCCTAAGGGTTTGTAAAATGGTTATCAGATGGGTGACATGATCTTTGAGGGATTTGCTAAAGACAAGGATACCGTCGAAATAGACCACAACAAATACACCAATGTATGGCCTAAGAACAAAATGCATGACTCTCTTGAAAGTACCGGGTGGTTCGGATAAACCCATTGGCATAACAAACCATTCATATAAGCCAAATTTGGTCTTAAATACGGTTTTCCATTCATCACCTTCTTGTATGCGGATTTGGTAATAGCCACTCTTAAGGTCAATCTTAGAGAAAATGGTGGCTCTGCTAAGCTCATCTAGCATATCATCGAAGCGTGGAATAGGGTAACAATATCTAACAATGATAGCATTGATAGGACGGCAATTGGAACACATTCGATAAGTACGTTCTTTCTTGGGGACAAGGATTACCGGTATGGCACAAGGGCTAAAGTTTTCTCGCACATGGACATTGTCGATGAGTTGTTATACTTTCCATTGGATCTATTTGGTTTCCTCGGGGTTAGGGAGCCTTATTAGGAAGTTGTGCTTTGGGTATGAGGTCGATGTGGTGTTCGATGCCTCAAAGAGGAGGTAGACCCGGAGGTAGCTCGTCGGGGAAAACGTTTTGGAATTCTTGCAAAAGAGAAGACAACACTAAAGTTAGGTTGTGTGAGGTGTTAGTTCTAGGTGCCTCGTCCTTACACAGAAGGACATAGTGCATAACACTCGATGGGTTCTCACACACTTCTCTCATCTCACTTTTGGTGGCAAAAAGGACTAGATTCTTCTTGTTGCTCATCGTCGAGGCACTGATTTGGCTTGTGGCGCTCACTCTCTTTTTGGTGGGTTGGTCTCTCACTATTCTCTCCATGATGGGTGGCTTGCTTGTCGGCGATGACTTGACTTGGAGACATAGGTTGTAGCCCGTATTCCTTTCCTTTCATCTTGAAGCTATAGTGATTGATCCGCCCGTTGTGGATGACGCCTAGTCAAAGTGTCCAAGAAGGAGGTGGGAAACGGACATCGGAATGACATCACACACCAAAGTGTCTTCGTATGCTCCGATCTTGAAGGAAACTTGCACCATACGCTCGACTTGGATAGTGCCGGAGTCGCTTATCCATTGGACCTTGTAGGGGTGTGGTTGCTTCATCTTTACCAATTGGAGCTTCTAACATAGCACTTCACTTTCCAAGTTATGGCAACTTCCTCTGTCGATGATGACCTTCACGGACCTTCCATTGATGCCGACCTTGGTGTGTAAGATATGGCATCTTTGGTCTTTGTCTTGTTGATGTTGAAGAGTCAAGACTTTGGAGACAACAAGAGCGGGGCTCGAATCTTTGTCACAAAAGACTTGATCATCTTCATCTTTGTTCACTTGCCGGTGCATGGCCACTTGCTCAATGGCATCCATTTCCTCTTCACTGATGGTGTCATACGTTTTGCCGTGATTGAGGATCATGGTGCACTTGTTGGTGCACTCGAAGGACTTGTGGCCTTGGCCACCGCATGTGAAGCACTTGATGGAACTTGTCCCGATGGTATCATCGGTTGGATTAGATGATGATGAAGCTCTCGGCTTGAAGTTGCTTGTAGTAGGAGGACAACTTGAAGTTTGAAGTCTTCTTGTAATTTGACTTCTCGTTGTTGCTTGTAGAAGCTTTTGTCGAGGTAGGAGTCATTTTAGTCGTTGAAGCTTGGTTGTTGGAGAAGCCGTGGCTCTTGGAAGAGTACTTGGCGTACTTGAAGTCATCTTGCACTTGTCGTTCCGCCTTGGTAGCTTGATGTACTAGCTCGATGAGGTTGAAGCAAGGTTGGAAGTCGGGATCTTCTTGATAGGGTGATTGAGTCTATTCAAGAAGCGTGCCAGTGTTTGCTCATCATTTTCCGTGACATTGGCTCTTATCATGGCAATCTCCATTTCTTTGTAGTATTCTTCAACGGACTTTGTTCCTTGCTTGAGGAGTTGGAGTTTCTTGAGGAGGTCGTGGTTGTAGTATGTTGGCACAACATGTGCTCACATGAGATCCTTCATTTGATCCCATGTGGTGTTTGGTGGTTCACCTCTTGCTTCTCGGCGCTCGATGACTTGTTCCAACCATATGTGTACATAGTCTTGCATGTCAAGGGATGCCATGGCGAACTTCTTCTCTTCCTCATAGTTTTGCAAACGAAAGATCTTGTCGACCTTCAATGCCCATGATAGGTATTCTTCGGGATCATTGCTTCTGGTGAACTTGGGCATGGTGAACCTAAGCTTGCCATAGCGTTGCTCTTCATTGTGTTGTGGTCGAGGGTGATGATGTCACCCTTGACGTGGAGGGTTGTCAACCTCATGTTGCTCTTGGCGTGGAGGATTGTCAACCTCACGTTGCTCTTGACGTGGAGGATTGTCAACCTCATGTTGCTCTTGGCATGGAAGATTGCAAACCTCATGTTGCTCTTGGCATGGAGGATTCCCATTGTCTTGTCGAGCTTGTGTTGGAGATTCGGGAACTTAACGATGCACTCGTGCTTGATATCTTCTTTCTTGAACTTCATCGTGAAGTGCTTCTTCTTCTTGACGTATTAGGCAGTTCCAGTTGGCAACGACACAATTTGTATGACGGAGGGCACCTAGCGCCTCAAGTGCCTGAGCTTCACGCCGTTCTTGTTGTTGACATAGTGTGATGGTGTATTGCTCATCTTGATGTTGGCATTGCCGTTCTTGCATTAGCTCTTGTTGGCATCGTTGTTCTTGTGCTTCCTCTTGTTAGCGTTAACGTTGCCTTTCTTGTGCTTGCAAAAAGGTAGCTTTGTTTTGGCGATATCGATGTTCTTGCGCTAGAAGTTTCTCTTGAGAATCGGTTCCATGTAGACGATTGCGGTTGGCTTGATGGTCTTGGTGTGCGACTCGACATTGAGTGTTTGATGTCGGTGTACTTGAGCCGGAGATAGTGTCGTCGGAGTGTCGACTTGAGTGGCTCCGTCTTCAGTAGGACAAAGAGGTAGAAGAGCGGTTGACCAACAAGGCATGAATCTCGTCCATTCTTGAATCGTTCTGTTGTTTGTGTTCGTCGAGCTTGTTGTCGAAGTAGTATCTTGTAAGTTGCTCGGAGAGTCACAAGTCCGTGGCGAGATTGTCGATGCAGTCACTCATTGCTTGTTGTTTTTTATGTAAAGCTCGTTGCGCACCGAAGAGGTGGCTCCTAGTGACGTAGGAGATCATGTCATCTTCTTGCTCGATGAAGAGTGGGTTGGTAGAAGAACTTGGCCTATCCATCATTCCAAGCAAATATGTGAGTGGGAGAACGAGAAGAACTTATACCAAATGTACCTTGACCGATGTTGAAGATGGATCAATGATCACTCAATTGTGTAAAAAGGAAATAGCACAATTGGTACCAATTCTTTTCGGTTCTCACACCTACACATATAAAGCCTTTGGGTGGAGCTTGGTGAGGATGGTGGCACAAACTTTGATGCAATTGTTACTAAGACTCAATGATGTTGAAAAAGATTCGCAAATTTGCAAATGCAACAAGTATACCAATAGCAATATGTGGCATACGGAAACACACACGCAAATAGATAAATGGGTCCGTGCAACCAAATATGAGCGCAAAATGTGGGATCCATGGAAAATGCTCTTGTTGCACAACACTAGAGAAACGCTAGCAGGATTGCACAATAGGCGGATACAAGACCTGTGCACAACCTACTAAGCAAAAATGCAACAACTTACATCCCAAGTATGCTATATGTATGGTATTCCTATGATATGATCCAAAATGATAAGTTATGACAATATTAATGTAGTATGATGCTATGGTTCTTGCTTAAAAGCTCTTTGCTTATCTTCCTCATCTGCTTAACAGCTTGTTTGGCTCTTTCTCTTTTGAGGACCACTTATGCAAAACTTCACGAACCAAGCTAGCAATTCTGTACATGCTAGGACAACCTTTTGACACAAGAGATGATACCAAGATATTAGCACTGCGATGATGATATATGCTATGATCACTAATGTGCACAAGTAATGTTGCCGGCAATACTCAAATTTCTGGTCTCGATAAGAGAGGTATGCAAAAATGGGCTATGGGGTTATCAATGCAATGGCAAGGAGTGCATAAAAGATACCACGATACCAAGATGATATAGAGGTTACCATTCCTGCTTAGGGTCGAGGTGTCAAAATTTTATAGAGGTCGATGTCGATGACGAATATGAGTGGCGGTGATGTCGTCGAACCATCCCTAATTAAGTAGCCGAAACACTTAGGAAACGGAATCCGCAACTCAAATCTCAAAGACCCAAACGTGTCAAATTTTGTCGGAGTGCGTGATGGGTAAGCGATGGTGGTTGCGATAAGTGTTGGTGGCTTGAGAAATGGGTTTATCGAAGTGTTGTGTATGGCGTGGCACTGCGGAACTGGTAATGGGGTGCGTATACAGAAGTGGAAGTGGAATGGTGGTAATAGCCGAACTGAAAAAATTCAGTTTCGTCAGGGATCGTCAGACGTCCGATGGTGGTCGGACGATTGGTGCTCGTCAAACGTCTGGTCGCAGTCGGACGTCTGGTCGCGGTCAGACGTCCGGTTCTTGGGCAATTTCGGGCACGGGATGAACTCAAGGGTTTGTGATGGGGAGGCAAAATTCGGGCAAAATTGGGAGATTTCATGGATGAAAAAGGTGGGTCCACTCGAGGCAAAGCAAATACACGGGTCAAATCCAACAAAACTTCATCACACCAACAAATCACAAAAAAATTGGGGCTATTATTGGTGGGGATTTTTGAAATTGGGGAAGAACACAACAAAATTAGGCTAGAAAACAAGGGTAGGGGCTCTAAAATCGTGATCAACCAAGGCTCATGATACCAAGATGATGTAGGGTAGAACCCTAGACGCCCGATCTTTCATGATTGGAGGGGATCCTATGAAAAACACGAGGGAAATCACGAGAGAAAACAATCAAACCAACAAGATTCGATTACACATGTGCTAGATTCTCGAAACACAAAGAGGTAAACAATCCACGATCCACAAAGGATGATACAAGTAGCTAGTTCTTCTCCATGAGGGGGTCTTGAGGGTCTTCTCGTGAGGGGTCTTGAATCCAAGGTGGATCTTCTCCGTAGAGGTCGTGGTCTCTCTCGGTGGAGTAGATCCGGATGGATGAGCAAAGGTCTATCTCATGAATGAGCTAAACAATTGCCGACACTACAAAGAGGGAGGAGAAGGAGTATTTATAGTCTAAGTGGACAAAGGGGTACATGGGCTTCGGCCCAACACGCAGTCAACACACTGGCGTCGGACGTTCGAAGGTCACCGGTCATCCGATGGCTCGCGAGGGTCCATATGTCTGGTACTTATTAGAAGTCGGATGTCTCGTCTCTGGTCAGGTTGTGTCGGTCGTCCGGTTGGGGTCGGACGTCCGAGATGTCAATCGTCCAGAGGCTTACATACTTTTGATGTTTTGGCTCGGTGATGGTGGTGTCGGTCGTCCGGTGGTGCTCGGTCGTCCGGGCGCTGGGAGGTGCTGGACGTCCAACCAGCGTCGGTCGTTCGGTCGCTGGAGCGTGCGCTAGCTAGGACTTGACTGGCCAGTTGGAGCCTCCAGGCATCGGACGTTCGAGAGGGTCGGTCGTGCAATGGCTGGGAGTTTCGGGCAGTCCTTCTTCTTGGTCCTTGTACTTGGTGTCCTCGCCATCTTATTTGTTGGATGCAGCTGTTCCATGGCTTTCCTCAAACGCCTGATCACACATAGGGTCTCCGCTTGAGGTAGTAACCATGTCTCATATGTAGAAAGTGGTAGTTTGGAGAGGAGCGGGTTCACCTTATCTTCAATAGCCTTTGCTCGAGCTCTTGCCATTGGTCCAAGTGGTGTCGTGGGAGACGTAGGTAGGTCCATGGGGATGACCTTGGGATGCTCCGCATCACATAGTCTCCATCATCCTTTCCTCACTGAGCAATGCTCCAATAATGATGATCATCACACTTTTATTTACTTACAACTCAAGAACTACAACTCGATACTAGAACAAGGATGTGACTCTATATGAATGTCTCTGGCAGTGTACCAGGATGTGCAATGATCTAGCATAGCAAATATATCAAAAACGGACAAGCCATGAAAATATCATGTTAGCTATCTTATGATCATGCAAAGCAATGGACAATGAATGCTCAAGCCATGTATATGATGATGAGGGAAGTTGCATGGCAATATATCTCGGAATGGCTATGGAAATGCCATAATAGGTGATAGAGCGTATCATATCACGGGGTTTGGATGCACTAGTGAAGTTTGCACCAACTCTCAGGGTGAGAAACGACAATGCACGGTACCAAAGAGGCTAGCAATTTGCGGAAATGTGAGAGTGTGTATAATCCATGGACTCACATTAGTCGTAAAGAACTCACATAGTTATTGTGAAAGTTTATTAGCCCTCAAAGCAAAGTACTACTATGCATGCCCCTAGGGGGTAGATTGGTAGGAAAAGACCATTTCTCATCCCCGACAGCCACATATAAGGAAGACAATCAGTAATAAATCATGCTCCAGTTTCATAGCATAACGGGAGACTATACGTGCATGCTTCGGGAATCACAAACCTTAACACCAATATTCTTACTAAACCACCATCATTCACTAGTACCTCCCACATATTGCCATCTCTATATCACAAAACAATTGCGAGGAATCAAATATATCATATTTAGTGATCTACAAGTTTTATTTAGGATTTAATGACTAACCATATGAATGACCAATTCCGGTTGGCTCTCTAAATAGATATAAGTGAAGCAAGAGAGTTTAATTCTTCCTACATAAGATTTGCCCATGCTCTAACAAATATAAGTGAAGAAAAAGAGCATTCTACAAATGGCAGTTTTCTATGTGTAGAGAAACAGGCAATCCAAACTCCAAATGATATAAGTGGAGCACATGGAGCATTGTATAAAGCCATACTCAAAAGATATAAGTGAAGTGCAAAGAGTATTCTATAAATCAACCAAGGACTACCTCATACTAGCATGGTGCATTATCAAAAGAGAAGGGAAAATAAAAATAAAAGATTGTTGTAGGGTGGAGACCCTAAGTGGAGATCTTTCACGAATTGAAGGAGGATCCACAAAGAACATGAAGAACATGAAGAACAAGAGGGGAAATCACAAGAGGAACACTCAAGAACAAGTCCAATCACACATCCATTAGACTCTAATCCACACAAGATCCACAAAGGTACATGAACAACAAGAGGAACAAAGATACAAGGTAGAGTTCATCCCAAATCCAAAGGAGATGAGGTCTTGATGATTTAGATAGATCCTTCCCTAGATGGGGTCTTGAATCCACTAGGGATCTTCTCCAAAGGAGGCCTTGAACTCCAATGGAGTGTCTCTCCCTCTCTCAAGAGGAGTCCCACAAGGGGAGGTACATGAGCTAAGATCCAATATGTAGTTCTAATCTTAGCTAACCCTAATTCTAAGCTAGTGGACATCTACTTATAGTTTAGGGAAGATTTGGGAAGAAACAAGGGTACATGGGTCATTTGGCCCTTAATGCACGCATGCGTCACCAGAGGGGTCCAGGCACCTGGGGGTCACTGGGATGAGGAGGCCGGGCACCCGGGGGTGAAGTTCGGGCACCTGGGGTAGCGCCAGGTGAGGGGCCGGTCACCCAGGGGTAGGGGTGCGGGCACCCGATGGTGAAACCACGGGCACCCGGGGTGGTCAGGGGTCGCACCCTTTAGGGGCCGGGGGTCCAAGCACCTGGTGTCGTGGTTCTAAGCCTGACAGTAGAGTGGGGGGTAGGTATGGAGAGGCAAGGTCCTAGCTATGGAGAGGTTGTAAGCACAAAGGATGTACGAGTTCAGGCCCTTCTCGGAAGAAGTAACAGCCCTACGTCTCGGAGCCCGGAGGCGGTCGAGTGGATTATGAATGTATGAATTACAAGGTGCCGAACCCTTCTGCCTGTGGAGGAGGGTGGCTTATATAGAGTGCGCCAGGACCCTAGCCAGCCCACGCAGGAGAGGGTTTAAGGTGAGTTAAGTCTAGGGCGTTACTGGTAACGCCCCACATAAAGTGCCTTTACTATCATAAAGTCTACTTGATTACAGGCCGTTGCAGTGCAGAGCGCCTCTTGACCTCCTGGTGGTCGAGTGAGTCTTCGTGGTCGAGTCCTTCAGGCCAGTCGAGTGAATCCTCGTTGGTCGACTGGAAGGCGACCTCTTCTAAGGATGTCCTAGGGTAAGTTACTTGGATCAGGTCCATGATCCTACCCTAGGTACACAACCCCATCATTAGCCCCCGAATGGATCGAGGCTTCGAGTGAAGAAGGAGTTGATGTCGTTTCCGATTATCCTTTGCACTCCGGTTGTGCGCTGTTCTGGACCAAAGAATCCCTTTGTCGACAGGAAACAAATTGCCTTCAGTCAACTTGATCCATTCTGTTTTTGCGTCGAGTGATCTTTCAGGCTTCGACGATCTCTGAGCGACGGATCGCCGGAAACACCGCGCCTGACAGACTGATTTGTTGCTCGCGGATTCCGCGGGATGCGAAATTTTGGGGCGCGCGCGAAGCGGGGCGGACCGCGGCGCTCGGATGGGACGGGGCATGGACGCCTCGATCTCCGCGCCGCCTTTTTCGCCACGTATCCCGCCTGCATAACTGTTCTAGATATGATTAGATTGCCCGGGCCCGCCTGTCATCCACTCGGAAGGGACCTTATAAATGTGTCCGGCGAGGATTTCTGTGCTGCGCCTTAGCATTCTTTCCCTCTCTCTGCTTCCTTCCTCCCTGCTCAGCGTGCTCGCTCTCGCCCCCGCACCACTTCCCTTTGCGCATCTCGCCGGCGACCATGGCCAAGGAGAAGACGGCGGCGCTGGAGCGCGCAAAGAAGGCGTCGGCATCGGAGAAGGCGAAAGGAAGGTCCACCAGCCGCGGTGGGTCCTCGTCCAGATCCCGCCTGCCGAAGGGCTGGGTCCAAGGAGACTGGATCCAGTCGACCATCACGGAGAATGACCTCCTCGACATGGCCAACGAGGGCTTGATCCCCCACGGAGCTGCGAGGCTTCCAGGGAAGGAGTGGCAGCCCCAGCCAGAAGAGGGTGAGTGTGTGCTTTTGGCCACCCATGTTGATCGCGGGTTTTCCTTGCCACCGAGTGTTTTCTTTCGTGGCTTTTTGAACTTCTTCGGAGCGCAGCTCCACCACTTTACCCCAAACTCCATTGCCTATCTTGCCGCGTTCGTGTCCATGTGTGAGGGTTTCTTGGGCTGTCGACCGCACTGGGGTTTGTTCAAACATATATTCACGTGTCGATCTCAGACCGTGAAGAAGGCAAGCCCAGGTGATGAGAGAACCCGAGTCGTCCAAATGTGCGGAGGCCTGGGGATTCAGGTGAGGAATAAGAGCACCTTCCCGCCCATGACCTTTCCCGAGTCCGTCAGAGGCTGGCAGTCGACTTGGTTCTACTGCCAGGTCCAGTCGACGCCAGGGCAGTCGAGTGGACTCCCTCCGTTCACCATGGACCGAGTGAGCAAGCCTTCCCCTCTGAAGCTGATTCCGGAGGAGAAAGCTGACGTGAAGATGTTGATGGAGCGCGTGGTGCAGTTGGTTCGGGAGGGAGTGACGGGCATGGACCTCCTGGAGGTTTTCCTCAGGCGTCGCATCCAGCCTCTCCAGTTCCGGAGCCACTGCATGTGGTTGTACTGTGGGACCGAAGACGAGACTAGAGTCCATCCAGAAGCAGTCGACGATGTCAGTCTGGAAAGATGGATGGTAGCCGTCACCGGAAACAAGGACAACCCACGCGGAGCCAGAAGGATTCCTCCACTCGACCACAACAGTGATCCAAATAAGGTACACTTGCCCTGCTCTCCACTGCATTCTTGTCGCATTCATCTCTGTTTACTCTGCCGACCGGTCGACTGATCATTGTCTTGATATCTGCTAGGCCCTCACCGAGCTGTACTCGATGCCCAATGGGGCACAAACTCCGACTGAGGAGGGTGAGGCGAGCGGGGGCGAGAGCCAGGACGAGGAGGAATGGGACTCGGACGTTGCAGGGGACGACGACGACGATGATGATGACGACGGCGATGATGATGATGCCGAAGACGAGGAGGAAGAGGAGGAGGTCGTGCCACCGCGCTCGGAAAGGCGGTCGAAGCTCGTCCACGACCCTTCGACTGAACGTGGCAAGGGGGTTGCGACGCAGTCGACCAAGCGCCCTAGGACCACTTCTCCAGCGCCGACTGAAAAGGCGCCGAAGCAGCCTAGGGGGGGCTCCGCCAAAGCCGACCAAGCTCCTGCCGAAAATGAAGGTGTCCATCCCCACCATATCAGGGTAATTGTGCTGCTCATATTTTCTTATTCTGTGCGAACTTTATCTCTGGTCGACGCTGAAGTTAGTCGACTGATCCTTTGGAGTTGCAGTGCTGCTACTTCTGAGACCTCGGCCCGGGCTGATGACCACGAGATGGAGGATGCAGCAACTTCGAATCCAGGTACTGTGTTCTTAACACCATTCTTAGTCGACTGACACGCGATCTCTGATCCTGATCCTTCTCCGCAGCTCCACCCAACACTGTTATCAATCTCCCTGACGACGACGAGGATGAAGAACCACTGACACGCAGGAGGAGTCGGAAAGCGTCCGCCAGTAAGGTACCTCAGGATGTGACGGCGCCTGAGATTCTGACTGTGGAGGAAGGGAACACCACTCGACACACGGTGTCCTTCGCAAATCCACTGACGAGTGCTCAGCAGCCCTCCCTCTTTACGACGCACCACGTCCCAGAGGACCAAGCTGGCGCAGCGAAGGAGGCAATACGCCAGGCGGGACTCATGATGGAGCAGCTGAAGACCATCCGGGACGCGAGCCAGGCAGCTTATGACGCCAGTTCTGCCCTCCAAAGCAATGTCCAGGTCAGTCGACCGCTGTTTGTTCTGTTGGATATGCTACCAAAAACTTTTATTTTCCGGAATTTATATTAGTCACCCACTGGGTGTGTCGAATAAACTCCGTGTTAGCGGGGGCACGCTGAGTGCACCCGCTGGGTGTAGTCCCCGAGGCTAAGGCCGACTGCTGGCAGTCGGCCTTAGGCTTTATGATGTCAATCTTTCTGTCAGTCGACTGGTCGACTGGACTTCACAAACCGGTGGGGGCACGCTGAGTGCACCCACTGGGTGTAGTCCCCAAGGCTAAGGTCGACTGCTGGCAGTCGGCTTTAGGCTTTATGACGTCAATATTTCTTTCAGTCGACTATGTCGACTGGATTTCACAAACCGGTGGGGGCACGCTGAGTGCACCCACTGGGTGTAGTCCCCGAGACTGTGGTCGACTGCTTGCAGTTGATCACAGTCTTAGAGAATGCATCTCTCTTTTTTTTTTGAGGTCGACTGGTCGACTTTGTCTTCAACAGGATTAGTGGGGGCACGCTGAGTGCACCCACTGGGTGTAGTCCCCGAGACTACGGTCGAATGCTTGTATTTGGCTGTAGTCTTAGAAACGTGTGTTTATCCCCTTTTTCACTCGGAAGTGAATTATATTTGACATTTAGTCGATTGGTTCTTCACAGAACTCCTATGATCTTGTGGCTCGCTACTCAGAGCTGGAACAAAAACATACTCAAGTCGAGCTGAGCTTGAAGCTGGTTCAGGAGAAGCTGACAAAGGCAAAGGAGGAGACCGAAGGTATGTTTGGTGAGACCCTGGCGACTGCTTTTCCCCTTGCTTGTTTCAGCATCTGATCTTGCTGTAACTTGCAGGTAAGGTAAGGGAGGCCCAGCAGAAGAAAGACCTTGAGCTAGCTGAGAAGATCAAGCTTGCTGACGAGAAGTTAGCTTCAGTCACCAAGCTCGAACAAGACAATACCAATCTGAAAGCTGCTCTTGGGATTGCCAACAAGGAGGTCAGTCGACTGAAAACTGACAAAGCTGCCCTGACCGACCAAGTCAGCAAATTGACTGAGAAGAAAACTGAACTGGAGGCCTTCCTGAGTGGCCTTGCCAAGAAGTTGTTCCTTATGCTTGAAGGTAGACCTCCATGTTTGGCAAATATTTCCAATTGTGGCTTTTTCCATTCGACTATCTCCTTGACTTAGTGATCACCCTTGCAGAATTTTGTCAAAACTTTGAAGAAGAAACCAGCCGACTGGAGCCAAACCTTGACCCCGTCAATTCTCCGGTGAACGACGAAGTTGCCATGGATGTTTTCCGACTGGAGTCTCGTGTTGCAGCTGTCGTGGACTATCTCGCAAGGCTGAAGGCCGCCACATCTCGCATCGACTCGACACTCTGGCCTGAGGAGACACTTCAGAATGACCTTGAGTCGCTGATGGTCCGCTTGAACACGATCCCTGGTCGAGTGCAGGAGTGGAAGAAGTCCTCGGCTCGGTGTGGTGCAGATGTCGCTCTGTGTCTGGCCCGAGTCCACTGCAAAGATGCGCGAGAAGAGAAGCTGGCGGCCCTTCGGGTGGCCAATACCAAGAAGCACGACTTCAGATCCTTTATGGAAACTTTCCTTGCAGCTGCCACTCGGATCGCCGACGGGATTGACCTTGATGAATTTGTTGCACCTTCCAGCCCTCC
Source organism: Triticum dicoccoides (assembly GCF_002162155.2). Classification (NCBI taxonomy): domain Eukaryota; kingdom Viridiplantae; phylum Streptophyta; class Magnoliopsida; order Poales; family Poaceae; genus Triticum; species Triticum dicoccoides. Next base: position 263,949,862 of record NC_041387.1, read on the forward strand.
ACAGGAGGGGTAAAAAACTTCTTCTGGCTCGACGTTTTAAATTTGCCTCGGTATGCCGAGTGAAATTGTAACCGACAAACCTGAACAGGCTTGACGCCTGAGCACTTTCGGTTCCTTTAGATGTCGATTCAAACTTGGATTTGCTGCTTGAATACGATTGCCTTCGGCTCGGAATGTCTTTTGCAGGTTCAAAGCAAGGTGCCTTAGGCGAGCGCTTGGACTGCAGCTAAGCCCCCGAGTGAGAGGGTTGCTCTTCACTCGGTAGGATTTTTGTAACTTAGGCGAGCACAGGGCTGCAGCTAAGCCCCCGAGTGAGAGGGTTGCTCTTCACTCGGTAGGATTTTCACAACTTAGGCGAGTGCTTGGACTGCAGCTAAGCCCCCGAGTGAGAGGGTTGCTCTTCACTCGGTAGGATTTTCACAACTTAGGCGAGTGCTTGGACTGCAGCTAAGCCCCCGAGTGAGAGGGTTGCTCTTCACTCGGTAGGATTTTTATAACTTAGGCGAAACGGATTCGCAGCTAAGCCTCCGAGTGGGAGCCTGGCTCACCACTCGGTAGGATTTTTATAACTTAGGCGAGCACAGGGCTGCTGCTAAGCCCCCGAGTGGGAGGGTTGCTCCTCACTCGGTAGGATTTTTATAACTTAGGCGAGCACAGGGCTGCAGCTAAGCCCCCGAGTGGAAGGCTGGCTTACCACTCGGTAGGATTTTTATAACTTAGGCGAAACAGATTCGCAGCTAAGCCTCCGAGTGGGAGTCTGGCTCGCCACTCGGTAGGATTTTTACAAACTTAGGCGAAACGGATTCGCAGCCAAGTCACCCACTGAGGGGGGATTTTATTGGACAAAATAAAAAGTGACAAAAATTATGGAGGAACTATGACACTATTATTTTGAGGTCCATGAACTATAGAAGTACTTTATTTCATCTCATCCGAGTGATAAAACTTAAGTGTAAAATGGGCGGAGTAGCTCCGCGTTCCAAGCTCGGGGCTCGTCGATATTATGCTCGACGTTGTAAAGACGGTACGCCCCGTTGTGGAGAACCTTGGTGACGATGAAGGGGCCTTCCCAAGAAGGAGCAAGCTTGTGTGGTTTGTGCTGATCCACTCGGAGAACCAAATCTCCTTCCTGGAAGGCTCGACCTCTCACATTTCTGGCGTGGAAACGACGCAAATCTTGTTGGTAGATGGTCGACCGGATCAGAGCCATCTCCCTTTCTTCCTCTAAAAGGTCGACTGCGTCTTGCCGCGCTTGTTCAGCCTCTGCTTCGTTGTAGATTTCAACTCGAGGAGCATTGTGGAGAAGATCACTCGGCAAGACTGCTTCAGCTCCGTAGACCAAGAAGAATGGAGTTCTTCCGGTCGACCGATTAGGCGTGGTCCGCAGTCCCCAGAGTACAGATGGAAGTTCGTCGACCCAAGCTCCAGCCGCGTGTTTGAGATCACGCATCAGTCGAGGCTTCAGTCCCTTGAGAATCAGTCCATTAGCTCGCTCTGCTTGTCCATTCGACTGCGGATGGGCGACTGAAGCGTAGTCGACCCGTGTGCCTTGGGAGTCGCAGAAAGCTCTGAATTCCTCTGAGTCAAAGTTCGACCCATTATCCGTAATGATGCTGTGCGGGACTCCATATCTGAATATTAGTTCCCTGATGAAGCTAACAGCAGTACCGGTGTCAAGGCTCTTGATTGGTTTTGCCTCGATCCACTTGGTGAACTTGTCGACTGCCACCAGTACATGCGTGAAGCCACTTCGTCCTGTTCTCAAAGGACCGATCATGTCCAGCCCCCAAACTGCAAAAGGCCAGACGAGTGGGATGGTCTTCAAAGCTGACGCAGGCTTGTGCGACATATTCGAGTAGAACTGACATCCCTCGCACTTATCTACTATCTCTTTTGCCATCTCATTCGCCTTGGGCCAGTAAAATCCGGCTCGGTATGCTTTGGCGACGATGGTCCGAGAGGACGCATGATGACCACAGGTCCCCGAGTGAATATCATTGAGGATGAGTCGACCTTCTTCTGGTGTTATGCACTTCTGACCGACTCCAGTCGCGCTTTCTCTGTATAATTGTCCTTTGATTACGGTAAAGGCCTTAGATCGACGGACGATCTGTCGAGCCTCTTCCTCATCCTCTGGAAGCTCTTTCCTCAAGATATATGCGACATACGGAATCGTCCAGTCGGGAATGACCACCAAAACCTCCATGATCAAGTCGACCACCGCTGGGACTTCAACTTCAGTCGGATCTGTGGCGCCCTTGGGCTGCGGAGTTTCTTCGGTGAAAGGATCTTCTTTGACTGACGGAGTGTGTATATGCTCCAAGAACACACCACTCGGAATGGCTTCTCTCTTGGAACCTATCTTTGCTAGATCATTAGCTGCTTGATTTTTCAGTCGGGGTATATGATGGAGCTCCAACCCCTCGAACTTCTTCTCCAGCTTCCTCACTGCACTGCAGTATCCAGTCATGGCTGGGCTTCTCACGTCCCACTCTTTCATCACCTGATTGACCACTAAATCCGAGTCGCCATAGACCATTAGGCGACGGACGCCGAGTGAAATGGCCATGCGCAACCCATATAGGAGGGCCTCATATTCTGCCTCATTGTTGGAGGAATCAAAGTGAATCTGGAGCACATATCTGAGCTTATCTCCTCTGGGGGAAACCAGGACAACCCCAGCACCGGAACCATTCAACATCTTAGAGCCATCGAAAAACATGGTCCAATGCTCCGAGTGAACTTCAGTCGGCTGCTGTTGTTCAATCCACTCGGCGAGGAAATCTGCTATCGCCTGGGACTTAATGGCTTTCTTTGCCTCAAACTTGATATCAAGGGGAAGAAGTTCAATCGCCCATTTGGCCACTCGACCAGTTGCGTCTCTGTTGTGCAAAATCTCAGATAGTGGAGCGTCGCTGACGACTGTGATGGAATGGTCAGAGAAATAATGAGCAACCTTCTTTGTGGTCATGTATATTCCATACACAAGCTTCTGATAATGAGGATATCTCTGCTTGGATGGAGTCAAGACTTCAGACAAATAATACACTGGGCGCTGAACTTTGAGAGCTTTTCCTTCTTCTTCCCGCTCGACCGTTAGCACAGTACTGACGACTTGTCCTGTGGCTGCGATGTAGAGCAACAGAGGCTCTTTGCTGATTGGAGCAGCAAGCACCGGCTGGGTGGAGAGCAGAGCTTTTAGCTCGGCAAACGCTGCATCAGCTTCTGGAGTCCACTCGAACTTGTCAGCCTTCTTCATCAGTCGGTAAAGAGGCAGTGCCTTTTCACCGAGTCGTGAGATGAATCGACTTAATGCGGCCAAGCATCCAGTAAGCTTCTGGACATCGTGCACTCGCACAGGGCGTTTCATTCGGAGAATAGTGCCGATCTTCTCTGGATTAGCATCGATTCCTCGCTCGGAAACGAGAAAACCGAGTAACTTGCCACCAGGAACTCCAAATGTGCACTTTGACGGATTGAGCTTGATATCATACCTTCTGAGGTTGGCAAATGTTTCGGCGAGGTCAGCGAGCAGGTCGGAACCTTTTCGTGACTTGACAACAATATCATCCATATAAGCTTCCACATTCCGACTGATTTGGGTGAGTAGACACTTCTGAATCATTCGCATAAATGTGGCTCCGGCGTTCTTGAGGCCGAATGGCATGGTGATATAGCAGAAGCACCCGAATGGAGTGATGAAAGCTGTTTTTACCTCATCGGGCCCGTACAGACGGATCTGGTGGTACCCGGAGTAAGCATCTAAAAAAGACAACCTCTCGCATCCCGCGGTCGAGTCAACAATTTGATCTATGCGAGGGAGAGGAAAGTAATCTTTCGGGCAGGCCCGGTTGATGTGCTTGAAATCAATGCACATTCGGAGCGACTTGTCCTTCTTAGGAACCATGACGACATTAGCGAGCCACTCGGAGTGGTATATCTCTCGGATAAATCCTGCCGCCAACAGTCGAGCCACTTCTTCACCGATGGCCTTTCTCTTCTGGACGGCGGACCGCCGAAGATGCTCTTTGACTGGTTTTGCAGACGAGTCGACTCTTAGGCGATGCTCAGCCAGTCCCCTGGGAACACCTGGCATGTCAGCAGGCTTCCATGCAAAAATGTCCCAGTTCTCACGGAGGAACTGGATGAGCGCTTCTTCCTATTTTGGGTCGAGTGTTGTGGAGATGCGGGTCGGAGCTGCTTCGGGGTCGGTCGGGTGAATGTGAACAGGCTTCGTCTCACCGGACGACTGGAATGCAGACTCTGTGGCGGGCTTCTTGGATCGCAGCAAGTCACTCGGATCTGCGTTTTGCTTGTATTCTTCGAACTCGACCGCTGTCACTTGGGAATCGGCAATCTTGGAGCCCTTCTGAAAGCACTCCTCTGCCTTTTTCCTATCACCGGTGACAGTGATCACGCCTTTGGGACCGGGCATCTTCAATTTGAGGTACACGTAACATGGTCGAGCCATGAACCGTGCATAGGCTGGTCTCCCCAAAATGGCATGATATGCACTTTAAAAATCCACGACCTCAAACGTCAACTTTTCTTTGCGAAAATGCTTCGAATCACCAAACACTACGTCCAAAGCTATCTGGCCGAGTGACTCGGCCTTCTTCCCTGGTATAACTCCATGGAAGCTCATGTTACTAGTGCTCAGTCGGGACATCGGAATGCCCATACCTTTCAATGTGTCTGCATACAATAAGTTCAGCCCACTTCCACCATCCATCAGCACCTTTGTCAGTCGAGTGCCTTCGACAACTGGATCGACCACCAAAGCTTGCCTCCCGGGGGTGGCAATATGAGTCGGGTGATCAGATTGGTCGAATGTGATGGGTGTTTGAGACCACTTTAGATAATTTGCCTTTGCTGGGGCAACCATGTTCACCTCTCGGTTAATCACTTTCAGTCGACTTCTGCTTTCCACATCTGCAAAGATCATCAGAGTGGAGTTGATATGCGGATATCCTCCCTCACTGTCCTCTTTGTCTTCGGCCTTGTCCGACTCCTTCTCCTTGTCCTTAGACTGTTTTCCCTGAAACTGCTGGATCAGGAGTCGACATTGGCGAGTGGTGTGCTTTGGGTAAATGATATTCCCCTCTTCATCTTTCTTCGTGTGAATGTGACACGGCATATCCATCACGTCATTCCCTTCTTTATCCTTTACCTTCTTGGGGTTCCAGGATCCTTTTGGTTTCCCCTTAAACTTTCCTTGAGTCACGGCCAGAGCCTCTCCAGGAGCTGCCGGTTCAGCCTTCCGCTTCTGTTTCCGACTGGTGTTTCCTTTTTCCGACTGACTCGGCTTGTGCTTGCCGCTTCGGAGTCGGTCTTCTTCTTCGCCGTTGGCGTACTTTGTAGCAATCTCCATCATCCGACTCAAGGTCATGTCACCGGTTCGACCAAATTTCAAACTCAGTTCTCTGTTCTTGACGTCGTCTTTGAAGGCGCATACTGCCTGATGATCAGAGACATTTTCCACAGTGTGGTGCAAAGTGATCCACCTCTGAATATACTCTCTGAGAGTCTCATTAGTTTTCTGCACGCAGACTTGCAACTCTGTCAATCCCGCTGGTCGCTTGCAAGTCCCTTCAAACGTTCTGACGAACACTCGGGACAGATCTTCCCAAGTGTAAATGCTGCTAGGAGGTAATTGAGTCAACCATGCCCTGGCAGAACCTTCCAACATGAGGGGCAAATGCTTCATGGCCACCTCGTCGTTCCCACCACCGATCTGAACTGCCACTCGGTAGTCTTCAAGCCAAGTTTCAGGCTTAGACTCACCAGTGAACTTGCTGACTCCTGTTGCCAACCTGAAATTGGGGGGGATAACTGCGGCTCTGATAGCTCTGCTGAAACATTCAGGACCAGAAACATGTACTCGACTGCTCGTGGGTACACCTCTGTCGAGTGCGCCACGATGGGCTCTGTTCCGGTCGACCAACCCTTGCACGATAATGGATCGCGCGTCGAAGCCTGGCTCTCTGAGGTCAACTGGAACCCTACGCCCTGTACTGTACTGACGCCTATCATCTGGCTGCCGAGGAGCGTAAGACCCACCCCTTGGAGGGGAATACGGCACTCGACGCCTATCATCTCGGTCGAGTCTGTCGCCATATTGATCTCGCCGATTCTCACGCCCTTCGCGCCGTGGAGGCGATTTGGGGCTGTGAGCCGACTGAACCGTATTCACAGTGACAGATCGACTGTGAATTATGTTGCGCGACTGAGACACGGCTGAATTCTGATCTCCTGCTGCCCGGAGCAGATCCCTGATTTGCAGCAAACCTCTGCCAGCTTCCGACTGCGAAGGCTGAATGGACTCTGCTATACGGGTCGCAGCTGCTAAATTCTGAATTGGGGTTCGATATACCTGAGTCGGCGGGAAGAATTGACGTCGACTGGTGTCGGGAACTCGTTGCCGCGCGCGCTCGTCGAGTGCTCGCTGAAGGTTCTCCAGTCGAGTGCGCTCGGCCAAATTGGCCAGACGCGCCTCCTCCAAGGCACGAGCCTCGGGGGTTTCTCCTGCGATGGGAATACGCAGGGGATCCTCGTTCCTGCGGCGAAGCTCTTCTCTTTGCAGAGAGTCGAGTGGCTCGGGCTGGTACTCTTCGTAGTCTCGTGCAGGGTCGCCGCCGTCACCTGCTCCACCACCACGGGCGAAGCCAGGAGGGCTGTGAGGCCCGTCGACCATCAAGATTTCCGCCGCTGGATCACTGCTTCCGCACTCGGATGCAGTCTCTCCGGAGCCAGTCGACTGATCGAACAAGCCGTAGAGAGATTCGTTGGGCTCGATTGCCGCAACTTGTGTAGTGGCCGATTGGCGAGCCACCGCGTGACTCACCCATCGCTGAAGCCTCGACCGGCCTGAGCGCTTGCGCTGGCGGGAGACCGGGAGGGTGGATGATGGAGGAGCCGACCGATACTGGGTCGACGGTTGCCGCAGCAGAACGCCGCGGACACATGCGCGAAAATGCATCGCACCACGGACGGGGAGCGCGTCTACGTCGAGTGGAGCCTCCTGGAGCCATGCGGAGTCGTCGGCGATGAAGGTGAGGGTGCCGAGACGGATCTCTTGACCCTTGACCAAAACTCCAGCAGACACCAAGATGAGAGTACTCGGAAGAATCGCAACTTCTCCACAAAATCGCTAAAACACCGGCCCCACGGTGGGCGCCAACTGTCGTGGTTCTAAGCCTGACAGTAGAGTGGGGGGTAGGTATGGAGAGGCAAGGTCCTAGCTATGGAGAGGTTGTAAGCACAAAGGATGTACGAGTTCAGGCCCTTCTCGGAAGAAGTAACAGCCCTACGTCTCGGAGCCCGGAGGCGGTCGAGTGGATTATGAATGTATGAATTACAAGGTGCCGAACCCTTCTGCCTGTGGAGGAGGGTGGCTTATATAGAGTGCGCCAGGAGCCTAGCCAGCCCACGCAGGAGAGGGTTTAAGGTGAGTTAAGTCTGGGGCGTTACTGGTAACGCCCCACATAAAGTGCCTTTACTATCATAAAGTCTACTTGATTACAGGCCGTTGCAGTGCAGAGCGCCTCTTGACCTCCTGGTGGTCGAGTGAGTCTTCGTGGTCGAGTCCTTCAGGCCAGTCGAGTGAATCCTCGTTGGTCGACTGGAAGGCGACCTCTTCTAAGGATGTCCTAGGGTAAGTTACTTGGATCAGGTCCATGATCCTACCCTAGGTACACAACCCCATCACCTGGGGCGTAGGAGGCCGGGCTCCCGAGGTATTTTGAGGCCTCCGGTGCTTCGCGTCTTGGGGTCCCTCTTCCTCTTCCTTCTCCCTTCTTGGATGGTGTATATGTTCTCTTGATCTTGAACTCCTCCTCGCCGTCGATCAAGCTCCGGTAATACATATGCATGCACATGAGAGGGATGTAAAGTAGTATACCATCCTCGAAGGGCTCAAGTGAACACGTCTAAAGGACATGATTAACCTTTATGTATGTGAAGTAGATGTCGCACGTGTCACTTGCCGAATGGACTCTTGATATGGTGATGTCCGTAGGATGCTCCGCATCACCCCCCCCCCCTTGGGAAAGATCTGACCTCAGATGGAAAACTAAATCACCATGGGAAAGAGATGGCATCACCGTGTAGAAGTGAACGATCACCAAGTACTCATAGTCTTCAAGCTCGAAATGGACACTCTCCAATATTGCACCATCTAGTGATCCCTTCATGAGAGAGCGGCAGACAGAGAGGTAGAGGACGATAATTACATGCCTCCCTCCGAAGACAAGGCAAGCCTCGACGACGACAAATTTGTCGTGCCTGAGGATCCCGTCGAATAGGAGCGTTTCAAACACAGGCTTATGGCCACGACAAGCAGCCTCAAGAAAAAGAAGCAACAGCTTAGAGCTGATCAAGATTTGCTAGCTGAAAGATGGACTGAAGTCCTTGCGGCCGAAGAGTACGAACTTGAACGCCCCTCCAAGAGCTACCCAAAACGCAGGCTGCTACCCATATTAGAGGAGGAAGCACCCAAACCTACATCACCAGCGCATGATGCGGCCGACCGGCCACCTCGTCGCCACGACAGAGAGGCCTCTCGGCCCTGCACTCAAGCCGCACCCCGGCACCGCTCAAGAAATACCAAGGCACGGGGAAGTGCGCCAGACCTGCGAGATATATTGGAGGACAAGGCAAGGCAGACAAGATCGATCTACGGATCACGTGGGCGCCTCACTACACGTGACGACAACCATCTGCCGGATACAGCAAATCCGGCCGGGCCGAACACAGCAGACAAAACCCATTTGAGTTACATCGTGATATACCCCAATACAAAGGCGCCACACACCCACTATGCTTCACAGACGAAGTGATGGATCATCAAATCCCTGAGGGTTTCAAACCCGTAAACATTGGATCATACGATGGCGCAACAGATCCTGCGGTCTAGATCAAGGACTATCTCCTTCATATCCACATGGCCCGCGGTGTTGATCTACACGCCATCAAATACCTCCCACTTAAGCTTAAAGGACCAGCTCGTCATTGGCTTAACAGCTTGCCAGCGGAGTCAATTGGTTGTTGGGAAGACCTGGAAGCCGCATTCCTCGACAACTTCCAGGGCACCTATGTGCGACCACCAGACGTCGATGACCTAAGCCACATAATTCAGCAGCCAGAGGAATCGGCCAGACAATTCTGGACACGGTTCCTAACCAAGAAAAATCAAATCGTCGATTGTCCGGATGCAAAGTGATGAGGACATGACTACCTTGGATATGACCAAAAATATTGCATATATGCATATTTGTCAGGTGATTTCTAGTGCAAACTATTCAATAATCTATTTATGTTATCCAGAACAAAAATACTTCACACACTTTTGTGTTTTGTCTAATTGCAGGTGTATGGGACATTTGTACAATCCACATATGAAGATAAGGAAGAAAGAGATGTTTATTTGCTGTCCAAAAAGTTCTCTCACGTCACTTTTGGCCCAAGAGAAGATAGAGTCCATGTCTCTCACGTTCTGAATTCAGATTCGGACTGCACAGACATACCTGACTCAAAACACACACAAGTTTTTCATACGGACTCCGAATTGGGTGATTCTTTTTTTGTTGGAAACTAGATTTCGTGCACTTTCCAACCCAATTGGAATCACCTTCAAATTCGTCCGGAGTGTTGAGTTATGGACGAAACAATCTGATACTGCAGCAGAATCCGAGTCAAACTACAAGTCCAAAGGTGTTACATCACCTCCACTTGGGCCCATTGGCCTTGTACGACGTAGATTTAGTTTTAGGCTGCCTTGGGACATCCTCCCACCTCCTTGGCCGCCACCCCTTGCTCCTATATAAGTAGATCCATCTAGTAGCTTTTCCTTGGGATTTGTTTAGTTAAAAGTTAGCCATTGCAACTTCGTGTGCTTCGTTTGTTTCCAACGACCAGACCAAGACCACTTTTCGGATCCCCACCATTATCAATACTTCATATATATTCGCAATATTCAGATTGCTTTTATCATATTCTTGCTCGTTCTTCGATTGCTTGCAGGAATAGACCTTCGTGGTTAGGCTGACCGTGCTTCCAGCATCGTCAGTAACCTCTCGGAGTTGGTTTAGCGATTATTAAGGCGCAACGTCGTGCACGTTTGTAGTCGGATCGTCCAAGTCGTCTCCACCAAATCGATAGTTATCATCTCATCGAAAGATCGGGACACCCTCGCCTCTATCAAGTGGTATCAGTTTTCAGGTTGCTCGGTGAGAATTTCCAGTTTTTCCTAGATTAGATTTTTTTCTTACCTATTGTCCAAGAAAAAGCCACAAAAAAAAGTTAGATCTGTTCATCCTTTATCCAAGCCAGTCTGAGCCTTTGCAATTTTCTATTCATTGCTTGCATAGTTGAATTATCGGTTGCATCGTCGTGTCAGTTGCTGGTCTTAGTGTCTAGTTTCTTTAGAGTTTCGAGTTTTGTTCACATTAGTCACGCCGCCGCTGCATCATTATCCCTTCCGCCGTCCACCATCCCATCTATTAATTTCCAACACGTGCTACGCACTGTTCATTGTCATAATCATAATTGAGGTCATTCACATCTTCGCCTAATCCAATCTGCATCTTATCTAGTTTGTCTTGGAAAGAGGGAGAAAAAAAAGAGAGAGAAAAAAAAAGAGAAAAAAGGAAAGAAAAAAAAATAAAAAGAGAGAGAATAAAAAGAAAAAAAAGCGTGAGAAAAAAAAAGGAGAGAAAAAAAATCGAATCTATCTAGAATCAATCTCGTACCTGAATTCGGATTGGAATCTGTTTTGCGCACTGTTCAGTAAAACAGGTGTATCTTCCTCGTACGAAGTCCGTTTTGGCTCCGTGAATACTCAAATTGAAGCTAGAGACGAGCCGCATCTAAATAGTTGCAGAAGCTTGTTCAATATTTGACACCTCAAAATCGGCTTCTAAATAGGTCTTTTTGCCCTCTGAAGTTCGTGAACACAGCTTGTTCCAATTTTTCAGGCCAGTTTTTGAATTCTTTGACTCCTCATATCAACTCGGAATTGAGTGATTCTTTTTGCATTGGAAAGCTTGAGTTAGTAGCATTCTTTGCAAGAATTTACCAGAAAATTGGCTCAAACTTTTTAAGAGGAAAGTTGGAGAGAGAGTTATTGTATATCCTGCTTGGCAGTTGTTTTTCATCATTATCTTCACTTATATCTTGCTGTCAAGAGCTACTTAGTATCCTTCATTGATGCTAGTTGTGCTACACCGTGACCTCATTAGTGTTCTAGGCTCGCGTCTCTAGTCCGGTCTAGCCTAGGACCAGCACAGTACCTTCGTTGAGCGTTTATTCAACATTGCATCTTTGAATTGATTATTGCTAATCTTTTGCTACCATATATAGCCAACCCAGCTCCACATATTTCTACACCGTGTATACGTACGCTCCCCTGGCAATCGCTTTACTCAATATTCGGAGTTACTTGACACCGCTGGTTGCCGATCACCACCTGCTGCATGGTAAGAACTTGTAAGACATTGATATTTGCTTTACTGTGAGCGTTTTACCACCACATCCTAGTAGTTATAGGAACATTATTTTTGGGTTTTGTTTCTTGTTCTACTAATCATGACAGGATCCAGAGTCAATTCATGGGCTTTGTCGATCGCGGGAGACGTGCCACCACCTTTGCAAATACCACAACCGTCACGAGAGGTGCACAAACATCCAAATGCACATGATCAGGTTAATGTATCTATACCACCATTTCATGGCCGTTTTAAACCTGCTTTATATATTGAATGGGAGTTTGACATAAAAAATATATTTGCTTCCCATAATTTCAATGAACATAAAAAAGGTTAAGGTTGCGATTGGTTCTTTCACTGGTTATGCTTTGGTTTGGTGGAGTGAATATTGTCGGTTACACCCTGATTATATACCTACTACTTGGGATGATTTGAAACTTGCCATGCGACATACTTTCGTCCCTGCTTATTATACTCGTGACATGATTAAGAAGTTGCAACACTTAAAACAAGGTAGTGAAACTGTAACAAAATATTATGATGATTTACAAACGACCTTGTTGCATTCCTCTTTAGAAGAAAGTGAAGATGATTTTATGGATAGATTTTGGGGAGGATTAAACCGTGATATTCAAGAGATACTAATTTATGAAGAGTGTTATCCTATGGACCATTTGTTTCATCTTGCTTGCAAAGCTGAACAGGAAATAAAACGACGTGTTGGCCACGAGGAGAACAAGCGCACGGCGCACATTCCAAGAGTGGATATGATTGTTCCTTCAACTACTAGGCATACTATGACAACCACATCCATTGTTGTCAGGACTACATCACCTCCACCATGTGACACATCGCCCCCGAGAGTGGCTACATCATCTGAGTTGATCATAAGAGGTAATGACAAAGGTACTGATCTTCCATCTCTACATGAGAATGATGAATGCCTTATCAATTTGAATGCACCATCTGATGAGCTACCCACTACTTTGATCACACCACCTATTTTAGAGGACTACGTTGATAATTTGACTTTGCCATGTGATCAAACAACTGAAATACCAACAATTTTGAGTGCACCCATTGAATTAACTATTGATGCAAAAGAACCAATGTTTAATCATTTTGATATGACCTCTAATCTTGGTGATGATTCTGTGTTAAATGACTTATTGCATGTTTGCTTATTTAAGCATGTTGTAGCATGTAAATTTGATGCAAGTAAGGTTTATTCACCAATGTTGGGATGGTTTAATGATGAACATTGTCAATCTTTTGAAATGAATAAGAGCTTCACTTATATGTGCAAACTGAGTTGCAATATTTTCATGCCTTCTACTTCTTGTGCTAATTTTTTGGCTTTATATTTTATGAACTATGCAAGTTACTCATCTATTCATGTGTCATATATGCAAAAATCAAGGGAAGTAAAAATGGATGACATATACATATACAACATGTACACCTTGTCTCTTTTGTTAGCCACATTTCAGATTAAGCAACGCTGAGGACGGCTTTATTTTCAAGAAGGGGAGGATGATGGGGACATGACTACCTTGGATATGACCAAAAATATTGCATATATGCATATTTGTTAGGTGATTTTAGTGCAAACTATTCAATAATCTATTTATGTTATCCAGAACAAAAATACTTCACACACTTTTGTGTTTTGTCCAATTGCAGGTGTATGGGACATTTGTACAATCCACATATGAAGATAAGGAAGAAAGAGATGTTTATTTGCTGTCCAAAAAGTTCTCTCACGTCACTTTTGGCCCAAGAGAAGATAGAGTCCAAGTCTCTCACGTTCTGAATTCAGATTCGGACTGCACAGACATACCTGACTCAAAACGCACACAAGTTTTTCATACGGACTCCGAATTGGGTGATTCTTTTTTTGTTGGAAACTAGATTTCGTGCACTTTCCAACCCAATTGGAATCACCTTCAAATTCGTCCGGAGCGTTGACTTGTGGACGAAACAATCTGATGCTGTAGCAGAATCCGAGTCAAACTACAAGTCCAAAGGTGTTTTCACCTCCACTTGGGCCCATTGGCCTTGTACGACCTAGATTTAGTTTTAGGCTGCCTTGGGACATCCTCCCACCTCCTTGGCCGCCACCGCTTGCTCCTATATAAGTAGATCCATCTAGTAGCTTTTCCTTGGGATTTGTTTAGTTAAAAGTTAGCCATTGCAACTTCGTGTGCTTCGTTTGTGTCCAACGACCAGACCAAGACCACTTTTCGGATCCCCACCATTATCAATACTTCATATATATTCGCAATATTCAGATTGCTTTTATCATATTCTTGCTCGTTCTTCGATTGCTTGCAGGAATAGACCTTCGTGGTCAGGCTGACCGTGCTTCCAGCATCGTCAGTAACCTCTCGGAGTTGGTTTAGCGATTGCTAAGGCGCAACATCGTGCACATTTCTAGTCGGATCGTCAAAGTCGTCTCCACCAAATCGATAGTTATCATCTCATCGAAAGATCGGGACACCCTCGCCTCTATCACAAAGGCCCTTGCAGCCTTCAAACATAACATCCGCGATAAGTGGCTTGCCCGGCACCTAGGAAAAGAAAAGCCGAAATCCATGGCAGCCCTCACAACACTCATGACCCGCTTTTGCGCGGGAGAAGACAGCTGGCTAGCTCATAGTAACAACATGACCAAGAGCCCTGGTAATTCGGATACCAAGGACAGCAGCGGCAGGTCGCGTTGCAACAAGCACAAGCACCGCATTAATGGCGATAATGCTGAAGATACGGGAGTCAATGCCGGATTCAGAGGCTCTAAACCCGGTCGGCGGAAAAAGCCATTCAAAAGAAATACTCCGGGCCTATCCAATTTGGACCGAATACTCGATCGCTCGTGCCAGATACACGGCACCCCCGAAAAACCAGCCAAACACACCAACAGGGATTGTTGGGTGTTCAAGCAGGCAGGCAACTTAAATGCCGACAACAATGACAAGGGGCTGCATAGCGAGGACGAGGAGGAGCCCCGGCCACCAAACAATAGAGGACAGAAGGGCTTCCCCCTACAAGTGCGGACGGTGAACATGATATACGCAACCCACATACCCAAAAGGGAGCGGAAGCATGCACTAAGGGACGTATATGCGATGGAGCCAGTCGCCCCAAAGTTTAACTCGTGGTCCTCTTGCCCGATCACTTTTGATCGAAGGGAACACCCCACTAGCATCCGTCATGGCGGATTCACCGCATTGGTTCTAGACCCAATCATTGACAGATTTCACCTCACTAGAGTCCTGATGGACGGCGGCAGCGGCCTGAACCTGCTTTATCAGGATATAGTGCGCAAAATGGGCATAGACCCATCAAGGATTAAACCCACAAATACGACCTTTAAAGGCGTCATACTAGGTGTAGAGGCCAACTGTACAGGCTCAGTTACACTTGAAGTGGTCTTCGGATCCTCGGATAACTGCCGAAGCGAGGAGTTAATCTTCGACATAGTCCCGTTCCGCAGCGGCTATCATGCACTGCTCGGACGAACCGCATTTGCAAAGTTCAATGCGGTGCCGCACTATGCATACCTCAAGCTCAAGATGCCAGGCCCTCGAGGAGTCATTACGGTCAATGGAAACACCGAACGCTCTCTCCGAATGGAGGAGCATACGGCGGCCCTCGCGGCGGAAATACAAAGCAGCCTCTCAAGGCAATTCTAGAGTCCAGCTATTAAACGTCCAGACACCGTCAAGCGCGCCTGGAGTAACCTACAACAAGACCGCCTGGCATGTCCCGAGCACGCGTAGGAATGCGGCCCCAACCCCAGCCCTTGCGAAATTGCGAAACCAGTACTACGCGTACATAATTACGCTCTGGAAATACCATAGGCATAGGGGGAGGGGTGTCGGTGTCAAAACCGGCGGATCTCGGGTAGGGGGTCCCGAACTGTGCGTCTAGGCGGATGGTAACAGGAGACAAGGGACACGATGTTTTACCCAAGTTCGGGCCCTCTTGATGGAGGTAAAACCCTACGTCCTGCTTGATTGATATTGATGATGTGGGTATTACAAGAGTAGATCTACCACGAGATCAAGGAGGCTAAACCCTAGAAGCTAGCCTATGGTATGATTGTTGTTCGTCCTACGGACTAAAGCCATCTGGTTTATATAGACACCGGAGAGGGCTAGGGTTACACATAGTCGGTTACGATGGTAGGAGATCTACATATCCGTATCGCCAAGCTTGCCTTCCACGCCAAGGAAAGTCCCATCCGGACACGGGACGAAGTCTTCAATCTTGTATCTTCATAGTCTTGGAGTCCGGCCGATGATGATAGTTCAGCTATCCGGACACCCCCTAGTCCAGGACTCCCTCAGTAGCCCCTGAACCAGGCTTCAATAACGATGAGTCCCGCGCGCATGTTGTCTTCGGCATTGCAAGGCGGGTTCCTTCTCCGAATAATTTATAGAAGATTGTGAACACCAGGATAGTGTCCGGCTCTGCAAAATAATTTCCACATACCACCGTAGAGAGAATAATATTTACACAAGTTCAATCTGCTGACGTATTTCGCGGCGTGACGTCACCCCACAACCAAGCCTTTACTCGAATCATTTTTATTATACCGCCTCCGCGCGTTTAGCGAGGCAATTTCCTTGGCACGTCTTGTTGAAGCAGAGATCCTGTTCCCCTTATTCCGGGATTCTCATCAATACGGACGTGGGTAACCCAACCGCGCCCGTTGCCACGCCCCCTCTATCGAAGGCGGGCTCCAAATGGTCATGGGGACGGCTCTTGGTATTCTCCCTTTTTTATAATGAGACCAAGGCATGTTCTTTTTCTTCAATCTTCAATCGAATCCGCCCCTCGCCCCGAGTTCCAACACCCAGGGCTCCAGATTCGGGTACTTTCGACCTTCGATAATGTCCGGCTCCGACCTACGAGGCCGGTGGATGCCCTCCTCCGTCATGGAGGAGGACGTGCTAAAGCTGAGAGACGCCAGGTACTTAACCTATGAGATTTCGCATAGGTTGCCTGCCCGAGGGCAAGTTATTCCTACTCCCGAGCCCGGCGAGAGCGTCGTGTACGTGTCTCACCTCCATCGGGGTTTAGGATTCCCGATGGATCCCTTCGTGAGGGGGCTCATGTTTTACTATGGGCTGGAATTCCATGACTTGGCTCCGGAGTCCATCCTCCACATCTCATCATTCATTGTCGTCTGCGAAGCCTTCCTCCGCACTACCCCTCACTTCGGCTTGTGGCTCAAAACCTTCAACGTGGAGCCGAAGATGATTGAGGGGCGTCAGGCAGAGTGCGGCGGGGCGGTTATAAGCAAGAGGGCCGATGCTCCATGGCCCGAGGGCTCTTCTCAGGAGGATCTCGGCTCATGGCAACAGGAGTGGTTTTATATCACCGCTCCGAGGGGCAGCAGGCAGAGGCCGCCGCCTGTCTTTCGCCTGGGCCCTCCACAACGGCTGACATCATGGGTCAACAAGGGGCTTGACTTGGGGCCGTCTAAAGACGTACCCCTGTTGCAGGACCGGATTCGAGGCCTCCAAGAAAGGGAGATCAATCTGGTCGTAGTGGCACAGGTTATGCTGATTCGGCGCCTTCTGCCCTGCAAACGCCGCCCCCTCCGCCTCTGGGAATTTAATCTGGAGGGGCCACGAGCTCTCCAACACTTCATGGGTTTAACACATGTGGAGATGTTCAAACTGTTCTTCGGATCGCAAGAGATGCATTCGGGCTTGGCCGAGGACGCTGGCCTAAGCTGCAATCGCCCGGATACTCAAGTACGTAGCCCTGTGTCCGGACATACTATCCATTTATTTATCATGGGTTTTGCCTTTTAACCAGCTATCCCTTGGACAGGAGTGGATAGCGCAAGCAAAACTGATACAGTGTCCGGCCCCCATCCCTGAGACCACGCCGGATCCCGTGTTAATCAAAATGTTGGAGGTTGCACCTTCGGAGGATGGCGAAGGGGGGTACAGGGAAACTACCACCTCTGCCAAGGAGGCTTTCAGTAAGGGGGGAATCGAGAATCCCTCCTTCCAGGGGGAGAAGAGGACCGCTTTCGAAGAACCAGAGGCCAAGGCCTCAAAGCGGGGAAAGAAATCCGCACCGGAAGGTCCTGTGCGGGGGAGAGCCCCGGCCGCACAATCTCCCGAGAGGAATCAGCCCTCCAGCGAGCCGTAAGTAAAAATGGGGAATTTTATAATAGGGGACACCCCTACTTTATTTCTAAGGGTAACCGAAGTTTTCACCTTGTAGTTCGGATCTCAGCCCATCTCAGGAGAGCTCATCTTCGGGGGACCTTCATCCGAAGATGATGGAGAGCGAGACGCCTCCATCTGCCGCCCCGTCGGGCAGGGCGGACGACCCTGAGGTGTCGTCACGGAGGGTTTCCCCGAGTCCGGCGGGGCCGGGGAGTTCGGCACCCACTGGAGTACGGCCGGTGGAGCTGCAGGATTTGCTCAAGAGGGCGTCTATTTCAGAAGATCACCGCACATTAATGAGTATGGTGATTGAAAGGATCTCATCCGCCGAGAGCGGGTTGTATGAGGCCGTCGGAAGTTTGCTGATGGGGTTTGAGGTACGCAAAAAATGACATACCTTTTGACAGTTTTGCACATGGAGTGCACCCTGTATAGATAGTAGCCCCTGAGACTTGGTATGGCGTCGAAAGCGACAACGTGCCGAGGATCACAATCTCAGTTATAGGATGTTGCCTTTCCTATGCAGGTGGCAGAATGTTCGGTGGCCAGCAGGACTGATGGAATTGCTGAGCTGAAGCGGCAACTCGACGCTGCGGCTGCGGACATCAGCTAGTCAATAAACGACTTAACGAGTCACAAGGTGGGTGGTTGCTCCGCGGTCACCTAGTAAGGGAGCTGATGCCCG
This sequence comes from Triticum dicoccoides, assembly GCF_002162155.2. Taxonomy (NCBI): domain Eukaryota; kingdom Viridiplantae; phylum Streptophyta; class Magnoliopsida; order Poales; family Poaceae; genus Triticum; species Triticum dicoccoides. The sequence continues at coordinate 263,968,221 of NC_041387.1, forward strand.
TTCCTTACAATTTGTATGCTTGATGCAGATGGTGCCGCTGCTGTGGAAAGCCTTCGAGCAGAGCTTGCTCGAGCCAAGGAGCAAGCCAGGAAAAGTGATGCGGCTGCCTCGAAGGCAGCAGAAGAGCTAGAAGCCGAAAAGGTTGCTCACTGTCGAAGCAGGAAGGAGATGGCCGGAATGGCCGTGAAATTAAAAGATGCTACCGCCCGCTATGAGGTTCTTGAAATAGAACGCCGAGCAGAGCAAGAGGACCTGAAGAAGGCCGCCGCCGAAGCCAAGGATGCCCGTAGTGCGATGCGGGCTATGAAGGAGGAACTGCGTCAGGCCGGAGATATTGCTGCTGGAAATACCTTTCTGCTGCGTAGGAAGTTCACGGATCCGAAGTATGCTCAGTTGGGCCAATTGTGTGGTGCGAAGGATCCCTACCTGGATTTGGCGGCGAGTGCGGCGGACGCGGTCGTGCACTTCTGAAGCCAGAAGGATCACGAAATGGAAGAGCTTTTCTGGTCTCAATTCCATAGTCCGGAGCGTCCACTTCCATTGACTTATCGGCTGGCTGAGTGGGCTGAGCTGAATAGATTGTCCGGACTTGCCATGACGGATGTGGTCGCTCATCTGTGGCCGGAAAGGCCCAAGCCTGAGAGTTATTTTGGCTTGTTGCAGCGATTCCTTGGGGCGGTGCCGCATATCGAGGCGATGAAGCGGTCGGCGTGCATAGAAGGTGCACGGATGGCTCTCGCCCATGTTAAGACATACTGGGCGGAGATGGATGCCACCGTTTTTGCATCCCGGGGTTCGGACAAAGGCTGATTACCCGCCGAGCACTATTTTGAGGAAGTCCTGCAGGGCGCTCGTTTAATAGAGTCGCAGTGCTCGAAAGATGTTATGTTCAAATGACGTGTATGATTTGTGAGATCATGTTTATAATGCGATAGCTTTTTATACTTGTGCGTTCAAGTATTGAACTATCTCTTGTGCGGCCGTGTATGTATAACCTGAAAGATGGCAGTCTTTGGCTTCAGCCCCCACGCACATGGTGCGGGGGTGTTTGCAAAAAGAAAAGCTCTCTTTCACACTTAATCCAACATCTTGGTCCTTTGAAGGAGGTGATAGCGTAGCAAACTAGGCAACCGGACTATAATGCTTTATCACTTTCACTTAGCCATAGGAGCTCGAAGGTGGGGCTACTATATAGCCCCTAGAGGCACCGCACTTCTCCAAACTCAGGGCGCGTATGTGCCTCACCGGGAAGCGGTCCTTCGTCAAAGCGGAGGAATTCTAAACAATCCAGTAGTCGATCGAGTGGTTGACCAGTCTCTCGCTATATCATGACAGTCAGTTTTCGACTTTCTCTACTGAGGTGCTCGCCCGGCCGAACCAGGGCACAATCGCAGTAGTTCTCCTGGTGCCGCGTTAGCCGATGGTGCGGAACATAAGGCAGCAAAACACAGGAGCCGGGCAAACCCAACATTTGACCAAAGACATGATTCGAAGCTGATGCATATAAGGCCTAACTCGAGACGCTGAACACTCCCTGAGGTGTTCGGTCTTTATGATACCGGGCATGACAATGCCCTAAGCCCCTAGTGTCCAGGTACGGGCGGGAACTTCTGACGCGTCCGATGCCAAAACGCCAGCCTCCTCCTCGGTTATGGTAAGAAACCGGGGGATGTGTATCAACAAGAGACAGTAAGAAAGGTTTACGCAGGGTCTTAATCTGAAAAGAATCCTTGTAACGGGTCCCTGCTGCACGTCTGCGCCTGTGTCTCCGTTGTGTTGTATCCTGGATGGGTGTAGCACGTGCTTCATCTGTAAAGCATAAGAACTTAGTTTGGAAAAGTATCGTGCAAAAGGTGTAGTTACAATAAAGTATGATGAATTTGAGCTTTATTAGCTCTCATTGTTTATACGTGCAGCCCCTTGTAAAGGGGCATGCGGCGGTGAAGCCCCTTGTTTATTTATGCCGGACTCGCCTAACCGTGTCTAAGGTCTGAATGACCTGTTTTAGGGCTTTGACCAGCAAGGTCGGATTAGTGTGCGGCTGTCAACGCAGTCTCACATTTTCTGTGGTCAAGGAACACTCAGATTTGCCCTTTGCTGAGATTATGCCGTATAGACCAGGCATTTTAAGCGTAAGAGACGCGTAATGCGGTATTGCGTTAAAGTGGGCGAATGCTTCGTGTCCCAGTAGTGCTTGATAGCTACTTTTGAATGGGGCGATATGGAAAATGAGCTTTTCGCGACGGAGGTTGTTGGATGAACCGAACACGACCTCTAGTAGTACAGAGCCTGTACATTTGGCGTAAAGGCCATGCGTCACTCCTTTGAAGGAAGTGCTGCTATGGTGAATTTCGGTAGGGTCTATCCCCATTCTGCGGACGGTGTCCTGGTATAGCAGGTGCCGCATTATGTTTCCGTGTTATCACATGAAGTGAGTTCACTGTTTTGACTTCTAGTGGGAAAGTCTTCTATTTTCCGGCGTGCTGCTTGTGGGGTTCGTCGTCTTTGCTTTGTGTGTCGGACCCCTTGCGTTCGGCGTTAAGTCGGCCGGACTGCTTGAAGGCCCAACAATCTCTGTGGGTATGATTTGCAGGCTTCCCGGGGGTACTATGTATTTGACATATCCTATCCAAAATTTTGTTTAGGTTGGATAGCTCGTCACTGTTGTCCTTGAGGGGAGTGTTTTATTATTCGGCCGAGAGCTTTTGAATCCGGCGTTGACTGCCGTGCTATTTGTGCCATTTTCCTTATTCCGGCGCTGATCTTTTCTACGTCGTGATTTCCCATTTCCATCCCTGCCTTCAGATGTACTCGGGTCGCTGGTGCTGCATCTAGCCAGCCAGCTGTCTTCCCCCGCGCAAAAGCGGGTCATGAGGCTTGTTAGTGCGGCCATTGTTCTTGGTTTTTCCTGTCCGAGGTGTCTGGCGAGCCATTCGTCTCGGACATTGTGCTTAAAGGCTGCTAAGGCTTCGGCGTCTGGACAGTCGACTATTTGGTTCTTTTTGGTGAGGAACATGTTCCAGAATTTTCTTGCCGACTCTCTGGGCTATTGAGTTATGTGACTTAAATCATCTGCATCCGGAGGGCGGACATAAGTCCCCTGAAAATTTGCTCGAGACGCATCCTCGAGCTCGTCCCAACTTCCAATGGTATTTTCTGGGAGGCTTTTGAGCCAATGCCGAGCTGGCCCTTTGAGCTTGAGGGGTAGGTATTTTATGGCATGTAGATCGTCTCCTCTGGCCATATGTATGTGTAGGATATAATCCTCAATCCAGACTCCGGGGTCTGTTGTTCCGTCATGTGCCTCTATGTTGACGGGTTTGAATCCCGCTGGAAATTCATGGTCTAGTACCTCATCGGTGAAACATAGTGGGTGTGCGGCGCCCCTGTATTTAGGTGTGTCATTGTCTTCAAACACTCGGCGGGTTGTATTGCTCCCTGGAGTCTTCTTTTTTGGCCCATAGATAGACCTGACCGTGCCATCTCTTTTGCGAGGATCTTTATGTGGATCGTATGCCGGCTTGTGTGCGGCGCCCCTTGCCGCTCTTAGCCTGTCATCTGGTCGTCTATTCGGCCAGGCGGCGTCTTTGTTTTTTGACTGTGGGGGCTCTACGGCCTCCTCTTCAAATTCGGGCAACAACTTGCGCTTCGTGTCACGACCGGTTTTCTAATAAAAATATTTATTGAGAAACCAATCTTTTGAGTCCAGTATGAGAGAAATCCTCCTCACTGGTAGACAAATTCTTGATACAATAAGCCAGTAGCATAAAATATATTACAGGGTCGAACTACGGTTGTTCAACCAAATTATTACAAGCACGCCAATAAATATACATATTGGCGGACATGACACAGTGGTGTGGAGGCATACTACTGACTCGAGGATAGGGTGGTGGTGGAAAAACACAGCGGGGAGAGAGATACAAGTCTCTAAAACTGTCATCTCATCGAGCGTCGAGGTGAGGCTCGATGAATTTATTTGGTAGCGGAAGCGGATATAATACAGTGACTAAATCCAGGGTCGTACGAGACTGACTGGGACTCCTCTAGGCGTCGGACTCGCTATCAAATTCTTCATCCATGAGATCGCCTTCGTCAGCATCTGGCCAAATCAACAAGCCAGTGAGTACTTTGAAAGTACTCGCAAGACAGTTCAGACGTAAGATATAACAAATGCATGCATGAATGCGTCATGATTAATTCACCAATGCATAATCAAAAATTAGCATAACGAGGTAAGTAAAAGGGAAACGGCGGTAGTCCGCCTAAAATCCCACAAAACATAAATGAAGACCGATCGGGTGTCTGAAGCGACGCCTCGAAAGGTGAGCAAATAAATATAAGGAAATGATGCCACAGTCGGGCGTCTTAGCGACACCACATAAAGGGCTTTAAAAGAAATGCCACAGTCGGACGTCGGGGCGACATCACAGAAAGGGCTTTAAAAGAAATACCACAGTCGGGCGTCTTAGCGACACCACAAAAAGGGTTTTAAAAGAAATGCCACAGTCGGACGTCGGGGCGACATCACAGAAAGGGCTTTTAAAAGAAATACCACAGTCGGGCGTCTTAGCGACACCACATAAAGGGCTTTAAAAGAAATGCCACAATCGGACGTCGGGGCGACATCACAGAAAGGGCTTTAAAAAAAATTCCACAGTCGGGCGTCTAAGCGACACCACATAAAGGGCTTGAAAAGAAAGTAAAATACAACAATGCCACAGTCGGACATCTGAGCGACATCGCAGAAAGGGCTTTCATTCACAAGTAAATAATACTCATAATAAACATTCAATTTATGAGAATAAATGGGTTAGTCCATTCACAGGAATAATCATTTAACAGGACTTAGCACTCATGCGATTCACCGGAGTCTCTGTCATCAAAACTGACATTTGATCAGGATAAGATAATATCGATCTTGGACATGGAATAGATGATTTGGAAGAATATATGACTCTGCAGAGTTTGTACAAAATTTTTCCCACAGCCAACGGATTTCCGTAGTCCTGAAGGACTAGTTCCGTTTACGGTTTTTCGGGAGAAAACACAGCTAACCAGTACACACCCATTCTACCTCTCGATGCTAGGAATCACCCTAGACATCGTCCAAGAAAACTTTTCAGATGGGGAGATCACAATCTCGAATAGCATGGGATCAAATTTATATACGCGCGCTCTAAGGGGTGCCCCCCTCTCGGTCCCAACCGGAAACACCCATGCCCCCTGACCGGATGACTGGCTTTAATCCAGGGCCATGGAACCATCATCACGGCCTCTCCTTTTTGGTGTGTACCAGGAAAGCGGTTTACAACTTACTAAGCCATATTCCTTACGGAAAACCTGTGGTAGTACAAGGAAGGAAGAACGGAAGGAACTGGAATGATACGAGTCGACATTGAAGTCACATAGTCTGGCATAAGCCTGGCATGCTACAACACTGCCATCTTACCCATCCTCATGCCAACACATGGCCATGCATACTCACATCCATCCACTTATGGATCATCGAACTCACTTACCTCAACATTGCATAAAATAACGTCCATCGGTATGCTCATCAACATGCCATGAAACTAACTAAATGCAAAACATGCCAAGACACTCATCATATCAAAAGTTCAAACATGCTTGCCTGGTTCAGAGTAGTCAGAGCCTAGCTCGGTGAAGTTCGCGGCTCCGTCACCTCCTTCGGTATCTACGGTATAAAGAAAATATATGCGCTATCGTAAATACCAAGGGGTCCACAGAAAGTATTCCAAATATTTTTCAAATAAATCTGATAAAAAACTAGACAAAATTTTAAAGAGGACAGAAAAAGAGTCAATCAAAAATACTTTTCTATTTAAAAGTTATAAAGGTTTTTGTCCAAGGACTCATCTGAATGAAACAGAAAGTTCCGAGGGGCTAGCTTATAAAAACAGAAAACGCTTCGGCAGAAACTACGCCAGCCCAAAGGGAAAGCGCATTTGGTAGAAGGCGTTTTCAGAAAAACGCTTCGTTTAGAAAGGACAGAGAGGCTGACAGTGGGTCCCGCCTGTCAGGTTTGAATATACGAACGGGGCGGCAGATTTCGCCGGTGCCCGAGAGACGCGGTGGTCGCCGGCGGCGATCCACGGCGAGGCAGGGGGATCGGAGGGTACCTCCGTGTTCAGGTCACCTTCCCGCGTCGGTTGGTGGTGGTGGTGGTCGCCGGCGAGTACCACCTCGACGGCGAGCTTTGCTCCGGCGGACGGCGGCTCGGGTGGTCGAGGGACTCGTCGGAGAGAGCTGCGAAGGACAAATTGATGCTGGCGTTAGCATACTGGGTGCTAGAGGGAGTAACTGACGGGGTTTGGGCGCCGGAGATGGCCTCACCGGAGCGAATCGTGGTGGAGGCCGAGGCGGATCGGGGCGGCCGGAGTTGGGGGAGGAGACCTCCTCGAGGTCCTCCAGGTGGCTTGGCAGAGCTTTGGTGAGGTGTAGAGGTGGTGCGTGCTCGAGGGTGAGCTCGGGGGCCCTTTTTATAGGCGGCCCGAGGCGGTGGCCGTGAACGGGGGTCTCCGGTGAAGGTTACGGCGGCGCAGGGCTTGGTCGGGGGTAATTAGGACGTTGGGCGTCATCGTGGAGGTCCACGATTCCGTTTAGGTGCTAATTGAGCTGGGATTTGGTGCTGTGGGCGAATTCGACAGAACGGGGCGGCACGGGCCCGTCGGCGGCAGTGAGCACGTCCCGTGCTTGCCGGGCCACGGTGACGGTGCCACGGGCGTGCGCTGGCATGCATGAGGCCACGCAGAGGCAGAGGGGCGTTGGGCGGCGCCGAACGGTGTTGAGCCGCCGTTCCGTCCCCTGTCGGCTGTTACGGGGGTTCGGCCGCCGCAATACACGCCGGTGCGGGCGGCCAGGGGCGCCACTGACGCAGGGAAGACGCCAAGCGCGCGTGCAGGGGTGCTGGCCATGTTGAAGAAGCCGCGTGCAATGCGCCAAGCGCACTGTCAACGCGTGAGTGAAGCTGACGGACGAAAAACGACACTGAAGTCTGAATTTTCTGAATTTGCAAAGGAACAGTGCAGCTCAGGTGTTCGACAGAATGTTTTAGGCATGTAGGGATTTTTCCTTGAGCTGATTTTTGGTGGAGTGGCTTCTCATTGCTCCAGTAGGCTGCTTGACTTTTGGTGAAATTTTTGGAGAAGTGTAGGTATGAATTTCACCAAATTTGGCAAATCTGGTCCAAACTTGCAGAGACTGAATTTTGAAAAATTTGAAAAGAGAAGGAGTGGATCAAGATGGTTCTTGGTTGTGGGTACAAAGGACTTTCCAGGAGAGTTGGTTTGAGGTCAAAACTCAAATGAAAAAGGGTACTTGCTTTGAAAAACTCTCAGGCTCCAAATAATTTTCAGAAATGATTTGAGTGAAAAGAAAATTAGGATAAAATCCAAAACTTGCTTGGATTAGTTGGGACAGAGAATTTAGGTTGATTACAAGGAGGAGGGGAGGTTTTGGAGGGGTTTTACCACATGGGCAAAATACAAAGTCATGGGTGGTTTTCAAGATATGAAAATCCCAAGTTTTCATAGTGTTTCTTTTTAAAAGAAAAATATTAAACTCCCAAAATAAATTTGAGAGGAAACCAACAGAGAAGAAGTTTCAAAAGATCAAACACCATAGCTTGAATAAAAATAAAAACCTTGCCAAAGAAAAGGAAGTTTTTTTAAGAGGAAGGTTTTTTGGAAAAAAAATAAATGGCCTCTTTTCAAAACCACAAAGTTTTTGCTGAAAACCAAATAAAAATTTTGGAGTGTCACAACACCTACCCCCTTAGAAAAAATCTCGTCCCCGAGATTTCAATTGTTCCTCAAATAAGTGTGGATGCTCTGTCCGAAGAAAATCCTCTCTTTCCCAAGTTGCTTCGCTTTCGGTGTGGTTGCTCCAGTGAACTCTGAAAAACTTGATGGTCTTCTGTCGGGTCCTCCTTTTAAACTCCTCTAATATTTTTACTGGGCGTTCCCGATAAGTGAGGTCTGGCTGTACATCAATGTTCTCATGGGATACTTGCTTCTCTGGTTTGCTTACGCACTTCCTTAATTGAGAGACGTGGAACACGCCGTGAATGTCGGACAAGTCTTCGGGTAAGTCTAGCTAGTAGGCTACAGTGCCTCTTCGTGCCACTATGCAGAATGGTCCAATGAATCTTGGTGCTAACTTTCCTTTAATCTTAAACTGTTGCAGTCCCCTCATAGGTGATACTCGTAGGTACACAAATTCACCGGGTTCAAAATTTACCCCACGATGTTTCTGATCGTAATAACTCTTCTGTCGGCTTTGAGCGGTCTTGAGTTGGTCCCTGATTAGCTTGACTTTTTCCTCGGCTTCTTTGAGCACGTCTGGGCCGAAGATATGGCTGTCTCCGGTCTCTGACCAATTTAGCGGGGTACGACATCTCCGTCCGTATAGGGCTTCAAAAGGAGCCATTTGCAGGTTGGCCTGGTAACTGTTGTTGTAGGCGAACTTGGCATATGGCAGGCTTTCTTCCCAACTGGTACCATAGGTGAGGACACATGCTCTCAGCATGTCTTCTTAAACTTGGTTTACGCATTCAGTCTGTCCATCAGTCTGTGGGTGGTATGCGGTACTGAAGGCTAGTTGGGTTCCCAGTGCCTGTTGTAAATGCTCCCAAAATCTTGAGACGAACTGAGTGCCTCTGTCGGATATTATAGTCTTCGGGACACCGTGCAGACAAACTATGCGGGAAAGATAAATCCTGGCAAGCCTCTGAGTGGTGTGGGTCATCTTTATTGGAATAAAGTGTGCCACTTTGGTTAACCTGTCCATGATGACCCATATGGCATCATTCCCGTGTCGTGACCGAGGTAGTCCGACAATGAAATCCATCCCTATTTCATCCCATTTCCACTCAGGTATTTTGTTTGGTTGCAGTAGTCCGGCTGGTCTCTGATGCTCATCTTTTATGCGTTGACATGAGTCGCAACATGCCATGACGGTGGCTATGTCCCTCTTCATACCGTGCCACCAAAATCTTTCCTGAATATCTTTATACATTTTGGTTCCTCCAGGGTGGATCGAGTATGGGGCGGTGTGGGCTTCAGCTAAAATTTGCTGTTTAAGGTCTTCTATGTTTGGCACGCAGAGCCTTTCTCCGTACCATAATATTCCTTCATTGCCTATGACAAATTCCGAGGCCTTGCCCATACTCAACTTTCTTTTGATGCCTTCGATGCTGGTGTGACCGGGCTGAGCTCCTTTAATTTTCCCCACAAGGTCGGGTTGTATTTCCAAGTTTGATATGGTGCCTTCTGCTACCATTATCAAGTTGAGCTTGGCAAATTCTTGTTGGAATTCGGGCCTCAAGCTGTGCAGATTGTTTTCGTCGGAGCTGAGGTTCCGACTAAGGGCATCGGCCACTACATTTGCTTTCCCTGGATGGTAATGGATACCAACATCATAATCCTTTACCAACTCCAACCAACGTCGTTGCCGTAAGTTTAGTTCTGGCTGTGTGAAAATATATTTGAGACTTTTGTGATCCCTATATATTTCACATCGATTCCCAAGTAAGAAATGCCTCCATTCCTTGAGTGCATGAATAACTGCTGCCATTTCTAAGTCATGAGTGGGATAATTTTCCTCATGCTTGCGAAGTTGCCTTGAAGCGTAGGCCACAACCTTGCCTTCCTACATCAACACGCATCCGAGACCCATTCTGGACGCGTCACAATATACTTCAAAATTCTTGTGTATGTCGGGTACAATTAATACCGGTGCTGTCGTTAATTTCCGCTTTAGTTCTTGGAAACTTTTCTCGCAGGCTTCTGTCCATTCAAACTTCTTATCTTTCTTGAGTAACTGCGTCATAGGCTTGGCTATGGTGGAGAATCCTTCAATAAATCTGCGGTAATATCCTGCCATCCCCAAGAAACTCCGTATGTCCGTTACGCTGGCTGGTGACTTCCAGCCAAGTACGGCCTTGACTTTCTCTGGGTCCACTGCGATACTGTCTTGGGTCAGTACGTGGCCTAGAAAGCCTACTTGTCTTAGCCAAAATTCGCACTTGCTGAACTTGGCATACAATTGGTGTTTTCTGAGCTCTCCTAGCACAATCCTGAGATGTTCTGCGTGCTCTTCTGGTGTCTTGGAGTATACCAGAATATCGTCGATGAATACCACGACGAACTTGTCCATAAACTTCATAAATACTTTGTTCATGAGGTGAACAAAATATGCTGGGGCGTTAGTTAATCCAAATGGCATCACTGTGAACTCGTACAGTCCATATCTGGAGGTGAAGGCTGTTTTGGGGATATCTTCTGTTCGTACCTTCAATTGATGGTATCCTGACCTTAAGTCAATTTTTGAGAATATCTTGGCCTGAGCGAGTTGATCAAACAAATCGTTTATCCTTGGCATCAGGTATTTGTTTTTGACTGTGACCATGTTAAGTGCTCGATAGTCAATACACAATCTCAGCGTTCCATCCTTCTTTTTGGCAAATAAAATTGGTGATCCCCAAGGTGAGGAGCTGGCTCGAATGTATCCTTTGTCTAGCAATTCCTTTATTTGTTTCTTCAACTCAACTAATTCGGATGGTGCCATTCGGTACGGTTTCTTGTATATGGGGGTGGTTCCTGGTGCGAGCTCAATGCTGAATTCTATCTCTCGGTCTGGTGGCATGCCTGGTAGCTCTTCAGGGAATACATCTGGAAATTCACACACTACTGGAACCTTGTTTAGCTCAGAAACGTCCACCTTATTTAATCTCGGTTGCCGGGGTATTTTTCCTTCCTTGGCTGATACCCTTATTGTCTTCCCTTGGTGGTGTGTGAGAATTACGGTCCTGTTGAAACAGTCGATAAACCCCTTGTTGGTGGTTAGCAAATCCATCCCTAGGATGACATCCAGTCCTTTATTTTCCAACACAATAAGATTTGCGTGAAACTCCAATTCTTCGAACTCAATGACCACATTCTGACAGTAATTTTGAGTAACTTGATGAATCCCCGGGGACTTGATGATCATGGATTTCTCCAAAGGAAGCATCAAAAAATTATTTTGCAAAGCAAAACTTTTCGAAATGAAAGAGTGAGAAGCTCCAGAATCAAACAAAACCATTGCAGTTATTGTGTTGACAGGAAACGTACCGAGTACGATATCCGGAGCATTTTGTGCCTCCTCTTTGGTTACGTGGTTCAGATGACCCTTCCTGTGGTTATTGTTGGGATTGAAATCGTTTCGCTTGGGCGCTGAATTGTTGCCGCCGTTGTTCGGTTTTGGGGTTGAGTTCCTTGGCTTGGGGCACTATTTGGCATAGTGCCCTTCTTCTCCACAAGCGTAACAAATAACGCCGGGGCGATAGGTGAATTCCTTGTCCCTTGCATGAAAATTCTTGATTGGGCGTGAGACATTGGATGAGGATTTGTGTGTCCCACCCTTTTGAAAATCCGTCCTGCTTCGGTGATTGCGAGCATGGTTAGTCTGGTCCCTTTCTCGCTTGCGGATATCTTCCAGACTGCATCTCTCATTTTCCAGAGTAATGGCTTTGTCCACCAGTGTTTTAAAATCAGGAAAAGTGTGCACGACCAGTTGGCATTTAAGCGCGGGCGCCAGACCGTCAAGGAATTTCTCCATCTTCTTGCTTTCAGTCATACGTAAATTGACCGTTGTATTCCGACACTGTCATGTTCCTTTGTTTGAGGTCATCGAACTCTCTCTTCTTAATTTTCATAATACTCTTGGGAATGTGTGCACCATGGAAACCTTCCTTGAAATCATCCCAGGTTATATCATTTTCGTTCGGGTGCATGTGCAGAAAATTCTCCCACCATGATGCAGCTGCTCCTGTGAGATAGTGCGGAGCATATAGTACTTTCTCGAGATCTGAACATTTTGCAATAATTAATTTTCTCTCCATATCTCGAAGCCAATCCTCGGCTTCAAGAGGCTTGTCAGTATGAGAAAATGTTTGAGGGCGTGTCTTCTGTAGCTCAGATAACTTGGAATGCTGCTGATACTGTCCATGGTGATTTCCCATGTTGATGACTTGGTTCATCATTTCACGATGTTGTTGCTGACTCTGTTCATAAAGGCGGCACATTTGGGAAAGTGCCGTTTCACTGTTCTGTTGACTCGACTGCCCTTGTGTGAAATTGTTGCCTGGTTGAGTGTCATAATCTTCCTCTCGCGGAGTAGGCATGGAGCGAGTCCAAGGATGAGACATTTTTCACTCTGGGGATATATTTTGTTAAAACTCATAAGAAAAGCGAAGATGGTCGCAAACACAAATCCAAAATTGCACAAGGATGGCAAATAAATTAAATGACCAAGATCACTTAAGAAAACAAATCGAATTGCGCACGGAGAAGGACTGCTCAATACATATCTTACACGCGGGCGGTAATTATACAATACATCACTCAGGACATGCGTACATAATCCTGACATGTTATTTATGCTAGTGCACTTCTCCAGATCCTACATGATGCGCAAACAGGCTACTTCTCACAACCTATGCACATATAAACATATCATACAAGGCGGTACATTACATGGCGGCTAAGCGTACTCAGGCAGAGATGTTGACGACCTCCTTTGCCCTGCCGAGGGCGAGGCATAGCGAGGTTGGGGACTTGACTTCCTCCTCGCTAAAAGGCTCCATACGTGTAGTGTTGCGCAGAGTGGACGGAGCGGTTTCCATGGGCAGAACAACACGAATAGGAGTGGGCGCGAAGGGTGGTGCAGTGCGTGCTGGAGTGGGTGCAATGACTTGGTTGAATTCTTCGGTAGAAGGTAGGCGACGAGTAGGCGTATAAGATGCTGAGGACGAGACCAAAGTCAGTGGCGGTGCGGTGGGTAGGAGCTCCCTCCTGTTGGCAGCATAGCCATGAACTGAGTCCATGCGGGCAGCCACGAAGTCGTCCGCCAGGTTGTCGAAGGCTGCCTCCAGGGCCCGGAGATACTCAATGAGCATCTCAAAAGCCTCATCTCGTTCTCCTCTGGGGCAGGAGTATGCGTAGTGACAGGTGTAAGGCACATGGCACGGAAGATAATGGTAACGACGAGTCTTCATCACAGGGAGGACATCCCTGAGACGAGCTATCGCCTCGCGGGCTGCCATCTGCATAGCATGCCTCTCCGTAGGCATGGCTCTTCCCAAGAACCGGAAGCGGCGTAACTCACCACGCCCTCCCTTGAACTGCACCGCGGCCTGGTGCATGGTCAGACTGTCGTTGACTCGATGCTGGCAGAGTGTGAAGACTGGGCGCACAGATGGCCCCATCGCGACCTGAACGATGAAGGAAAGAAGCTTGACGAACCCATCGGGCATGTTGGCGAAGGTCTAAGACTCGCAGCTGTTGTCGGCCATCTACAAAAGTAGGCAAAAATTCTGCATGGTCAGATCATAAATTTAAGCTGACTGACAGAAAATGACTACAATCAAGAAAATATGGAAAGGCTCAATCATGCTAATAACCAATTAGCGATCGCACCTAGTGGCTTCCTACAGTCAGCCTGGCTCTGGTACCAAGCTTGTCACGACCGGTTTTCTAATAAAAATATTTATTGAGAAACCAATCTTTTGAGTCCAGTATGAGAGAAATCCTCCTCACTGGTAGACAAATTCTTGATACAATAAGCCAGTAGCATAAAATATATTACAGGGTCGAACTACGGTTGTTCAACCAAATTATTACAAGCACGCCAATAAATATACATATTGGCGGACATGACACAGTGGTGTGGAGGCATACTACTGACTCGAGGATAGGGTGGTGGTGGAAAAACACAGCGGGGAGAGAGATACAAGTCTCTAAAACTGTCATCTCATCGAGCGTCGAGGTGAGGCTCGATGAATTTATTTGGTAGCGGAAGCGGATATAATACAGTGACTAAATCCAGGGTCGTACGAGACTGACTGGGACTCCTCTAGGCGTCGGACTCGCTATCAAATTCTTCATCCATGAGATCGCCTTCGTCAGCATCTGGCCAAATCAACAAGCCAGTGAGTACTTTGAAAGTACTCGCAAGACAGTTCAGACGTAAGATATAACAAATGCATGCATGAATGCGTCATGATTAATTCACCAATGTATAATCAAAAATTAGCATAACGAGGTAAGTAAAAGGGAAACGGCGGTAGTCCGCCTGAAATCCCACAAAACATAAATGAAGACCAATCGGGTGTCTGAAGCGACGCCTCGAAAGGTGAACAAATAAATATAAGGAAATGATGCCACAGTCGGGCGTCTTAGCGACACCACATAAAGGGCTTTAAAAGAAATGCCACAGTCGGACGTCGGGGCGACATCACAGAAAGGGCTTTAAAAGAAATAACACAGTCGGGCGTCTTAGCGACACCACAAAAAGGGTTTTAAAAGAAATGCCACAGTCGGACGTCGGGGCGACATCACAGAAAGGGCTTTTAAAAGAAATACCACAGTCGGGCGTCTTAGCGACACCACATAAAGCGCTTTAAAAGAAATGCCACAGTCGGACGTCGGGGCGACATCACAGAAAGGGCTTTAAAAGAAATGCCACAGTCGGGCGTCTTAGCGACACCACATAAAGGGCTTGAAAAGAAAGTAAAATACAACAATGCCACAGCCGGACGTCTGAGCGACATCACAGAAAGGGCTTTCATTCACAAGTAAATAATACTCATAATAAACATTCAATTTATGAGAATAAATGGGTTAGTCCATTCACAGGAATAATCATTTAACCGGACTTAGCACTCATGCGATTCACCGGAGTCTCTGTCATCAAAACTAACATTTGATCAGGATAAGATAATATCGATCTTGGACATGGAATAGATGATTTGGAGGAATATGTGACTCTGCAGAGTTTGTACAAATTTTTTCCCACAGCCAACGGATTTCCGTAGTCCCGAACGACTAGTTCCATTTACGATTTTTCGGGAGAAAACACAGCTAACCAGTACACACCCATTCTACCTCTCGATGCTAGGAATCACCCTAGACATCGTCCAAGAAAACTTTTGAGACGGGGAGATCACAATCTCGAATAGCATGGGATCAAATTTATATACGCGCGCTCTAAGGGGTTCCCCCCTCTCGGTCCCAACCGGAAACATCCATGCCCCCTGACCGGATGACTAGCTTTAATCCAGGGCCATGGAACCATCATCACGGCCTCTCCTTTTTGGTGTGTACCAGGAAAGCGGTTTACAACTTACTAAGCCATATTCCTTACGGAAAACCTGTGGTAGTACAAGGAAGGAAGAATGGAAGGAACTGGAATGATACGAGTCGATATTGAAGTCACATAGTCTGGCATAAGCCTGGCATGCTACAACACTGCCATCTTACCCATCCTCATGCCAACACATGGCCATGCATACTCACATCCATCCACTTATGGATCATCGAACTCACTTACCTCAACATTGCATAAAATAACGTCCATCGGTATGCTCATCAACATGCCATGAAACTAACTAAATGCAAAACATGCCAAGACACTCATCATATCAAAAGTTCAAACATGCTTGCCTGGTTCAGAGTAGTCAGAGCCTAGCTCGGTGAAGTTTGCGGCTCCGTCACCTCCTTCGGTATCTACGGTATAAAGAAAATATATGCGCTATCGTAAATACCAAGGGGTGCACAGAAAGTATTCCAAATATTTTTCAAATAAATCTGATAAAAAACTAGACAAAATTTTAAAGAGGACAGAAAAAGAATCAATCAAAAATACTTTTCTATTTAAAAGTTATAAAGGTTTTTGTCCAAGGACTCATCTGAATGAAACAGAAAGTTCCGAGGGGCTAGCTTATAAAAACAGAAAACGCTTCGGCAGAAACTACGCCAGCCCAAAGGGAAAGCGCATTTGGCAGAAGGCGTTTTCAGAAAAACGCTTCGTTTAGAAAGGACAGAGAGGCTGACAGCGGGTCCCGCCTGTCAGGTTTGAATATACGAACGGGGCGGCAGATTTCGCCGGTGCCCGAGAGACGCGGTGGTCGCCGGCGGCGATCCATGGCGAGGCAGGGGGATCGGAGGGTACCTCCGTGTTCAGGTCACCTTCCCGCGTCGGTTGGTGGTGGTGGTGGTCGCCGGCGAGTACCACGTCGACGGCGAGCTTTGCTCCGGCGGACGGCGGCTCGGGTGGTCGAGGGACTCGTCGGAGAGAGCTGCGAAGGACAAATTGATGCTGGCGTTAGCATACTGGGTGCTAGAGGGAGTAACTGACGGGGTTTGGGCGCCGGAGATGGCCTCACCGGAGCGAATCGTGGTGGAGGCCGAGGCGGATTGGGGCGGCCAGAGTTGGGGGAGGAGACCTCCTTGAGGTCCTCCAGGTGGCTTGGCAGAGCTTTGGTGAGGTGTAGAGGTGGTGCGTGCTCGAGGGTGAGCTCGGGGGCCCTTTTTATAGGCGGCCCGAGGCGGTGGCCGTGAACGGGGGTCTCCGGTGAAGGTTACGGCGGCGCAGGGCTTGGTCGGGGGTAATTAGGACGTTGGGCGTCATCGTGGAGGTCCACGGTTCCGTTTAGGTGCTAATTGAGCTGGGATTTGGTGCTATGGGCGAATTCGACAGAACGGGGCGGCGCGGGCCCGTCGGCGGCAGTGAGAACGTCCCGTGCTTGCCGGGCCATGGTGACGGTGCCACGGGCATGCGTTGGCATGCATGAGGCCACGCGGAGGGCAGAGGGGCGTTGGGCGGCGCCGAACGGCGTTGAGCCGCCGTTCCGTCCCCTGTCGGCTGTTACGGGGGTTCGGCCGCCGCAATACACGCCGGCGCGGGCGGCCAGGGGCGCCACCGATGCAGGGAAGACGCCAAGCGCGCGTGCGGGGGTGCTGGCCAGGGAGAAGAAGCCGCGTGCAACGCGCCAAGCGCACTGTCAACGCGTGAGTGAAGCTGACGGACGAAAAACGACACTGAAGTCTGAATTTTCTGAATTTTCAAAGGAACAGTGTAGCTCAGGTGTTCGACAGAATGTTTTAGGCATGTAGGGATTTTTCCTTGAGCTGATTTTTGGTGGAGTGGCTTCTCATTGCTCCAGTAGGCTGCCTGACTTTTGGTGAAATTTTTGGAGAAGTGTAGGTATGAATTTCACCAAATTTGGCAAATCTGGTCCAAACTTGCAGAGACTGAATTTTGAAAAATTTGAAAAGAGAAGGAGTGGATCAAGATGGTTCTGGGTTGTGGGTACAAAGGACTTTCCAGGAGAGTTGGTTTGAGGTCAAAACTCAAATGAAAAAGGGTACTTGCTTTGAAAAACTCTCAGGCTCCAAATAATTTTCAGAAATGATTTGAGTGAAAAGAAAATTAGGATAAAATCCAAAACTTGCTTGGATTAGTTGGGACAGAGAATTTAGGTTGATTACAAGGAGGAGGGGAGGTTTTGGAGGGGTTTTACCACATGGGCAAAATACAAAGTCATGGGTGGTTTTCAAGATATGAAAATCCCAAGTTTTCATAGAGTTTCTTTTTAAAAGAAAAATATTAAACTCCCAAAATAAATTTGAGAGGAAACCAACAGAGAAGAAGTTTCAAAAGGTCAAACACCATAGCTTGAATAAAAATAAAAACCTTGCCAAAGAAAAGGAAGTTTTTTTAAGAGGAAGGTTTTCTGGAAAAAAATTAAATGGCCTCTTTTCAAAAACCACAAAGTTTTTGCTGAAAACGAAATAAAAATTTTGGAGTGTCACACTTCGGGTAGCTCTTCGCCTGTTGAGTATTGCCGTATTTATCTGCGGTATTGAGTACTTTGCTCCACCTCGTTCTGAGTGTGTCCTCCGCTGTTTTAAGCTTCCGCTTTTGCTTCTTCAGACTTCTTGCAGTGGTGACGAGCCTTTTATGAAGGTTCTTATGCTCCGGTAGTTTGTCGGGCGTGAGATCACCTTTTTCGCTGGGGATGGGTTGCTTTCCCAATCCATCCTGTTCGGATGGTTGCTTGGTGGCATGTTCATCGTCCACTGCTTCACCCTGCTCTAAGGCTGGGTCAGTATGGGTACCGTTGTTATCGAGGCGGGACTTCGGGCGGCGCTTGCATCGCCGTTTTGGTTGTTTGTTGTGGGAGTTGTCCTTCGCCACGTCCCGTTGTTCCTCATCGTCGCTTCCTTTTGGTGTATCCACCATGTATATGTCATATGATGAGGTGGCTTTCCAGTGCCCAGTAGGCGCTGGTTCTTGGTCGTCTCCGGCATCGTCGTCCATACCGTCGATGTCTATGGAGTCGAAGTCTAGCATGTCGGTTAGATCGTCGACAGTGGCTACCAAGTGGGTGGTGGGTGGGCTTTGAATTTCTTCGTCGTCCGTATCCCAACCGTCCTGACCGCAGTCCGGCCAGGGCTCTCCTGATAACGAGAGATATTTTAGCAAACTCAAGATGACGCCGAAAGGTGAGTGTTGAAGGATGTCCGTAGCGGTGAACTCCATGATCGGCGCCCAATCGGATTTGATTGGAGGGGGCACAGGAGGTTCGGAGTCCGGCGAGGAATCCGGCACCTCGGAGTCATGAGCTTCATGAGGGACAAGGTAAGTGTTCGGCTCTATCACCGTAGAGGTTGCAGCCCCTGATGCGGTGTCTAGCCACCCGTCCTCAATCTGCACAGCCGGCTCCGAATTAAAGATCGGAGCGGGCTCGTGTGCGGCCTCCAGGTTACTGTCTGGCTGCAGAGCTAAGTCATGCTCATCGTGACAGTGCGGCGTGCTCGGCTGTGGCTCGAATCCATCGAAGATCAAGTCCCCGCGGATGTCAGCCGTGAAGTTCAAACTTCCAAATCTGACCTGACAACCAGGGGCGTAGCTTTCGATCTGCTCCAGATGGCCAAGCGAATTGGCCCGCAGTGCAAAGCCGCCGAATACGAAGATCTGTCAGGGGAGGAAGGTCTCACCCTGGACTGCGTCATTGTTGATGATCGAAGAAGCCATCGAGCCTATCGGTGACGACACAGAGGAACTCTCAATGAAAGCACCAATGTCGGTGTCAAAACCGGCGGATCTCGGGTAGGGGGTCCCGAACTGTGCGTCTAGGCGGATGGTAACAGGAGACAAGGGACACGATGTTTTACCCAAGTTCGGGCCCTCTTGATGGAGGTAAAACCCTACGTCCTGCTTGATTGATATTGATGATGTGGGTATTACAAGAGTAGATCTACCACGAGATCAAGGAGGCTAAACCCTAGAAGCTAGCCTATGGTATGATTGTTGTTCGTCCTACGGACTAAAGCCATCCAATTTATATAGACACCGGAGAGGGCTAGGGTTACACATAGTCGGTTACAATGGTAGGAGATCTACATATATGTATCGCCAAGCTTTCCTTCCACGCCAAGGAAAGTCCCATCCGGACACGGGACGAAGTCTTCAATCTTGTATCTTCATAGTCTTGGAGTCCGGCCGATGATGATTGTTCGGCTATCCGGACACCCCCTAGTCCAGGACTCCCTCAAGGGGCACGACCACGGCAGGCCCAAAGTGCGGCTCAATCGCACCAGGGGCTCCCAAATGTGTCATTCTTTTTTTCTTTCTTCTCTTACTTTCAGGACTCCTTTCTTAAGAAGCCCTGTCCGGCAGTAGAATCGCCGAACGCACGATGCAACAGCCAGGGAAGCAGAAAGCTACGTCGAGTGTCCAGGTGGTCTCTATAACGAGCAGTATACCTATTTTACATATCATCCTGCAGCTCGCTTTTGGAGGGGGACATGTCAAATAGTCCCGTCCCTTGCTTATCGCACTATTTGTATCGTTCTGCTTTTACCGCAGCTTTTTTGAATAAACAATGCATAGCTTTTGCCTATTATTGCACTCCTGTTTTATCTATACATGATCACTTATGACATGTTGCATCCGTATGCTTTGGTAACTCCAAATACACCAGGCGCTTAAGTACCCCAAAATATGGTGTTATAAGTCTGAACACTTTCACAAGTGCGGCACCCCGAACTTATAGCATTATATGCATCGGCTCTGAATCATGTCTTGGGTCAATAGTTGGGTTTGCCCGGCTCCCATGTTTTGTTACCTTACGTTTCGTTATATCGGCTAAGGTAGCACTGGGAGAACCACTGCGATTGTGCCCCGGTTGAGCTGGGTTGAGCACCTCAGTGGAGAAAGCTAAAACTGACCGTCATGATAGGGCGAGAGCCGGTTGCTATTCAAGAGGTTTTCGAGTCCCGAAAGACTTATGCCGCTTAGAGCGAGGAGTCGGCTTTGCCTGGCCCAGGTGTGGATAGCGCCCCGAATTCGGTCTTCTGAATAATAGGGGCTTCGCCGAAATTTAAAATTATAGAATTCTATGGCTAAGTGAGAGTGTTCAAGCATTATAGTCCGGTTGCCTTGTTCGTTGCGTTGAGCACCTCCCTCGAAGGACCCAAGAATGGGAAAAAGAGCGCTCAAGTTTATCCCGAACACCCCAGCACTCGTGGCATGGGGGCAGAAGCCGACGACTCGCCATCTCTCAAATTTAATAAACGACCGCACAGAAGGTAATATTTTAAATTCACAAGCATTGCTTAGCGCATATGAACAAGTTTTCAAGCGTACAGGATAACAAATGCGAGTTTACTCAAAAATTACAGCTTTGGAGCATTCACCCGCTATAAGGCGGGCACCCTTCAGGACGCCCTCATAATACATCTCGGGCTAGCGATACTCCCTGCCCGGCGGTGGAGCGTCCGTCACAAGCTTCTCAGCGTCCATCTTGCCCCAGTGTACTTATGCATGGGCAAGGGCCCTATGGGAACCTTCGATACAGAAGGAGCGCTTGACGACTTCGATCCACGGATAAGCGTCCACCAGCTTCCTAACCAGCCCAAAGTAGCTCCCAGGCATGGCTTCCTCAGGCCACAGCCGAACTATGAGGCCCTTCATGGCCTGTTCGGCCACCTTATGGAGCTCGACCAGCTGCTTTAGCTGGTCGCTCAAGGGCACCGGGTGTCCGGCCTCAGCATACTGAGACCAGAACACCTTCTTTGTCGAGCTCCCCTCCTCGGCTCGGTAGAATGCGGCAGCGTCGAACACACTGCGGGGCAGATCTGCGAATGCTCCTGGAGAGCTTTGGATTCGGGTAAGTAACAAATAATTCACTTTCACGTGCTTGCTCTGCTTGGAGAATGCCTTGCCCGCTGCTATATTCTTCATTGCCTCAATTTCCCGGAGGGCTTTTTGGGCTTCGGCCTTAGCGGCTTTGGCGCTCTCAAGAGCCGAGGCGAGCTCGGACTCTCGAGTATTTGAGTCATGCTCCAAACTCTCGTGTTTTTCCACGAGAGCCTGGAGCTCTTGCCGCACCTCCGCCACCCGCGCCTCCTGCTTCTCTTGCTCGGTGCGCTCCGCGGCCGCATTGCTTTCGGCCTTGGACATCGCTTCCTTCAGGGTCGCCACCTCGTTCGTGGCCCCTGCAATTCTAACGTTATTCCTGCTATTTTTTGCAACCACATCTTTTATATACTTCCATAAGGTATTACTTACCTTCCTTGTCCTCGAGCTGCTTTTTGCCAAGGCCGAGCTCGTTCTCGGACCGCTCGAGGCTCTGCTTCAATGCATTGACCTCCATAGTCAGTGCGTCAGAGGTCAGTAGCGCAACCTGCATTCCCCATATTGACATACTTATGTTAGACCCCTGCGTACATCTTTTTAGATCCCCAGTTCGACTTTTCTTTCCGAACACCAAACTGAGCATCAGGGGCTACTGTCTATGCGGTACTATTTTTACATATCTTAAATACATACCTCAAAGCCTGTTAGAAGGCTGGCACAGGCTTCAGTCAGCCCGCTCTTGGCGGACTGAACTTTCTGGATCAACACATTCATAACAGTGTGGTGCTCCTCGTTGATAGAGGCGCCATTAAGCGCCTCCAGCAAATTATCCAGTGCCTCCGGTTGGACGGAGGTTACCGGTGTCGCAGTCCCACCCTTCTTACGAAGGGGCCGCCTACCGGACTCCGGAACCACTGAAGGTTCCGGTACGGAGTCCGGCCCAGAGCCGGACTTAGAGCCCTTTGGGGTTTGATCCCACTTGTGCCTGGAGTCCGGGAGGTTGCCTTGCGACGCCTCCTGGGCCTACTCCTCCTCCAGGCTGGGCCCCTTTTGGGACCCCACCTCAGCGTCATCCGCAGCGCGAGGAGAGGAGGTAGCCGGAAGTGAAGTGTTATTCATGTCCGAGGAAGCCAGGGAGCCGCTCGTTGAAGCGTCGAGCTCGTCCTTGGGCGGGCTGTAGGGTTATATTCGGCGTTAGGAGATTCTATACAACAAACGAAACACCATGAGTTATTCTGGTGTCCAGACACTTACGATGTCGCCAGGGGCTTAGGCCTCGGTGGCCATTCCTCTTCGCCGTCATCGGCGTTGGTGGAGTAGTCCGGGGGAAGGGCCCTTTGTCACGCCCAATATGCGATACTATCCTAAAGATACTCGAAGGTCCCACCAAGGATAGAACCGCATATTAAAATGCTTTTGCAAGGTGGATATCATTACATCAACATTACATAATAGATGGGGATACATACAAGAGGCATACAATGCCACACGAATACAACATCACAATACATAAGAGCATCATCCGACTACGGATGAAACACAAATAGAAACTCAAACGACATCCACCCTACTAGCCCAGGCTACCGACCTGGAACCTATCCCCTGACCGAACATCGCTCTTGCGTCATGATCATCGCATAAACCTGTACCTGCAACTGTTGTTGTAGTAATCTGTGAGCCACGAGGACTCAGCAATCCCATTACCATGGGTATCAAGACTAGCAAAGCTTAAGGGGAATGGAAGGGGTAAAGTGGTGAGGTTGCAGCAGCGACTAAGCAAATATGGTGGCTAACATACGCAAATAAGAGCGAGAAGAGAGCAAGTGGAATGGCCGTGAAGCTAGCAATGATGAAGAAGTGATCCTGAACTCCTACTTACGTCAAACATAACCCAAAACCGTCTTCACTTCCCGGACTCCGCCAAAAAGAGACCATCACGGCTACACACACAGTTGATGCATTTTAATTCGGATATGGTGTCAAGTTATCTACAACCGAACATTAACAAATTCCCATCTGCCCATAACCGTGGGCACGGCTTTCGAAAGTTTATACCCTGCAGGGGTGTCCCAACTTAGTCCATGATAAGATCTCGCGATCAACGAAGGATATTCCTTCTCCCAGGAAGACCCGATCAGACTCGGAATCCCGGTTTACAAGACATTTCGACAATGGTAAAACAAGACCAGCAAGACCTCCCGCTGTGCCGACAAATCCTGATAGGAGCTGCACATATCTCGTTCTCAGTGCACACCGGATGAGCCAGACGTCGGGTTGGCATAGACCCTGATTGCCCAGGGGGCGCCGGACATCGCTCGGTTTGGACC
The DNA here is from genome assembly GCF_002162155.2 of Triticum dicoccoides. NCBI lineage: Eukaryota > Viridiplantae > Streptophyta > Magnoliopsida > Poales > Poaceae > Triticum > Triticum dicoccoides. The sequence continues at coordinate 263,991,536 of NC_041387.1, forward strand.
AACACTTAGACAAGCATTGGCCCAGGGGGGCTAAAATAAAGATGACCCTCGGGTTAATTACTCCCATGGGAAAGGTAGGTGATGGTGAGGCAAATGGTAAAACCAAGGTTGGGCCTTGCTGGAGGAGTTTTATTCAAAGCAAACTGTCAAGGGGGTCCCATAAATCACCCAACCGCGTAAGGAACGCAAAATCCGGGAACATAACAGCGGTATGATGGAAACTAGGGCGGCAAGAGTGGAACAAAACACCAGGCATAAGGCCGAGCCTTCCACCCTTTACCAAATATACAGATGCTTTAATTAAATAAGAGAGATATTGTGATATCCCAACATAATCCTGTCCACCATGGAGCAATCTTCAACCTCACCTGCAACTAACAACGCTATAAGAGGGGATGAGCAAAACGGTAACATAGCCAAGCAATGGTTTGCTAGGAAGGGTGTCAAAGGTTAGAGGTTCATGGCAATTTGGGAGGCCTGAGGAGGAAAAGATAGGTAACGCAGCATAGTGATAGAACGAAGTAACTAGCATAGCAATGATAGTAGTGAGATCCAGGGTAGCGGTCATCTTGCCTGAAATCCCGCAAGGAAGAAGAACGAGTCCATGAAGAAGATGAAGCCACGAAGACGAACCAAGCGTAGACGAACGAATCCTCACGATCGCAACGAAACGGGAACTATCGAGAAGAAGCACACAACATAGTAAACACACCACACATATAACAGACATGATTCTCAACCAAGTATGATGCAGGACAAGACTACATGAAGCTACTCATGGCAAGAGATGATGCAAACAAGAGCAACACATCAAGGCAAGTTTAAATGAGGTCGGGAACAACATATAACAATTCCGGCAAGTCCTCATATGCAAATTTCGAAATTGGTCCAGATCTGAATAAACCTTATGTTCAAGTTGTTAAACAGCATGTTAAGATACACCAAGATGATCTACATGAGATTCTAGTCAAGTTACATATAAAGTTCATTTAGTTCGGAGCTACGGCCTAGAAGATATGAGCAAAACAAGTTAAACATGGCATTGATGCAAAATGCATACAAACATCAAGCAAACACCTCAAAACATGGATGCAACATGATAATATGAAACTACATGCAAAATCAAGCAAGTTTCATATAGAGCACACTCAAAACGAAGCAACGGTTCAACACACACACACTATACAAGTTATAGCAACAATCTGTCCAAAACAGCAACTAGGCATATTGCAAGCATCAAAACAATATGCTACAGCAGCTCAACATAAGAACAAAAGGCATGGACATGATGTACAGGTAAATCATAACAAAACATGAACACTGAGCTATCTCCAGAAACTATTAGAACATGCTCAAAAAGACATGGCAAGATTGCATATAAAAACAGTTCAGACTTTGCAGAAATAACATCAGGTTGCAATGTTTAGAGCTATCAAACAATATGTTACAGGAACTTATCATAGAGACTCAAGACATGGAATGAATCTACTAATTGCATAGAACAGAAGTCCCTTACTGACCAAGAGACAAAAAGGAACAGAAGATATGATGGCACCCATGTAAACTAGCAAGTTATATGACAGATTCATACATGGCAGAAACAACAATAAGTAGGCATCTTGGTGAGCTTGTACCACTCACCAGAGAGCATTACATGGCATGGCAAGGCAACCAACAGTAAGAAGACATGTTTATGAAGCTAAGCATGGCAAGATCAAGTCCATAGGGTACATAGATCACTAGAAAAACTCATGGCAACAACTGAACTTAATGTTAACAGGCTGACAGCAACATTATTTAGCAACTTTAGAGCATGACAAAAACAATCTAAAGGAAGCTACAAATGCAACCAGGGGCATGGATGGATAGAGCATGACATGCATAACAAAACATCCTTAGTGAACATCTCCAGATTATGCATAGAATGACTTGTAGCGACAGGTTTACATAGCATCACAAAATAACAGAATTAGCCTAGCAAAACAGCAACAGCAAGTACACTACTTCACGAGCTCGATTCACTCACCACAAGTCATTGCATGACAAGATAAGAATAGCATCAGCAATAAGACATATTTATGAAATTAACCAAGGCAAGAAAAAGTTCATAGCATGCAAGGATCAACTACAACAACCTTGACAAAATTGAATAACATGTAAACAATCTGCCAGGAAACATTTTATAGCAAAAGTAGAGCAACCAAATGACATGCTAGTCTACTCCATAATTGCAAACATGGGCACGAATAGATAGATAATAACCACATGTTCAAAACATCCTTACTGAAGTATCTCAAAATATGCTTGGATCTCTCTGTAGCATCAAGTTTACATGGCATAGAAATAACAGCAGAATAGGGACTGAAATCAGCAACATCACGAAGCCTAGTTTACATGGTTGTTCTAGTCACCACATTGATCAAACAAATACATGACATACACCCCTGTAAATATGGCATGATGTAGTTCAAAACACATGTAGACATCAACGTCATAGCATGCACACATCAAACATGGCAAAAATGACAAATGAACATGTTCTGTTAACAGACAACAGACAACATCATATAGCACTCTTGCAACGATGATTCAGGCATCAAGATGGACTCAAATGAACATGATGCAATGGAATGAAATGTAGAGCATCTCACAACGAACATTTTGACATATTACATGCACAAAACGGATTAGTACGCATGGAGATATGATGCGATGAACATGGCATGATAATGCTGCAGATCTCACGGACTTAGTGGGAAAAATCACCTCGCAGGGTCAACGCGGATCGGGTCGGGCGAGATGCATCCGTGCGCGGGGCCCGCGGATCGGGTCGGGGCGGACCCGGACGGCAGTGGCGGCGGTCCGGCGAGGGGCAGGCGCTTCTGGGCGCCGGCGGCGGACCGAAGAGGCTGCGACGAGCCGGCGGAGGAGCTCGGGATCGGCGGGGCACGCGGGGAGGCGCCGGTAGAGCTCGAGGCTCGGGACGGCGGTGAGGACGCGAGGCGGCGGGGGATCTGCAGCACGGAGACGCGGCAGGCGGCGGCCGC
>NC_041387.1:263994860-264032039 GCF_002162155.2 Triticum dicoccoides
AGGGCGCCGGAGGACGGCGGCAGAGGCGCAGGCATGCCGGCGGGCGGCGGGCGGAGCCGGCGAGCGGCGGTGCGGGGCTGAGGCGCGGGCGGCGCGCGGGGGCCCGGGCGGGCCTGCCCTGGGCTCGCGGGCCGGTAGGAGGCGCGGGGCGGCGGGCAGCCACATGGCGGCGAGCAGTTGGCGGAGAGCGGCGGCGGGGTGACGTGGCGCTCTATGATTGGCTGAGGCGACGTGGCTGTGGGGCAGTGGACGTGTCTGGCCGCCGGGCGGACATGTCCGGCGGCGCGTAGGGGAAGAGGCTAGGGTTCATCTGCGCGAAAATTCGGGGGGGAGACACCTATTTATAGCTAGAGGGAGCTAGGAGAGTCCAAATGAGGAGCAGTTTTCGCCCACACGATCATGATCGAACGACCAAGAGCATGCAGGGGGTTTGGATGGGTTTTGGGCCAGTTTGGAAGGGTGTTGGGCTGCAAGACAAAAGGGGCTTCGGGCTTCGCGGTTAACGGTTGGAGTATCAAACGGACTCCAAATGGCACGAAACTTGACAGGCGGTCTACCGGTGGTATACCAAGGCCGCTTGGAAAACCTTGGGCCATTCCAAGAAAGTTTAACACCCGCACACGAAATTAGGTCTGAGGGGGGCGACGGGGCACGCGCGAGAGGTCTGGACTTCCGAACGGACAACGGAGACAACCGGGAGAACCCGAACAGATGCAAGTTTTCAAAACCATGCAGATGAAATGCAGATGATGACATGACAAAATGCAATACGCGAGCAAATGACATGGCAACAACGGCGAATAACTAGCAGACGCTTGGCGCATCGAATCCAGGGCGTTACACTCTTCCCTTCTTGGAACCTCCGCCCCCCTCCCCCAGTTGGGGCGTCCTTCCTTTTCTTCTCTCCCCCCGCTGGGGGAGAGGCCTCTTTTTCCTCCTCCTCGTCTTCGCGGGAGGAGTCCTCCTCGGAGTCATCGGACGATGAGTCCGACGACACCTGGCGCTGGGAACTCCTTCGAGCTCCCGTGGCCTTCTTCTTGGCCTTCTTCTCCGGCACCACGTGAGGTGCCGGAACCAGCAGCCCCGTCAATCGGGCGTCCGCTGAGTCTTTTGGCAAGGGAGCCGGACAGTTAACCTGCCCGGATGCCTTCTGCCAGGCCTGACAAAGGTAAGGGGGTTTAGATCCCGCATAGAGTCAAACTATGGATAGCAATAGTCCCGTAAATGGTAAAGTAGCCTATCTCGCTGGCTTGACGCTGCGAGCTGTATCCGCGATCTTCGGAAGCGGATGCGGGAGCCTCGGCGCCCTTGAACAGCACCTTCCAGGCATCTTCGTACGAAGTGTCGAAGAGCCTGCTCAAGGTTTGGTGTTGTGCCGGATCAAACTCCCACAATCTGAAGGCCCGTTGTTGGCACGGGAGGATCCGGCGGATGAGCATGACCTGGACTACGTTGACAAGCTTGAGCTTCTTGTTCACCAGGGTTTGGACGCAGGATTGAAGTCCGGTTAGCTCTTCTAAATTACCTCACGTCAAGCCCGTCTCTTTCCAGGAGGTGAGCCGTGTAGGGAAACCAGGTCGGAATTCGAGGGCCACTGCCCATTTAGGGTCACGCGGCTCGGTGATGTAGAACCACCCCGATTGCCACCCCTTTATGGTCTCCACGAAGGAGCCCTCGAGACATAAGACGTTGGGCATCCTGCCCACCATGGCACCTCCGCACTCCGCTTGGCGGGCGCCCACTACCTTCGGCTTGACATTGAAGGTTTTCAGCCATAAGCCAAAGTGGGGCTGGATGCAGAGGAAGGCCTCGCACACGACGATGAATGCCGAGATGTTGAGGATGAAATTCGGGGCCAGATCGTGGAATTTCAGGCTGTAGTAGAACATGAGCCCCCGGACAAATGGGTGAAGTGTAAAACCTAGTCCGCGGAGGAAGTTAGTGAGGAACACCACCCTCTCATGGGGCCTGGGGGTAGGGATAAGTTGCCCCTTGTCGGGGAGCCGATGCGCGATGTCACTGGACAAGTATCCAGCCTTCCGCAGCTTTTTGATGTGCCCCTCCGTGATGGAGGAGACCATCCACTTGCCTCCCGCTCCGGACATGGCGGGGGAAGGTTGAGGCGAGATGTGCGGACTTGGGCGTTGGAGCTCGAGTGCACGGAAATGGATGAGCGAAGGAGGAAGAAGGCGTGTGTGAAAAAGTGGATCCTTATCCCCTTATATGGACAGACGAAGCTATGCGTCCCCACCAGCCTGGTAAAACTCGCTTATCTCCCAAGCGCCATAATTGATGTTGCGGTTGGGTTACCCATGCCCGTCTTGATGAGAATCCCGGAATCAGGGGACACAATCTCTGCTTCGACAAGATGTGCCAAGGAAACCGCCTCACTAAACGCACTGAGGTGGGATAGTAAAAATGATTCGAATGAAGGCTTGGCCGCGGGGTGATGTCACACCACGGAATACGTCAGCAGATTGAGTTGGTGTAAATATTATTCTCTCTACGGTGGTATGTGGAACTTATTTGGTAGAGCCGGACACTATCCTTGTGTTCAAAATCTTCTATGAAGTATTTGGAGGACGAACCCGCCTTGCAATGCCGAAGACAATATGCGCGCCGGACTCGTCGTCATTGAAGCCTGGTTCAGGGGCTACTGAGGGAGTCTTGGATTAGGGGGTGTCCGGATAGCCGAACTATCACCTTTGGCCAGACTCCTGGACTATGAAGATACAAGATTGAAGACTCCGTCCCGTGTCCGGATGGGACTTTCCTTGGCGTGGAAGGCAAGCTTGGAGATACGGATATGTAGATCTCCTGCCATTGTAACGGACTCTGTGTAACCCTAACCCTCTTCGGTGCCTATATAAACCGGAGGGTTTTAGTCCGTAGGACGAACAACAATCATACCATAGGCTAGCCTCTAGGGTTTAGCCTCTCTGGTCTCGTGGTAGTTCTACTCTTGTACTACCCATACCATCAATATTAATCAAGCAGGAGTAGGGTTTTACCTCCATCGAGAGGGCCCAAACCTGGGTAAAAACATCATGTCCCTTGTCTCATGTTACCATCCGCCTAGAGGCATAGTTTGGGACCCCCTACCCGAGATCCGCCGGTATTGACACCGACAGGAAGAATTACAATCTAGACACCATATGCAACATGCAACCACATATCACGCTGCCAAGTTAGAGCAAGCACCTGCGATGCTAGTGTAGGGGAAATGCTGTAATCAACTACACAGCTACGTTCACTATCTTCATCTAGCATTTCTGTTTCTTGAGAATCATGTCGGGAGGCTGACGCTGCATTCTTTAAATGAGGAGTAGTCCCCTTGCCTGCCTGCCTCGTCATAAGTGATTGATGAGGGATACACAAGAACATTAGTTTGATGTAAGAACATGGTTAATACACAGATGTACTAGTATGTACCAAAAATAGAAAGGCATGTCATATTCAAAGGTATAATGTGTAAGCTAAGCAGATGCAATTTAACCAAATTGGAAGCAATACAAGCTAGACATCCAGCTGGATTGGTGAACATGATCATCTAGGACCTGAGATCCTGGTGGGAGGCGGGCTGCTTCGCCACCATCGCGGCTTTTTAGTTGGCTTCCAGGTGATGGCTGTCTTTGTTGGGCTTGTCACTGGCTTGGCCAGTGCCCTGACTAGCTATTTGTCTTCTGGTGCTCACAGGATGGTGGTTCATGTAAAAAATATCTTTCCTTATCTTAATAAAGACCGACTTCGGCCTTTCGAATACTAGCTAGACACCATATGGAGCATGCAACCACATATGACACCGCGAAGTTAAAGCAAGCACCTGTGATGGTGGTTCATTGCGAGCGAGGTTATCAACTCCAGAGAAACATTTACCGTCTCCATCTGCTGACACTGCACCCTTTAAAGCGATGTAACGTGCCGCGCCTAGCTGTGTAGAAAGCTGGCACGACTTGTCTCTTTTCTTTTTTGCTTCGATTTCGGCAGACTCTGAAATACCCTTGCATAAAAACACAATAGTGAGAGTATGCATGAAGTGTGTGCAGAACTAGTGCACTGTAAAAGTAACAGATAGCAGGTGGTTGAAAAATAAATGACAGGAGACATATGATAGCTCTACAACATTGCATGGCAAACAAAATTAGATTCTACTCTGTATGATTTTGTAATATATGAGCACAGGAAATGCAGGTACTCCTCCAGCACCCACCACATGTGGTCATATCTAAGATAACAGTCGACTGAAAATAAATAGGTCAGTCAAATTTTTTAACGAACCGTCCGATCTATAAGGAATGGGCAGATGGCCTTCGTCTACCTCCTGCCAGTCACTGTTGACGATCTTTCTCGAACCGCCAGCGACCAACGGCCCAGACCGGTGCCTCCGCCGCCCCGCCCTCCCATCGACCTCACACCACCGTCGTGCTTGGCAGTGCCCCCAAGCCATCCCTTTAATCCCGGCCGACCTCCAGATCGGGCGCCAGTAGCTCTAGGCCGCACATGACCCTAAGATAAACACCAAGGTGCTGCTTCCCCGGCGTAATAGTCGTACTAGCGCCTGTTACACTGGGGAATGCTTTAGTTAATTGGGAATCAACTGGCTAGAAATTGAAATTCAGGGGGGGCGTCTGACCTCTAGCTAAGGTGAAATAGTATATGAGGAGAAACCTTGTGCATTGCGAGTTACTAGGAACATCTAGTATCAAGAAGAAGTGGTCAACTAGTGTCTTCTGTGGGATGAATACCGTGCAAGCAGAGACGTAAGATTTGCACGAATAAGGGAAGATGAGTACCTTCTTCAGTTGCCGGTGTGGTCATCTCCACATGTCGCGCCGATCTTCTTCTTTTTACCGGGGAAACCGATGTTCTGGAGGGTGCAGGCTTGGACGAACCCATGGCCAAATTGTTGACTGTGTTGCCGTGGCCGTATGTGGGCAGAGGGGAAGCAGATCCGAGGCGGCGAAGGACGGCGTAGCAGGAATGGCTCCGGTGCGGTGGAGGGTGGCGAAGTTGGAGCAGCAGCAGTGAGGCGCAGGACGGCGTGGTTGAACTAGCTCGGGTACGGAGGGCTCAGCCTCGGCTTCAACTACTAGCCGTGGAGGGCATTGCGGTTGAGGTTGCAGTGGACGACGACGTCGGGGTATCGGCTCCGGCGTGATGGAGGATGGCAGCGGTTGATGGGTGGGATGGGGTGGCAGACGGAGGACGCCGGGGTTTCGCGGCTGGTGGAGAGGTAGTTTTGGCGCCCACGGAGTATGAATGGGGAATCGGACGGGTGGGGGGGAACCATGTTTCGGTCTGGGACGCGCTTGTTTTTAGCTTTTTGAACAGAAGATGGGACACGCTTGTTTGAAATTTGGGGAAAGTAAAAACTTTGCCCCTCTCTTAAATTTCGGACCTACTGTGGGTCGGGGGTAGGATGGTAATCCCAGGTGTCCCAAATAGTGGGCGGGAGCGATTTCGGCCGCGCGCATGTGTGCTTAGGTGGCCATTGTGTATGAATGTTTTTCGGAGGCAGTTGCGTGGCGTATAGATGAAGCTACAAACCTACCCCGGTTTAGACCTTTGGACGTAGGGCCGGTAGGTTTCACAGGTCGGAGTTATTAGAAAAGTAATTTCCTTGTACTACCAAACATTGGTCTCATGCGGTTTCGGGCGAGTAGAGGCTCTTTTGGCGCTTCGTTTGAAATTTTGAAACACAAGCATTCACGTTTAGAGTACTCTTGAACTATGAGGATTGACCTAAATAGATAACGTTATATTTGACCTTGTATGTTTGAAAACCTCATTAAATTATCCGCTTCCTTTCGAAATTTTGACACTTGAAAATCCTATAACTACGATTATTTTGGAATGGAGGAGATAAATTTGAATCTATTTTGTACATGACTACATATGCTATTATGTACAAAATTAGAGCAAAGATTGGTACCCCCATAGTTTAGGTATGGTTTACAAATGCCATGATATTAAATTCAAATAATTGAATGGACTTCATGTTGAATTCAATTTTTTTAAACCACCTTAGGTTGAATTCCAATGTATGCTAGTTCATAGGTAGCTATATATAAATTTCCATTGTGTAACTTTCGTATATATAATGTGCTTTACACACACAACATGAACTATACTCACGTTTATTTTCGATTGCTAAAGCGATGCATTGTCTGGAGTTCAAAATACTAACTATGTGGATCAATTGTGTCGAATAATAACATAGACATGCTCAAATTCGTTAGAATCTAGATGTCTGATGGATCAATGACCGCTCCTTACGCGAATTGCAAATATCATGATCCCATCCTAATATTTGGATACAATTTATATCTTTAATCAATGTGTAGAGCAGTCTTTTACATGTAATTTCACTCTCCGTCGGTGGTCTCTCACACATGCTCACACACTCTCTCTCGAGGTGTCTTTCTCGCACACATGCTCTAGATATAACCCTCCCTCCCTCTCGTAACCATTTACAACTGTTTTCACTAACCTTTATCACAAGCACTCTTCCTCTCGCAAACATACACACGCACAATCCTCATCGACCCTTTCTATATACATGGAACTGCCTACGTGTCTCATGTACGCACATTATCAATACGCCTGTCTCTTACGCATTATCTCACACCTCTCTTCCTAATCGACGAGTATGATTCTAGCAGAGCATTCTGTAGGATGCCCCTTAAAGTTAGGTTGGATGAATAGTAATATCAGAGATAAAGGGGTTACCTTAGTCCGAGAACCTAGGGTTACAAATCCTAGCCGGCTTTGTCAGTGGACACAGAATCCTTCACAATTCTGCTATCTTTGTCTTGTACGAATAGTCATCCATGGGTCTTCCTAAATGTGTCATGGGCCGACCAATGTGGCGCAGTTCGGAACCGAACGAAGGGCCTCACCTCGACCCGCTGGACCTCACGCGGTGACACACCCTCTGCCCCCACGTCTCATTATCTTCTCACACCCACACATACCAACACAAACACCACACACACAGAAAATTTCTCCTGGTGCCTCTATTCCCTCCCCCCTTGCATATACACACTCAAGGGAATGGAATCTCTTGTCGTGATGTCATATTCATCTCTCTCTCTAGACCACTCTCATTTCTCGTGCTATCTCCCCCACGCCCCCCCCGGTCAGCCCCTCTATCCATGCCTCTCTCGAATACGTAAAACACACACATACCTCTGTAGGCCCCGCCAAATGCATCAACTACACATTCACACATGTTACATCATGTACCCACTGATCTAAAAAGCCCTCTCTTCACGTTTATTTCACATACAACTTTCCTTTTGAATAAAGTGTGGCCAAAAATTATTTTAGAGTTTCTACATATATACAACATTACAATGTTATATGGAGGAGTACAAACGCTAATTTGCATTGCATGGTGCCCACAATGATATTTATTCCGCACTGTGAATTTGTATATTTTTATACTATATACAAAGTTAGTCATAATAAAGAGAAATGAAGAGCATCTCTCTCTCTCCATCGCATACCCCCCCCTTTACGCCCCTTTCACGTATGCACACAGAACTATCTCCAGGTCCTCTAAAAGTATGCCCCCGGAAAATTCACGCGTGTTTCATCTTTCTCTCGCGATATATGCAACAATCATTGTATTTGAAGCGAAAGCATGATACATACATTGGACTTCATAATCCACTCATTACGGTCACCGTTTACGTTTAGTGGTTATTATACATGTCGGCGTTCTAGGAATGGGGGTACCCAGACTTGCCTGCCTGCGGCCTGCGGCATGGCTCATGGAGTGGCCCAGTACGGCCCATCTTCATCAACACATACTCAAGACCCTCGCGAGGGGCCAAGCCTCGCGGGGTGGACGATAGGAGGCTTCCTCGGGCACAGCCTCGTCAGGCTGGCTCGCGAGGAGGTGGAGAGATCAAGGCGGCGTACCTCACGAGGTGCCCATGACGCGAGCCATGACGACCGAGGCCAGGCGAGCGCCAGCCTGTGCAGAGTCCTTGTTTCCTCTTTGGTGCAAAGGGGGCAAGCGCAGGCAGGAGTATCAAGCAAAGGCACCATTTTGGTGCAACAAGACCAAGACCAGCAGGACGGCAGGATGGAGGTCATCGTGGAGCCCAAGCCGGCGTCACCATTAGGGTCTTTGGCAGGCGAGGACCGACTTTAGTCAGGATAAGTGTACTAGATGTTCCCCTTCAAAATGGCCAATTGTTGGCGCCCTTCCCGCTTAATATTTGGGAAGAGGCCCAGGGCCTCCCTCTATAAATAGAGCTAGCCACGAAGAGAGAGGGAGAGGAGATTTTGGGTAGACGAGAGAGAGAGAGAGAGGCGACTGAACTCACCCAAGCAGTTCATCGCACCAGCCAGGAACAGCCCCTCGCGAGGCTGTTCTTCCTTGTATTATTCATCCTTGGCCCCCTGAGGAATCCACCACGCCACAAACTGGAGTAGGGTATTACACCACAATGGTGGCCTGAACCAGTATAAATCTCGTGTCCCTTGTGTTGTTCTTCGTGTAGTTTAGATCCTTGTGAGGCGAGAGATGTGGGTAGGCGAGAGGTGTGATCTCCGCGTGCACCCCAGAGTTCGAACCTTGAGGGTCTGCCGGAACCTGAAATCCGACATTTGGCGCGCCAGGTAGGGGTGCGCCAGAATCCGCCTTCCGTCGCCTCATGTTTCGCCGCCCGTCGCATCCATGTTAGACACTCGTCGAGCCCGCGCCGAGCGCCGGGCTGCTCTCGCCACTCACGTCGCCCAGACGGCCCCCGTCGGCGGGCGCCCCCGCCGTTCCCCGTCGCCTGCCGTCAACGCCGCCACCGGCCCGGCGGGGAACGAGCAGCAGGCGCCATCCCTGCATCCTTCGGTGCGGCGAGAAGGCCGCACCGCCACCCCATCGCTGACTCCAGCCAGTTCCTCGTCCCACGCCCATCGCGCTCCTGCGGACGCGCACGCCACACTGCTCCTGGCGCGGGAGCTCCTGCACTACCATCTCGTCGACGACCTCTGCGACGAGTGGCTCGCCCGCATCACCGAGGTCGTCAGCGCCGCTAGGGGCTCCCCTGCACCATCCCTCTCGCTGCACCGCGCCCCACCCTGCGCGGGCGACGAAGCTCCGGGGGCGCCTCAGCCGCCTCCCCTCAAGAAGGTGCCTTGGCCCCAAGGCGCGTGGCCCCTGGGCGGAACCCACTCCGTCCGGCGCCAGCACAGCAAGAGAAGATCTGCCAAGAGATCCCTCGTCCCCAAGAAGCTTCCCGTGTGCTCCCCGCACCAGCCTGGCACGAACGCGCTCCTGCTCCAGCGCGCCAAGACCCCGCGCTGCTCCTAGCGGCAGCGCACAGAGACTTCCAAGATCAAGCTCTCCGTCACCAAAGGCCCCCCGCGGCCACTGCAGGTTGCCGTGCCTTCACTGCTGAGCTATGCATCGTGGCCTGGCCGGGCAAGTTGAAGCCAGATCTTCCCCCGCGCTACGGGGACGAGAAGGTCATGGCGACTGGGGCTATAGCCGAGGAGGAAGAGGTGGAGGACGATGGGAAGACCGTGGGCCTCGCCAAGGGTGGCGTGACCGACCTCGCGAGGACCGCTGGCAGGACCCGCCACGTGAGGGAGGTTGGAGGAACCCGCCTCGCGAGGGAGGTTGGAGGGATCGGCCTCGCGAGGATCGCCCACAAGGCAACGCGGGCCTCCCTCCTCTGCCACCACAGTCGAGGAGGAATAAAGACCATCATCAGGACGAGGGGGCTGGAGGCTTCCAGGAGCTGCGCGCAATCTCTTGCATCTTGGGCGGCGCTCAGGCCCCGGCCTCTCAGTGCATCTTCAAGCAGTTTGCTCGCGAAGTGAATGCAATCCTCCCCAAGCTTGAGGCCACACGCCCTCTCAAGTGGTCAGCGCGCGCCATCACGTTCAGCTCAACGGATCAGCTCAAGTGCGCGGCCACAGCCGAAGTCCTCCCGATGCTTTGTTCCCCAGTCATCAGCAATGTGCAAGTCACCAGGACCCTCATCGATGGCGGAGCAGGGCTCAATGTCCTATCCGTCGAGACGTTCAACAATCTCCAAGTGCCATACAATCATCTTCAGCCAACCAAGCCTTTCTCAGGAGTCACTGATGGTTCCACAGTTCCGATAGGGCAGGTCCGCCTTCCTGTTACCTTCGAGAAGCGTGACAACTACCGCACCGAGCTCATTGACTTCAACGTCACGCACATTCACCTGCCGTACAATGCCATCCTCGGGTACCCTACCCTGGCCAAGTTCATGGCCGTGACTCATCACGGCTACAATGTCCTCAAGATGCCAGGAAGCGGTGGAGTCATCACGGTGCCTTATGAAGAGAGAGACGCTGTGTGTTCTCTGGAACGTGCTTTTCAAGCCGCGTCAATTGAAGACCCAGATCACAGGAGCGGAAGGCTTCCCGAGGCTGCCCCTAAGAAGAAGAAGACATTACCTGGTCCGAACCCTCGGGAGGCAGGCCCCTCAGGGTCCGCGCCTATTCAGGGGGCGCCTCCTTCTGTCGCATAGGAAGGCACGCCCGGCGCCCTCCTCGAGCAAGGCTTGGGGGATCTCTCCTGGAGGGCCATCGACTTTGCTAAGTTCACGAGGGAGGCGCTCGGGCACCACTTGGAGGCGTGCTTCAAAGCATGTTTCCCTCGGGAAGGAGTAAGGCAAGGAGGGCCAAACCCTCAGGAGTTCGTCAGCGAGATCATTCAGGAGCTGCAGGAGTCAAGAGTCATGAGTGGCAGCCGCCGCTTACCCGCCGTAGCTCCCCATCCAGGCAAGGATGGTGGGTTGCGCGTCTGCATCGACATACCAGGACTCAACCGAGCCGCCTCTCAGGAGCGCCTCTGGCCCTCACGCGTGGGACGCTGCGAAGGTCCACCCCACAGCTATGTTCGCATGCCTTACAGCCTGCCGAACGCGGTTGCTATGCATCAGTGCCTCATGAGGAGCATCCTGGAGGCTCAAGCGGCCAGGCATTCCAATGTCCTGGCGGAGATGGAGATGGTCCGCGAGGAGCTGCCAGCGCCTCCGGAGCCTCCCGAGGCTCCTGGGCTTGAGGGCTCATGAAGATCGGCTTCCGCAGCGCATGCTGCCCGCTACTTCAACATCCTTTCATCTTCAACATCATCAGGTGACATCCTTCGAGTTTCATTTTCAGCTGGGGGCGCCCCTCGGGCTGCATTATCCCCAAGCCACTTGGGCCAAACCCAGTGGCATGTATCCCTCTCGCGTTTATTCGGGTCATGCGTTTGACCCATCATGATCATTACTTGATGCCTGTCCACGGCACCCTTCTTCCTTCATGTCGGCTGCTTGCACATTAAAGGGGGGGGGTACCTGAGCATCGCGACTCATGGGCTCCTAATGGCTCTCCAGCCCTCACCCTCTGGCCTTGTCCACGACATCGCGACCTGGCATACCAGTAACGGCTGAGCTCGCTCGAGGGCCAGGACCTGAGGACGTAGAGCGTCGGCATCTAACCAAATTTGCAGGAACACATTACAAGTAAAGGCCCAGAGCAAGGCGCAACCCGCCTTGAGGTGGGGCCCCGTGAGTCCCGCGCTGGCTCACGAGTGCCCAGATACACCTCGTCAGGCCCTACCGTGCCAGCCACGTGTCAGGGCGGGGCTGTACACGCCCCGGGGGCTCCTCCTGGAGGGGATCCCCCTCCCACGCACCAGTGCAAGCACCATGCTCTGCGCTGGCTGACGACACTACCGAAGAGCGGCTATGCCCGTACATATACGGAAGCACTATGCTCCGCGCTGGTGATAAACAACTGAGGGCGGCCCCCGGCCGCATCAACCTCAGGGAGCCCAGAGCTCAATGTTCGGCCCCATCATAACGCCTCCCCTCGGGAGTGCCGCGCGAGGGGGTTGGGCACGGGGGCTACGCCTGGGTCATGCCCAGGCGCACGCCACCCAGCCAGGCCCATCGGGCCTGGTTCGTCGCACGTCTCTCCCCGAGCGGAGCCAAGGTACAAAGGCCATTTGAATGTCAAGGGGGACTCCTGAGCATCGCGACTCAGGAGCCTAACTGGTCACGTAGCCCCTCACCCCTTAGTTCCGAAAGGCTAACGATGGTTGAGGTATGCGCGGGGTCGGGCTCTGCCGACGTAGAACGGTAGATTTACTCATACATCTCCCATCCCTACTTGCTATTCGCGCGTCAAGGGGGACTCCTGAGCATCGCGACTCAGGAGCCTAACTGGTCATGGAGCCCCTCACTCCTTGGTCCCGTCCTCGTTTCCGGTCGGGGATTACGGCGGCTGAGGTATGCGCGGGGCCGGGCTCTGCTGACGTAGAACACAAGCAAGTAGGAAGGAAAAGCGCAAATCTTACGGAATTCAAAAGCAAATATTACAGTCCATAGAGTGCTTTGACAACGCCAAACACAAGTTTAAACGCCTCCACGAGGCATGATGCATGTTGCAGGAGCTAAAAACAGGACAGGAGCCGCGAAGGGGTCACTTTCTGGCAGTGCCATCGCTGGTGACGGAGCTACGCTGGGCGACTTCGCCTCGTGGAGCCTCAGGATCGGCAGCGCCTCGCCTTGGCTTGGTGCTGAAAGCACGGAACTTCGCCAACAAAGCCTCCGCTCGACCCTTCACGGCCTCAGCAGTGACAGCGGCAAGCTCGCCGCTCACAGGCTCCAGTAGGCTGTCAAGGTCAACGCCGGGGTCGCGGAGGTAGACGTGGGTGAAGACGCGCGTCAGCGCTGCAGAAGAAAGGACACGCGCCTCAGCCTCAGCCGTGGGGCCAAGGCCGAGGGCGGCATCTTCAAGGGCGCGGACCAGGAAGGGAAGCAGCTTGGCGGGGCCGTCCTCGGTGCCGGCCAGCGGGCTCTCCAGGCCGCTGTCATAAAGCGTCTTCAGCAAGGTGCGAGCCTTCTCCTCCAGCTTCGCGAAGGCCACGTGGTCCTCGGCCAGGACCCGCGCCTTGCCGTCTAGATCGATCCTCTTCGCCTCCAACGCCTGCTCCAGCACACCTAAGCGGCCATGGCGTTCATCAAGTTTGGCATCCTGGTCCTTGGCGGCAGCCTCACGAGCCTTCATATCTTCCTCCTTCTCCTGGCGGTCGCGGGCCTCCTTGGCGAGCTGGTCGCGCAGGCCTTGCAGCTCACTCTCCAGCGCCTTGCTGCGACCCCGGACATCCGCATCCTCACCCAAGGTGGTGGCGCGAGCGGCCTTGGCCTCAAGGATGTCCTGCTTGTACTCGTCGCAAGCCGTCGCGGCCTGAGCCAACACCGCTCGATTTGAAGCATCAGAGCGGACCCAGCCGGAGGCCAGCTCAGGCGCTCGGCCACCAAGCGAGGGTCGGCGCCGTGAAAATCTTCTCGCAGCGGGTCCAGCTCAGCAGCAGCACGATCCAGGACAGTAGGAGTCGGAGAAATGGCAGTTGGCGGAGTAGGAGGAGAAGACGGCAGCGTGATCACAACACCATGAGTTGGGACCTTCTGCGCCCCGATGACTGCGGCAGTGGCGTCAGGCAGGGACACCTCGGGAGTCGCTTGGGCGACGAGGGCTGAGCTCACCCCAGCTCGCCCCGCCAGGCCTCACGAGGATGACCGGGCAGGAGAGGCCCGGGCCTTGTCGTCCCCTTCTCCCGCGGGTGGAAGTGCAGCCCCGGGCGAAACCTCAGGGGCCCCCTTCAGCTTTTTCGCCGCAGGCACCGGCCTAGCCAAGGAATATGGACGTCAAGCCTCAGCCACAAAGCAAGAAGCAAAATGAGAATCAAGCACTTACTGGTCATTGCTCGCGGGCTCAAGCAACCTCCGACCGAACTTGAAGCCCGAGAGATGGCTACTGGGATCAACCTCAAGAGACTCGGGAGCAGGAGGCACGTCTGAAGATCGCCTCAGAGCTGGAGCAGGCCCATGGAGAACCAGCCCCGTCTTGTCCTTCTTCGGGATCAGGGGCGAGCACTCACCGCCTCGCTCGTCGCCATCCTCGTCGTCGCCCGGCATGAGGCGAAGAGCACGGGACCTGCGCCGAGGCAGGGGCGCTCTCGACTCCCCGTCGGTCGCCTTAGAATCGGGCTCCTCTTCCTGCTCCTCTTCTTCCTCCTCTCTGCCGGAGTCGCCATAGGATACGTTCACCGTCCCCAGGGCCGCCAGGTCCTCAAGAACCTCCGCGGGCAAAGGCCCATCCCCATTGAAAGCGGGCATGGAGTTCACCACCTACTCTAAATCATCCCAAAGGAACAGGGGTACAGGAGCACCCTCCAATCTCGCCACGCCTCCCCCAACCAAGGATTGGAGGACCACGGCCAGATCTTCATCGGCCAGGATTGCGGAGCTCGGGCGAAGGGTGGCATCGCCCCCCCCCCTCCCCCGAGCCTCCACAGCGGGAGCGAGTGTTCCCGAAGCGGAGCCACCCGGTGCTCCAGGAACTCCCTCAGGAGCGACGCCCCGGTCAGTTTTGTCGTCGCCATGTTGCCCGGCCATAGGTCCGCGTCCATCCTCTCCAACACTGGCTTCGCGCGGGGATCGATGAGCTCCACGCGAGACCAAGTGTCGACAGACTCGGGCTGCCTCGTGGGCAGAATCAGCCGGGGATGGATGCACCCAGCATCCACCATGACCCACTTGCTCCTGAAGCCTTCAATCCTCTTCCCGGGCTTCGAGATAGCATTGGAGCCGGTGTACGCAACAAAGCTCGCGCACGCGGTGATGGGGCCGCGAGAAACCCGGAGGTAAAAGTAATGGCGCAGCAAGGCCACCGAGGGCCTTACCCCAACATGAGCCTCGAAGTAGTAGGCGAAAATCGCCAGGAGAAGAACAGAGTTGGGATGGAGGTGTAGAGCTTGCAGGTTGTAATGGTGGAGAATAGAAAGGAAGAACTCAGAAAAGGGAGGCACCAGACCGGCGGCAATGGCGCTCACGAAGAGCGGGTAGAAGGTGCTTCCTTTGTCCTCGGGAAGGGCGGAACCAACCTTGAGCACAGCCGCCCCGTCGTTGCCTTGCGCCGCCATCATCTGGCGCGTCCGAGCAAGGTTCTTCTCCGACACATTCGGAGGATCCAGAGCGGGCGAGTACCATGCTCCAGCCGGGGTCTGGCGAGGCGCCATGCCTTGCTAAGATGCAGGGTTGTAGTAGATCTGGGGATTTCGGAAGCAAGAGGGATAGGAGTGAGAAAGGGGATCTGGGCAATGACCGGAGAAGGCAAAGAAGGTAAGCCTAGACGGGTACCGCTCTCTTGTCAATTTGTGCAGTTGTCGAGGCGCCGTGGGGAAGCAGGGACGCCCACGTCCAATCAACTGCCACGCGGTGCCCAAGGCCGCAGGCTGATGGGGCCCGCGGCGCTTTGCACTTGCCCCTTCGCTTCTCTGCTAAGCCAAGTCCAGGCGCGCCTTGGGCCCAGGGGCTACTGTCGGCGTTCTGGGAACGGGGGTACCCAGACTTGCCTGCCTGCGGCCTGCGGCGTGGCTCAGGGAGTGGCCCAGTACGGCACATCTTCATCAACACATACTCAAGACCCTCGCAAGGGGCCAAGCCTCGCGGTGCGGACGACATGAGGCTTCCTCGAGCACAGCCTCGTCTGGCTGGCTTGCGAGGAGGCGGAGAGATCAAGGCGGGGTACCTCATGAGGTACCCATGACGCAAGCCATGACGACCGAGACCAGGCGGGCGCCGGCCTGCGCAGAGTCCTTGTTTCCTCTTTGGTTCAAAGGGGGCAAGCGCAGGCAGGAGTATCAAGAAAAGGCAACCATTTCGGTGCAACAAGACCAAGACCAGCAGGACGGCAGGATGGAGGTCATCGTGGAGCCCAAGCCGGCGTCACCGTCAAGGTCTTTGGCAGGCGAGGACCGACTTTAGTCAGGATAAGTGTACTAGATGTTCCCCTTCAAAACGGCCAATTGTTGGCGCCCTTCCCGCTCAATATTTGGGAAGAGGCCCAGGGCCTCCCTCTAAAAATAGAGCTAGCCACCGAAGAGTGAGGGAGAGGAGAGTTTGGGTAGACTAGAGAGAGAGAGGCGACTGAACTCACCCAAGCAGTTCATCGCACCAGCCAGGAACACCCCCTCGCGAGGTTGTTCTTCCTTGTATTATTCATCATTGGCCCCCTGAGGCAATCCACCATGCCACAAACTGGAGTAGGGTATTACACCACAATGGTGGCCTGAACCAGTATAAATCTCGTGTCCCTTGTGTTGTTCTTCGTGTAGTTTAGATCCTTGCGAGGCGACGAGACGTGGGTTGGCAGGAGGTGTGATCTCCGCGTGCACCCCAGAGTTCGAACCTTGAGGGTCTGCCGGAACCCGAAATCCGACAATACAGTCACGGGCTCACCATACAACTTTGTATTTGCTCATGACATGACTAGTTGACCAGTTAAACGCTCCACGTGGCACCTCTAGTGTTGCATCACATTATCTCACTAACATCGTGCCCACCTGTTGACTTGTATCTACTCTACATCTACACTATTATAAAATACATAAAATACAATTTTATAAAAAACAGAGTTGGTGATGATGGTGTGCCTGCCATCCTGCAATATAGGCCGTTCGATTTATATCTGACGGATAGGAAAGAAACTATGGCAATTTTGCAAAAAGGTACCCACACAGCTCTCCACATTTGCAAATAAGGCCTTCCCTCATTCATCCTTTTCTCTCACAAGATAAACAAGTCATAAAAATGCATCTTGATGTTACGTGCAACGCACGGGCATCTTGCTAGTAAGAATGAAAACAAACGACAAAAAAATATTTTGACGGTGGTTCGAAGTCATGACCGCGGGCACAGCGGACAAGGTGGCCTTGTATTGGTATGCTGAGCCATCTGTTTTAACACACAGGAGCTGGTGTGGTGATTATACACACACGCACGCATGCACACGAACTCCATCCACGCAACACTCACACAAACACATGCACCCACACACGCATGCAACACTCACACGTACACACACAGCCACGCACGCAAGCAACACTCACACGCACACACGCACGCATGCATGCACACACCAGTACACCACACGACCAACACACACTCTCACGCTCAAGTGCTCAACCTACACGTGCATGCGCACACATCAGGCCCTGACAGACACATACACAACCAGGTGATTCCCGCGCACGGGTTGGAGCCTTGTCGCGCTTGCGTAAATTTGTGTTTATCTGACCTTTTCCCTATGCGAACTAACAGGTGGGACCCACAAGGAACGTGGCAATTTAACTAGTCAACATGGCGCCACGCAGAATTTTTGGCCGGTCAATAGAGTGCAATCCGATGCTGAACTGTGAGCAAGTGACCGGATAATCACCGCAAAACGTATATAGTGACCGTAATCAGCTTATTCTGAAGTTCGGTGACCATATTACGCTTTTCTCTCTATAGGCCCTCCAAAACTACATCTCTACACATTCTCGCATGTTACATCTAACAACTATGCAATACAGCACTACTACTACACTCTAACACAATAAATCATATGTGTTTTTAGTTTTACTAGATATCATATTGTTACTTATAATTATTCAGTTTGCATACATTAAAATTGCCTTTGAAATGTATGGCCAGTATCATCTACCGCGCGGGAAAAATCCATGTCACATCCCTAGTCTGGTATGACCTAGACTAGCTAGTCATTTGTGCATCATGTTTAAATTTCATTTAAATTTGAAATGAGGATTGGTGGAACCCTCAGAATCATTTTTAAAATGACTCAAATAAAAATTTCTCCAAAAGGGTCCAAGAAAATGCTCATGTTGCTCCCTGAAAATATTGGACAGAGATAAAAAAATCAAAACAATATTTTAGGAGCTCATGGATATTTATTTTGGCCATAAGGATTAATTCGATAAATATTTGCATTGGAAATATATTAGTTATATATATTAATATATGTCCAAAAATTGTGCCTTTTGTTGAGGAGCTCTGGAATAATACCATTAGCCCCTACAAAAATTGGCATAAGCAAATAAAATGGTTTTGTATTTTTATTAAACCAAACAAATGTCAGAAATTAGAAAACAAAAATAAATAAAGAGGAGAAGCTTACCTGGGGCTCTCCCCTGCGCAGCCCAGCAGCAGCAGGCCGGCCCAGCCAGGAGGCGGCCCAGCCCGCCAGCTCCTCTGTCGTCTTCTCCCCCTCGCCCAAGCAGGTGCGTGCCCGCGCCACAGCCGGCCGCGGCCACGCGCCCGGCCACGCCACCTCCCTCCCTGCCGGCCTGCCTCTCCCCTCCTCGTCTGGATACCTGGAACGACGCCACGCGCCGCCCCGGTCCTTTTCCCCTCCCTCTCTCTCTCCCTCCTCCCTGGTTCTCTCTTCCCCGAGCGCACCCGAGCGCTGCCGCCGCCATCGCTCACCGTCGCCATGGCCACCAGCCCTCCCTAGTCGCACCAGCGTGTCCAAGAGAACCGCCTCGGCTCCGTCTTCTTCCTCGATGCCCCACGCAACCGGGGACGCACCACAGCGCCTACACCGTCCTCGTCTTCAACCTCGGCCGTCCGAGATCGTCTTCGCCGCCCTGCTCTGCTCTGGCCTTCCCCGAGCAAGCTGACCAGCCCATCGACCTCCTCGTGAGCCTCTGCTTCGAACCCCTCTCCTCCTCCTCGCGATTACGCCGTCTAGGCCTCAGTTCCACCATGGCCGAAGCTCGCCTCCGCTCGAGCTTGTCGCCGGCGTTGCTCCGGCGACCCTTTGGCCACGCCAGTGCACCTGGCACTTTCGCCGCACCTCGCAGTGCCCCGCTAGCGTTTTAGTTCGCGCGTTAGCACGCTGCAGCCGCGCCCCCGAACACAGCCGAACTCCGGCGGCCGCAAACGTGGTCGCCGACGTCGTTCTCGGCCACCCCAGCTCTGGCCGAGGGCACTGCTCGACGCGCCGCATCACCAGCTCTTCGAAGAGCCTAAACACGCCTCGAACGGAGCCCTGTGGGTGATTTCCGCGGTGTTCCGCCGTCTCGGGCCTCGCCGGCGGCTACACGCCGGCGAGTTGACCGGGTTAGACCCCCTGTTGACCCAGATTTGACCCGTGTGGGTCAATGACAGGTGGGGCCCGACCCTGCTAATTTTAGTTTAGGATTAGTTTAGCAACTAATTATCTCTGTTAACTAACTGTGACACTGACAGTGGGCCCCGTGCCACTAATCTTTTTAATTAGGATTAAACTAACCCTGTTTAACCCCCCTGTCACTGACGTGTGGGTCCCACACGTCAGGTTTGACCCCAGCCAGCCGCAGTTGACCGCTGACGTCGTGCTGACGTCATGCTGGCGCAGTATATAATTTCTGGATTTAATTTAAATCAGGAAATTCCAGAAATTGTTTTAAACTTCAAAAATTCATAACAATTCAACCGTAGCTCAGATTAAAATAATTTATATATGAAAAATTATCAGAAAAATGCAATATTTCCATCTGTACTAGTTTCATGCATGACAAACCAACTTATACATGCTGAATATGAGAAAAACACATTATGGCACATTAAGAGACTTAATTTTGGAGTTGCATTTGAACCTTTTGTTCAAATGGACTTCATTCAAATTGAATACTAGTTGCATTAGCTCAAACAGCATCACATCTACATGCCATGTTCATGCATCATATTGTGGCATATGATTGTGTATTGATTGCCGGCACCGTTCCTTCTCGATAGGTCCTGCTCCGGAGACGTTCCAGAGTACCTGTCTGTGAAGCAGTGCCTCCCTTGTTGATTTACCAGGCAAGCAAACCCCCTTGTTCATTTAGATAAAACCCTACTCTCTCGCTCCTGCTCTTAGTTATTGCATTAGGACAACAACGATTCATCTGCTACTTTGTGCTGCGGTAGTTGAACCCATTCCTCTGCATGACCTGTCATTGCCACAGTAAATAGTTGAAACCCACTAGCATGTGTAGGAGTTGATTGAAGCCACTGATGTGTTCCTACCATGCTATGCCTGCTATTGCTTAGAGTTGGGTCAGGTCTGATTCATTGGGAATGAATTGGAGTGTCACGATATGTTCTGATGCTGAGAGTGAAGTGTGTGAACACGATTTGGTAAAGGTAGCGGTGAGAGGCCATGTAGGAGTACATGGTGGGTTGTCTCATTGGAACCGTCCTTAAGCACTGAGTTCTATGTATGTTGTCCAATGACTCGATACTACCACGCATTGGGTTCCGGTAACTCGACCCCTCTCGACTTATTAGCCAACTTGATCTCTGTCCAGGAGTCGCAACTAGTTTCTGGTGTTTGTAGGTAGTGCTATTTTTCTACCAAGTGGCACCCGGCAGGGTGGGCTTGGGACAGACAAGGCACACGTGGCACGGTGTACCAAGTGGCACCCGGATGGTGGGCTTGGGAACCCTCCTCACATCGTTTGGGCCGTGAGTGACACCCCGGCCGGATCTCCTTGCGGATGGAACCCGAATAGGCGATAAACCTGGGCTAGAGTCTTGTGTGGTTAGTCAGGTCGTGGCCGACACCCTCGCCAGGCTTCCGCTTGAAGGTTGCCGAGATACATGACGTGTACATGGCGGTAAGTGGCGAGAGCGTGTGTGAAGAAGTACACCCCTGCAGGGTTAACATGATCTATTCGAATAGCCGGGTCCGCGGTTATGGACTTCTTGGATGCTTACATGGTACATAGACAACTTGAAGTGGATACTCTAAAATGCTCAAGACAAGTGTGAGTGCTATGGATGGCCTTCTCGTAGGGAGACGGGGATGAATCCATAATAGTGTATTGTGTGGTGATTAGTGGACTCGTGTACGTTGTTTCACCTCCAGAGTTTCTGGTAGTCGTAGAACAGGATAGCCACAGAGTCAAAGCTGGCTTGCTGCAACTAAACCCCACATTACCCTCTTGATACAAATGCATGTATGATAGGATCTGATGTAAGTCTTGCTGAGTACCTTTGTACTCATGTTGCTCTATTTATGTTTTTGCAGCAGAGACTTCGGTCTTACTAGTGTTCTCGTGGACTTCGACTAGTAGCTAGTACCTCAGCTACGATCTTGATCGGATGTTGTAGATAGTCAGGCTCTTCAGCCTTTTTCATTTGTAGATGTCTGTACCCAGACATGTAATGCTTCCGCTTGTTGCTTGTATGCTCTGTATGATGGGTCTTGTGACCCCTATTTGCAATAAATGCTATGATGGCTCTTCTGAGCCTTTATCTATATGATTGTTGAGTTATGCTGTGATGCCATGTTGTACAACACATACTTGCATGTTATGCGTACTAGTAATGTGTATTGCTATGTGTGGGATCTGACTATCTAGTTGTTTATCCTTAGTAGCCTCTCTTACCGGGAAATGTCTCCTAGTGCTTCCACTGAGCCCTGGTAGCTTGCTACTGCTCCGGAACACTTAGGCAGGCCGGCATGTGTCCTTCTTCGATCCGGTGTCTGTCCCTTCGGGGAAATGTCACGCGATGAATACCGGAGTCCTGCTAGCCCGCTACAGCCCGGTTCACCGGAGTCCTGTTAGCCCAGTGCTACAGCCTGGATTCACTCGCTGATGACCGACACGTTCGATGCTGGGTCATGGATGCCTGTCCCTGTAAGTTAGTGCCACTTTGGGTTTACGACTAGCCATGTCAGCCCGGGCTCTTTATCATATGGATGCTAGCGACACCATCATATACGTGTGCCAAAAGGCGCAAACGGTCCCGGGCAAAGGTAAGGCGACACCCGTGGGGATACCGTGTGTGAGGTCGCAAAGTGATATGAGGTGTTACATGCTAGATCGATGTGGCATTGAGTCGGGGTCCTGACAGCGCTGGTATCAGAGCTTGACTTCCTGTAGGATTACCAAGCCATACTGGTCGAAGTTGAGTCTAGAAATTCTTTAGTTATGTAAGGGAATTGATTGTGGGAAGGAACGTAAGGCTCTTTTTACTCCTTTACCTCATGGCCTTCTGATCTGAGTCATCCTATCTTTCCGACGGGATTAAGGAACTAGGCTTCTCTTCCGTCTATCAGGATCACGTGTTACTACTCCGTAGTCCCATAGGATTGGTTTATCAGAGTCATATCCCAGTTTTGAGTATTTCCTGTGTAGTCTGCTTAGTATGATCTCAGAACCTTGAGTAATGCTGATGAGTATGTTACCACCCCATTTTTAGTAGGATGTCTCATTCTGAGCATTTTACTGCCGTTATGCTGCCGGAATTTTTCCTAGGAGTTCGAGAGATACTAATTCCTTGTCCTACATTCTATAGCCTATAGTTAATGTTGACTCCGTCCCTGGGTTTCGTTTCGCAGGATGTCATCAAGTTCTTTTGTTCGTAGCCAGAACCATGGAGATGGTAGGGATGAGGATCCTCCCGACCAGCCTTCGTTGGCAGAGTTCATGCTAGAGATGGAGAGGAACAAGCGTGAGTCTAATCGTTTGTTGGCACGTATCGAGGAGAACACCGCACATCAGTTCAAAGGGTCTGCTACCATTCATGACTTCATTCGTTTGCACCCACCTACCTTTCATCATTCCATCGAGCCACTCGATGCAGATGACTGGCTCCGTAGCATCACTCATAAGCTGCGTTCTGGGAACATAGCTGAAGATGACAAGGTCACCTATGTTGCATACCACCTGGAAGGTCCTGCTAGTCTTTGGTGGCAGAACTATGAGGCTATGCTTCCAGCTGGCCAGATTCCTACCTGGAAGGATTTCACTGAGGCTTTTTGCGAGCATCACATTCCTGAGGCCCTCCTTGATCGCAAGAGAGAAGAGTTCTGTAGTCTCACCCAGAATAAGATGGCTGTTGATGCTTACAGCAGAGAGTTCGAGAACCTCGCCCATTATGCCACAGAAGAAGTGTCCACGGACGCCAAGAAGCAGGCTAGATTCCGAAGGGGTCTCAACCCCAAGTTGTGCCGTGATCTCCACCTGCATCATTGTGATACATTCCAAGCCCTTGTGAACAAGGCCATCAATGCAGAGACAGCTCAGCTCACTTACGAGGAGTCTCGTAAGCACACCCGTGATTTGGGATCTCCCTCTGGCTCTAGTTCCCAGAAACGCCGGATTTGGGTTCCAAACTCCGCTCTTCCTTCCGGATATACACCGAGGCCATCCTATGTGGGGCCTCCTCCAGCTCAGTCATATGTTCCACCCAGGCCTACTGGTAGACCACTTGTCAGTGCGGGTCCACGTCCAACCTCAGGGACCTGCTTCACATGCGGGAAGCCAGGACACTATGCACGTGACTGCTCTCAAACTAGTTATGCTCCACCCAAGCCTGAGAAGACTGTTGGCTGTATTAAGCCATCACGCAAGATGATCAGTGTCAAGTCAGTTCCCACTGAACGTGGACGTGTGCATCACGTCTCAGCTAAAGACGCTCATGATGATCCAGATGTCGTTCTTGGTACACTCCTTGTCAATTGTCACCCAGCATTAGTTCTATTCGATACTGGAGCATCTCACTCCTTCATTTCGGAAAGCTATGCTAACTTGCACAATCTGTCATTTTGTGATATGTCAACTCCGCTAGTCATCCAAACTCCTGGATCTAAATGGCAAACCTCTAGTGTAAGCCATGGTAACGAAATCCTTGTTGACAGACTTGTATTCCTTGCCTCACTTGTAGCCCTCAAGTCCTCAGATATTAACATCATCTTGGGTATGGACTGGATGACAGCTCATCATGCCAAGATTGATTGTTACACAAGATCAGTTCAGCTTACACACCCGTCTGGCAAGATAGTCACCATCTCCACTAGAGTTGCAAAGCGTCAGCTCTATTCTCTGAATGCTAGCCCTCTTCCAGACCTTGAAGATATTCCGGTAGTCCGTGACTTTCCGGATGTCTTTCCAGAGGAACTGCCAGGTGTTCCACCTGACAGAGAAGTAGAGTTTGCCATAGATCTTATCCCAGGAACAGCTCCAATCTCCCGGAGACCTTACCAGATGGCACCCTTAGAACTAGCCGAGCTTAAGAAACAACTTGATGAGTCCTTGCAAAAGGGTTTCATCCGTCCTAGTTCTTCTCCTTGGGCTTGCCCCGTCCTCTTTGTCAAGAAGAAAGACGGTACGGACCGGATGGTCGTAGATTATCGTCCCGTTAATTTGGTCACGATAAAGAACAAGTATCCGCTCCCCAGGATCAACGACCTGTATGATCAGCTCGCTGGATCCTCAGTCTTCTCCAAGATGGATTTGAGGTTAGGATACCACCAAATCAAAATCAGAAATGGGGACATTCCCAAGACAGCCTTTGTCACTCGTTATGGTCAGTACGAGTACACCGTCATGTCCTTCGGCCTAACCAACGCCCCAGCCACATTCTCCCGCCTGATGAACTCGGTCTTCATGGAGTACTTAGATAAGTTCGTCGTGGTTTACCTCGATGACATTCTTATTTACTCGAAGAACGAGGAAGAGCATGCCGAACATCTTAGACTTGTGTTAGAAAAACTCAGAGAGCACCGCCTTTATGCCAAGTTCTCCAAGTGTGAATTTTGGTTGCCAGAAGTGACCTACCTAGGCCACGTAATCTCTGGTAAGGGCATTGCTGTCAACCCCGAGAGAGTTCAGGCTGTTCTCGATTGGACTCCACCTGAGACCGTTAAACAAGTTAGGAGTTTCCTTGGTCTAGCCAGCTATTGTCGCCGCTTTGTTGAAAAATTCTCCAAAGTAGCCAAACCCCTCACGGAACTTCTCAAGAAAGATAAAAAGTTCGAGTGGTCCCCACAGTGTGAGTACAGTTTCCAGGAACTGAAAAGACGCCTGACTTCTGCTCCCATACTTGTGCCACCGGATTTCACAAAGGACTTTGTTATCTATTGTGACGCCTCACGACAGGGACTAGGTTGCATTCTTATGCAGGATCGTCATGTGATTGCCTATGCATCTCGACAGTTGCATCCACATGAGGAGAATTATCCTACACATGATCTAGAGCTTGCAGCCGTAGTCTATGCACTCAAGACCTGGCGACATTACCTTCTTGGTAAATGTTGCGAGATCTACACCGATCACCAGAGTCTCAAGTATATCTTCACCCAACCAGATTTGAACCTTAGGCAAAGACGTTGGTTGGAGTTGATCACAGATTATGATCTAGGGATTACCTACACCCCAGGCAAAGCCAATGTCATGGCTGATGCTCTAAGTCGTAAATCCTATTGCAACAATCTCATGTTGCAGCAAGGCCAACCACTTCTCCATGAGGAATTCTGTAAGCTTAACCTTCACATTGCTCCTCGTGGATTCCTTTCTACCTTGGTGGCGAAACCTACCCTTGAGGATCAGATCATCTCTGACCAGAAGTTTGATAGGGGGGTTATCCGCATTAAGAGAAACATTAAGAAGGGAGTTGGTGGGTGTTTCTCTATGGATGATCGTGGTGTTGTTTTCTTTGAGAATCGCTTGGTGGTTCCCAAGAATCAACATCTGCGACAATTGATTCTTAAGGAGGCGCATGAATCTCCTCTCACGATTCATCCCGGTAGTACTAAGATGTATCAGGACCTACGCAAGAGGTTCTGGTGGACTAGGATGAAGAGAGAAATCGCAGAGTTCATTGCTAAATGTGAAGTTTGTTGTCGCGTTAAGGCAGAGCATCAAAGGCCTGCTGGCACCCTTCAGCCTTTAGCTATTCCTGAATGGAAATGGGATAAAGTTGGTATGGACTTCATCACCGGCTTTCCCAGGACCAAGAGAGGGAATAACGCTATCCTCGTAGTCGTTGATCGTCTTTCCAAAGTGGCTCACTTCTTTCCTGTTCGAGAAAATATCACTGCTAGTCAGCTTGCTGACTTATATATTTCTCGAATAGTGTCACTGCATGGTGTTCCACTAGAGATCAATTCAGACCGTGGCAGTCTTTTCACTTCTCATTTCTGGGAGAGTTTCCAAACTGCCATGGGAACCCATCTTTCCTTCAGTACCGCTTTCCACCCTCAGTCGAGTGGTCAGGTGGAACGGGTCAATCAAATTCTCGAAGACATGCTCAGAGCTTGCGTTATCTCATTCGGTATGGATTGGGCGAAATGTCTTCCTTTTGCCGAGTTTGCTTATAACAATAGCTACCAATCCAGCCTCAAGCAAGCTCCTTTTGAGGTTCTCTATGGACGAAGATGTCGAACACCTTTGAACTGGTCAGAAACAGGTGAAAGACAATTCTTTGGACCGGACATGATCCAGGAGGCAGAAGAGCAAGTTCGCATCATTCGTGAGAATTTGAAAACAGCCCAATCTCGTCAAAAGATTCAGTATGATCGTCATCATAAGAATATGACTTATGAAGTTGGCGATAAGGCTTACCTTCGGGTTACTCCTTTGAAGGGTACCCATCGTTTCGGTATCAAGGGCAAGTTGGCTCCTCGTTACATTGGTCCCTTTCGCATTCTCGCCAAACGAGGAGAGGTTGCCTACCAATTGGAACTACCCCCACATCTTTCTCGAGTTCATGATGTCTTCCACGTCTCTCAACTCAGGCGTTGCTTCTCGGATCCTATCCGCGGAGTGGACCACGAAACGCTTGATCTCCAAGATAACCTCACATACCGAGAGTACCCGGTTCGCATTCTTGATCAAGCGGAGCGTGTTACCTGACGTCAGAACATCAAGTTTCTCAAAGTTCAGTGGTCTCATCATTCCGAGAGAGAAGCTACTCGGGAGCGAGAAGATCGTCTTCGACTGGAGTACCCCGCTTTCTTTCTGTCGACCCCTGAATCTCGGGACGAGATTTTTTCAAGTGGGGGCGAGTTGTCACATCCCTAGTCTGGTATGACCTAGACTAGCTAGTCATTTGTGCATCATGTTTAAATTTCATTTAAATTTGAAATGAGGATTGGTGGAACCCTCAGAATCATTTTTAAAATGACTCAAATAAAAATTTCTCCAAAAGGGTCCAAGAAAATGCTCATGTTGCTCCCTGAAAATATTGGACAGAGATAAAAAAATCAAAACAATATTTTAGGAGCAAATGGATATTTATTTTGGCCATAAGGATTAATTCGATAAATATTTGCATTGGAAATATATTAGTTATATATATTAATATATGTCCAAAAATTGTGCCTTTTGTTGAGGAGCTCTGGAATAATACCATTAGCCCCTACAAAAATTGGCATAAGCAAATAAAATGGTTTGGTATTTTTATTAAACCAAACAAATGTCAGAAATTAGAAAACAAAAATAAATAAAGAGGAGAAGCTTACCTGGGGCTCCCCCTGCGCAGCCCAGCAGCAGCAGGCCGGCCCAGCCAGGAGGCGGCCCAGCCCGCCAGCTCCTCTGTCGTCTTCTCCCCCTCGCCCAAGCAGGTGTGTGCCCGCGCCACAGCCGGCCGCAGCCACGCGCCCGGCCACGCCACCTCCCTCCCTGCCTGGCTGCCTCTCCCCTCCTCGTCTGGATGCCTGGAACGACGCCACGCGCCACCCCGGTCCTTTTCCCCTCCCTCTCGCTCTCCCTCCTCCCTGGTTCTCTCTTCCCCGAGCGCACCCGAGCGCTACCGCCGCCATCGCTCACCGTCTCCATGGCCACCAACCCTCCCTAGTCGCACCAGCGTGTCCAAGAGAACCGCCTCGGCTCCGTCTTCTTCCTCGATGCCCCACGCAACCGGGGACGCACCACAGCGCCTGCACCGTCCTCGTCTTCAACCTCGGCCGTCCGAGATCGTCTTCGCCGCCCTGCTCTGCTCCGGCCTTCCCCGAGCAAGCTGACCAGCCCATCGACCTCCTCGTGAGCCTCTACTTCGAACCCCTCTCCTCCTCCTCGCGATTACGCCGTCTAGGCCTTAGTTCCGCCATGGCCGAAGCTCGCCTCCGCTCGAGCTTGTCGCCGGCGTTGCTCCGGCGACCCTTTGGCCACGCCAGTGCACCTGGAACTTTCGCCGCACCTCGTAGTGCCCCCTAGCATTTTAGTTCGCGCGTTAGCACGCTGCAGCCGCGCCCCCGAACACAGCCGAACTCCGGCGGCCGCAAACGTGGTCGCCGACGTCGTTCTCGGCCACCCCAGCTCTGGGCGAGGGCACTGCTCGACGCGCCGCATCGCCAGCTCTTCGAAGAGCCTAAACACGCCTCGAACGGAGCCCTGTGGGTGATTTCCGCGGTGTTCCGCCGTCTCGGGCCTCGCCGGCGGCTAAACGCCGGCGAGTTGACCGGGTTAGACCCCCTGTTGACCCAGATTTGACCCGTGTGGGTCAATGACAGGTGGGGCCCGGCCCTGCTAATTTTAGTTTAGGATTAGTTTAGCAACTAATTATCTCTGTTAACTAACTGTGACACTGACAGTGGGCCCCGTGCCACTAATCTTTTTAATTAGGATTAAACTAACCCTGTTTAACCCCCCTGTCACTGACGTGTGGGTCCCACACGTCAGGTTTGACCCCAGCCAGCCGCAGTTGACCGCTGACGTCGTGCTGACGTCATGCTGGCGCAGTATATAATTTCTGGATTTAATTTAAATCAGGAAATTCCAGAAATTGTTTTAAACTTCAAAAATTCATAACAATTCAACCGTAGCTCAGATTAAAATAATTTATATATGAAAAATTATCAGAAAAATGCAATCTTTCCATCTGTACTAGTTTCATGCATGACAAACCAACTTATACATGCTGAATATGAGAAAAACACATTATGGCACATTAAGAGACTTAATTTTGGAGTTGCATTTGAACCTTTTGTTCAAATGGACTTCATTCAAATTGAATACTAGTTGCGTTAGCTCAAACAGCATCACATCTACATGCCATGTTCATGCATCATATTTTTGCATATGATTGTGTATTGATTGCCGGCACCGTTCCTTCTCGATAGGTCCTGCTCCGGAGACGTTCCAGAGTACCTGTCTGTGAAGCAGTGCCTCCCTTGTTGATTTACCAGGCAAGCAAACCCCCTTGTTCATTTCGATAAAACCCTACTCTCTCGCTCCTGCTCTCAGTTATTGCATTAGGACAACAACGATTCATCTGCTACTTTGTGCTGCGGTAGTTGAACCCATTCCTCTGCATGACCTGTCATTGCCACAGTAAATAGTTGAAACCCACTAGCATGTGTAGGAGTTGATTGAAGCCACTGATGTGTTCCTACC
Source organism: Triticum dicoccoides (assembly GCF_002162155.2). Taxonomy (NCBI): domain Eukaryota; kingdom Viridiplantae; phylum Streptophyta; class Magnoliopsida; order Poales; family Poaceae; genus Triticum; species Triticum dicoccoides. Next base: position 264,023,830 of record NC_041387.1, read on the forward strand.
ATGCTATGCCTGCTATTGCTTAGAGTTGTGTCAGGTCTGATTCATTGGGAATGAATTGGAGTGTCACGATATGTTCTGATGCTGAGAGTGAAGTGTGTGAACATGATTTGGTAAAGGTAGCGGTGAGAGGCCATGTAGGAGTACATGGTGGGTTGTCTCATTGGAACCGTCCTTAAGCACTGAGTTCTATGTATGTTGTCCAATGACTCGATACTACCACGCATTGGGTTCCGGTAACTCGACCCCTCTCGACTTATTAGCCAACTTGATCTCTGTCCAGGAGTCGCAACTAGTTTCTGGTGTTTGTAGGTAGTGCTATTTTTCTACCAAGTGGCACCCGGCAGGGTGGGCTTGGGACAGACTAGGCACACGTGGCACGGTGTACCAAGTGGCACCCGGATGGTGGGCTTGGGAACCCTGCTCACATCGTTTGGGGCCGTGAGTGACACCCCGGCCGGATCTCCTTGCGGATGGAACCCGAATAGGCGATAAACCTGGGCTAGAGTCTTGTGTGGTTAGTCAGGTCGTGGCCGACACCCTCGCCAGGCTTCCGCTTGAAGGTTGCCGAGATACATGACGTGTACATGGCGGTAAGTGGCGAGAGCGTGTGTGAAGAAGTACACCCCTGCAGGGTTAACATGATCTATTCGAATAGCCGGGTCCGCGGTTATGGACTTCTTGGATGCTTACATGGTACATAGACAACTTGAAGTGGATACTCTAAAATGCTCAAGACAAGTGTGAGTGCTATGGATGGCCTTCTCGTAGGGAGACGGGGATGAATCCATAATAGTGTATTGTGTGGTGATTAGTGGACTCGTGTACGTTGTTTCACCTCCAGAGTTTCTGGTAGTCGTAGAACAGGATAGCCACAGAGTCAAAGCTGGCTTGCTGCAACTAAACCCCACATTACCCTCTTGATACAAATGCATGTATGATAGGATCTGATGTAAGTCTTGCTGAGTACCTTTGTACTCATGTTGCTCTATTTATGTTTTTGCAGCAGAGACTTCGGTCTTACTAGTGTTCTCGTGGACTTCGACTAGTAACTAGTACCTCAGTTATGATCTTGATCGGATGTTGTAGATAGTCAGGCTCTTCAGCCTTTTTCATTTGTAGATGTCTGTACCCAGACATGTAATGCTTCCGCTTGTTGCTTGTATGCTCTGTATGATGGGTCTTGTGACCCCTGTTTGCAATAAATGCTATGATGGCTCTTCTGAGCCTTTATCTATATGATTGTTGAGTTATGCTGTGATGCCATGTTGTAAGCACATACTTGCATGTTATGCGTACGTGTAATGTGTATTGCTATGTGTGGGATCTGACTATCTAGTTGTTTATCCTTAGTAGCCTCTCTTACCGGGAAATGTCTCCTAGTGCTTCCACTGAGCCCTGGTAGCTTGCTACTGCTCCGGAACACTTAGGCAGGCCGGCATGTGTCCTTCTTCGATCCGGTGTCTGTCCCTTTGGGGAAATGTCACGCGATGAATACCGGAGTCCTGCTAGCCCGCTACAGCCCGGTTCACCGGAGTCCTGTTAGCCCAGTGCTACAGCCTGGATTCACTCGCTGATGACCGACACGTTCGATGCTGGGTCATGGATGCCTGTCCCTGTAAGTTAGTGCCACTTTGGGTTTACGACTAGCCATGTCAGCCCGGGCTCTTTATCATATGGATGCTAGCGACACCATCATATACGTGTGCCAAAAGGCGCAAACGGTCCCGGGCAAAGGTAAGGCGACACCCGTGGGGATACCGTGCGTGAGGCCGCAAAGTGATATGAGGTGTTACATGCTAGATCGATGTGGCATTGAGTCGGGGTCCTGACACACCCTTTCCTGTTTAATCGGGTTTGTATCGATGGATCGTGCGAAACAGCAAAACTATAGTACTATACAATACAAGTGACAGTTCAATGGGCCGTCGTGTCGTCTACTCCTCCGTCGTAAGAGTGGAGCGCTCGCTTTCATAAATCTTCTAGTCCCTTTCGCCGACATGTGGGACATCAAGCTACCGGGTCCACGTGCCATACCGGAATACAGTGCAGAGCAGCCGGGGTGAAGCACCCCAGTCATGGCGCCAGCGTAGTAATGAGCAATAAGGCGTCAAATCACAAAGCTCACCTTTCCCGCAGTTAAGTTGGAGGCACGAAGTAATAATGCTAAAAAAAGAAGTTGGAGGGACGAAGCAACCATCATTTCAGTCGTTGTTGAATCCGCTTCTCCCTCATCTTCTTCAACTTAACCATGTGTGGCTTCTGCCGTTGTTCTGCCTCATGTGGGACAAAGATCAGCTTGGTAAAGCGCTGACACGTGGGACCGCATGTTAGCAAACCGCGAGGACAACATTCTCCGAAAATAAGAAACCTCCCCCGCCATCCGCGTGGCAAAATCACCTCCTTTTTACTAATCTTTGATTCTATAATTTTTTATATCAATATAATTGAGATTTGTATAGATAGCACACAGGAGCAAAACCAAGTGGTATGGTTAAGGGCATCCACAATGTGTAGCCAAATGTGAAAATAGCTTTTGGCATCGTGGGAACCATTGTGGACGGTGTTGCCAAAGCCAAAATGATGGAACTGAAGCTCCCTGATTGATTGATTGAAGGAATAGAAAAATGCAACATCTCTCCTCTTTCTCCCATGCTTGGACGCATGTAGTACAGTATAGAGCACAGAGTCTACTCCCCTGTCCCTTCTATCACAAATCACAAAGTAGCGAGGCGTCAAATCACAAAGCACAGACGAAGCAACTATCATTTCACTCTTCGCTGAATCCGCTTCTCCATCGTCTTCTTCGAGAAACCATCTCACTGCACTAGTACTCCTAGTAGTAGTACTAGTAAAGGACTTCCTGGATGCAAATAAGGTGGTTGTCTCGGCTTGCAGGCGGCACTTGCGGACGACTTACCGTGGTCTCCCTCAATGGTGTTCTCCGTCGAACGCACTTCGCCAAACCACAAAAAAAAGTCATCGACGTCACCTCAATGGGCAAGGAATTCAAATATAGTTACTACCTCTATTTTTTTGTACACAAGGACAGTATATCAAAATTACAATTTGCAAAGGGCCACTAACACTAATCGAGGCAAAATTGATCGGGTTAACAACCAAGGACATTAATATCCCCTGCATGCATGCGAAAGTGAGAAGGTTTTTTTGCATGGCGCTGCATTAATCAAGTGACGAGGAGTGAGATGGTTAGATCTTTGGTCTTTCAAGAAAAAAATACGCATTAATTGACACGTGAAACGAGGATTTGTATCGATTAAATCCCGCGAAGGAAAACCCCGCCTTTCTTTTTTAACACTAGTACTCCTAGTACGTACATACTTATCCTATTTGGGTCTAGGCCTTGCATTGCCAAACTTTGCCACACATTTTTGCCAAGCTTGCCTAAAGTTTTCAAAATGAGAAGGAGGTCACTTGCGCACGGCTACCGCGGCCGCACCGCACCCTCACACGGTCGCTCATGCACGCCGTGGTTGCACCGCACCCTCACACAGTTGCTCCTGCACGCCGCAAACCCAACCATGGGAACGCACCCTCACTGACACATGTTGTCGCATGTGAACAAACCAAACTCAGCGATCCTATCGCTGACACATAATTTTCATTCATAGAGTATGTTTATCCAACCGGAGTATCCGTACGGCCCGTGCGGTGGTCTGTTGGGGAAGAAGAAGAGGCGAGGAAGAAGGAAAGAAGAGTTAGGAGACGTAGGATATTCATCCAACCGCCTAAAATGGTAGACTGACCCAAGTCAGGCAACTTGCATAACAAATAGTATGTTTTTACACAGCAAAATATCCATAAAAACAACAACATAAAGAAAAACTATCACTGCTCGCGGAAAGAGACGGCCTCATCGTCTTTGGCTGCCGGCGCGAACCAGCCGTCGCTGCCGACGTGTGTCTCCGCACCGTGGTTGTCCTCGGCCTACAGCTACTCGTTCAAGCGGAGCATGCGGGCACTCTACACGGACGAGAGCACAACCCGGTTCAAGTCGAGGACGTCCGATTCCGCCTGCAGGAGGGCCTCGATGGCAGTGGCATCCGCGTGCTCCGCGTCGAGTCGAGCCTCCGCCGCCTGGTTCAAGTCCAGGACTTCTGGTTCCGCCTGCAGGAGGGCGTCGATGAGAGCGGCATCTGCATGCTCTGCGTCGAGTCGAGCCTCTGCCACCTGGTTCATGTCCAGGACGTCCGGTTCCGCCTGCAGGAGGGCCTCGATGGCAGCGGCATCCGCGCTCTCCGCCTCAAGTTGAGCCTCCGTCGCCTGGTTCGCATCCACGACATCTGGTTCCGCCTGCAGGAGAGCCTTGATGGCAGCGGCATGCGCGCGCTCCGCGTCGAGTTGAGCCTCTGCCTCCCGGTCCTCCTTTAGTGTCGCCATGTTGAACCGCTGGTCCGCCTGCACCATGGGGGACTCGGACGCCGGCACGAAGTTGACGTCCATCGTCTCATACCCATCGGTGGCCTTCTGCGCCGCGACCTCCGCAGTGAACATTGGATCGGCTTTCTCCTCCTCGTAGCTTGGCTCCAGAGAACTCGGGGATTGGCCCGCCGCAAAGGGAGCTTGGGAACGGAGGTCTGTGGCGCCGACCGCTGCCGCGATTTCTGCGGGGTGCTCCGACGTCAGCATCTTGTAGTAAGTGATCTTGCGGCGCACCATGGCTTTTCGGTGAACTAGGGGACGCTTGATGCGGGCTAGGGGATCGAAAGGTGGGGGAATGGGCTGGACATTTGGTGTGGTTTTAGGGCAGTGGCTGGCGTAGGCCGAGCAGCGAAGGTTCTGGTGTGAATAGTGGTTCCGGTGACGATAGGTCAATCGGTTTTGACTATACATCCCTCTTATCGCGTTCGCGTTGCAGCCCGGCACGCTGGACCCTCCACGTCGCTCACCGAATGGAATGCGCTTCGTCTTGCGTTTTCGCTCGCTTGTGGGACCCCAGTTGAGAGCAAACCGATGTCCCTCCCCCGCCCGCGTCATTTATTATACCACCACTCCCTCCGTATACTAACAGAGGGAGTATACTACAGATGAGGATCCCCTGACGTGGCTGAACCCATTGAGTAACTGACATGCGAGGCCTAGCAAGCATGGGGTCCGCCAGTAAGTGACCAAAAGGGAGGGTAAGGCAGGGATACCTACGTCAGAGGATCCACTTCCACTATACTACTTTGACCAAATGTTAGAGCAATAATATATGACATGCAACTTACACAAATGTTAGAGTAATAATATATGAGATGCAACTTACACAAAGCATACAGGGTCTAATGCATTTTTCGAGGCTAACTTTGACCAAATGTTAGAGTAATAATATATGAGATGCAACTTACACAAAGCATATTGTCAATTTCGTATGTGAAAGGAGTTTCCAATGATATAATTTTCACATTATACATCTCATGTACTCCCTCCGTCTAGGTGTGTAAGTCATCTTACGAAAACCAAATAATCCCAAAACACGTAGGCGCGGTGCATTAACTTCTACATCGTTTCTTGTTTCTTGTGATATGAACAAATAGGAGATGAGGGTGTGCATGCTTTTAATGACCTGAGACTATCAAACATGACATGCAGTGGTTAGTTCATTGCATGAAATACTATTAATTAGCAAATAAACATTAATGTCTCTCGTTTTCCCCTCCTCCTTTGTCACGGTGCACAGCCTAAGATGACTTACTCACCTATGTGAAAGGAGTACTATTAATCTTGTCAATAGTCAAATTGGAAACCATCTCGAGTACAAATCTAGGAGTACGTACGAATCTAACAATATTGATTGGGCGTTGTTGAATGTTGATACCTTTTTTTATCATAGTAGAGATACTTTGACTACACATAAAACTTATATGTAAAGTAGAAAGGATAGGAGGGAGTATATTGTACGTTCAAAAACGAAACAAACATTGAATACCCTTTATATATGATTTGCGGATGCTATGATCACCGGTTCAAATTTTTTTATCCACCTTAGGTATCACATGCCCCCACTCGTTCCCTCTCAATTTCATCTCGGGGTCCGAAGATCTATTGAAAGAGGACTAGGGTGGGTACATGCGAATGATACTCGGCGGAATGTTCAAATGAAGCATGCGGGAGGATGGACTCGACTGGAGGGCGACATGATTGATGGAGAAGAGGGTTGGAGAGGAATGAGAAATAAGCAAACGCCACATGATTACACTTGAACGGCTCAAATAAACAATAAGTTGTCTCGCTTGGCCTACATAGTGAAAGGCCTAATGCGCAACACGAAGCACTGATGCTCGAATATGGCCGGGAAAACAGGGCAACCGACATGTGGGGCAAACCCGTCAGGACGATGTAGCGCAGACTAGTCCAATGGAGGAGCTGGCCCACGACCTCCTCGCCACTGACAACCGTTCATGTGGGTCGTTGTGGCCAACAACGGGGCGCAACTCCAGCACTGCCTCTGAACACGGCGACCGCGGTGAGCGACACGCTCATATCATCGATAGACATGGTCGGTTTCAGTGTGCCGAGGTGGCATTAGTGCTATGTCATGACCAACGGTATGTTTGGTTTGTGCCCAAGGTTGCCCCATCAAAGCATTGGGTAGCCAAACTTTTGGTTGATGTATTGGTTGCTCATGATTTGGCCGACATTGGCAAGAAAAATGAACTAGAGTTGGCTAGAGTTCATTGGCATGCCAAAGAAATGGTAACCATCCAAACAAAGACCAATCTTTGGGTCATGACCAAAATTTTGGTAAGGTGCACTTTGGCCACAATCCAAACACACCCCAACACCCAGCTCGTCGAGGATGCACGGGGCGCCGCGCCGCGTCCGTGGAGTGGTGTAGCGCGACCAACTGCATCCTCTGTACCTGAGACCATGTCGGGTCATCTTGCTTTTTCAATGACATGCGGGGATCGCATTTGAGCAAAGGGCATCTCCAACGTTGCCACGACCGCAGCTGACTACCCTGGCACACCAAAGCCCTTGTCCCTTGCGCCGTCGCGCGGTGTGTTCCCAGCCGGCGCCAGCTGCCCGCATTCATGCCGTCCATTCGTATGTCGTCGTTAAGAGGCTCGGTGCCCGAGGAACCAACTCCGGTGACTTAATGACGCACCCGGACGCTTGGCATCACCGGAATGCGCTACTTAAAGCAGCAACGCCCAGCTAACCTCCACACCATAGCGCATCGTCCTCCTACCTGGCACCACATCCGCCATGACCGCAAGTGCGAACGCACTGCGGGAGAGCTTGTCTTCGGGGATGAAGCTCGAGGTCGCCGCCCTCGCTCAAGTCGCCTCTCGCGACGCAATAGCGGCGTAGCCGGACGCGGACGCGACCGCACAAGCGGTGGCCACGCTGGCGGCCGACGATGCGAGCACCGTCAGCCACGCGTCCTACTTGCCGCTGTCCAACATCCGGCACCGCCGAGGTCGGGGACTCCTCCGAGGATGAGTAGGGCATGGGAGGCGGCAGGGCATGGTGTGCCAACTGGCCGGTCCGTATCCCGTGTTCTACTCTTCCTCACCGGGGACCGCACCTTCACTTCACGCTTCACGGGTCTTGAACCCCGCCCCCGTACATAGAGATCGCAGATGGAGGACGTCGGCCGCCGCCGTAGAATTGGTTTAGGGTCGGGTTTCTTTTATTTTTCTGTCCTATAAAAGTTCGAAATGTAATGAAAATCTGCCATGTTTGCATTAATCCCGGCCGGTGTATATGAACTTTCACAATAATATACATATTGTAGGAGTACTAGCAAGATGCCCATCCGTTTCACGGAAGATCAAGATCTTGTGGGAGAAAAGGATGAACGAGGGAAAGCCTTATCTGCAAATGTGGAGAGGAGTGCGGGTAAATTGTCATAGTTTCCTTCCTATCCGTTAGATATAGATCGGACAGCCCATATTGCAGGATGACAGGCACACCATCATCACCAACTCTGCTTTTTATTGAACCGAGACAAATCTAAAAAACCCAACTAAGCCAACCTCCCAACATATCGCGCGGGAAAAGACCCGGTCGCGCCGTTTTAGTCGGGATTACCGGACTACTAGTAGTAGTATCGATGGATCGCGCGAAGCACCTAGTTTAAAAGGCAAAAAGCTGGTACACTCACAGCACTCCTGTCGCGGTCGCATTGCACCCCACACACGTTTGGTCCTGCACATGGCTCACTCAAACAGAACGCGCTTCGGCTTGCCTCTTCACTGACACGT
>NC_041387.1:264032421-264041127 GCF_002162155.2 Triticum dicoccoides
CCCCTCCACTCCATTCACTCCGCCAAAGCCGCCCTCCCCGCCGCGCCAATACGTCGGCACCGCGGTTCGTCGAGGGGACGCACGGCGATCCTCTCGCTCCCACGGTACGCTCTTGTAGACTGCTGTCCTCTAGCCGCGTCGCCACCTCTGGCTATGTTCTTGTGGAGGTGCACGGCGGTCAGCGCCGCCACCGCTGGCGATGTTCGTGTGGAGATGCACGGCGGTCAGCTTCTCCCACGCTACACGCATTCTAGACTGAGGCCCCGTTCATGTTGGTGTAGCGCTAAATGTTAGCTGATAGACGCTGTTAATCTCACTGTTTGCCGAAGTAGTTTACTGTCAATATGCTCTGCTTAAGAAGCTTCCTTGCCCTGTTCTGCACTCAATCTGCTTAGCTGAGATGGCATGCCAAGGCCAATTAGTTGCTAAAATATCCTGCGATATATTTATTGTGACATAGATTGCCATGGTCTAGTAGCCAATCTGTTAGGTGAAATAGCTCTACACCGTTTTATACTCGATCTTTGTTGCTGCGTTGGCCTTCCATAGTTTGATGGTTGTGTGCTCGGCCTCATTGACTGCTAAAACAGCCTGCCATAATTTAGCACTCAAATCTGTTTGCTGAATTAGCTTTACATATATTTCATTACTTAGATCTGCTCGTCCAAATACCTTGCCATAGCTTTAGACATCGACCTAGGTATTTTTTTCGTGACTTCATAAAAAAGCATATATGTTTTTCCTGTAATATCTAGTAGAAGAACTAATTTGTATGTCTAACAGATGGACAGGACTTGTATAACTTCTGCTCGAAGATTCTCCGCTGCATATGTCGAGGGGGTTGAAAACTTCATGAACTTTATCAGAGCTAAGTACGGTGGTCCGAAATCAGATGTGCTCTGCCGGTGTAGTAGTTGTATGAATTCGGTTACAAGACCCCAGTCAACTGTGCAAAATCATCTACACTTGTATGGGATGTCGGTCACATATACTAGGTGGGTTCATCATGGTGAAGTTGTGAACGTCAATGTTATTGACTACGTGGAAGCAGCAGATCACCATCTTGATCTGCCTGATGCTCAGGTGGAAGATGAGGAGGAGGTGGTGGTGGCGGAGCCAGTGAGTTTGAACAACATTGAAACAATGCTACGAAATGCTCGTGCATTCCGTGAACTTTCACCTGTAGAAGAAAAACGGTGGGCCTGCATGTTGGAACAATGCAACGTTGCTGTCACCCCAGGAAATAAGCTGTCAGTATTCTTAGCTATGGTCACCTTTCTTCAGGTGAAGACATCTGAGCGGATGACCAACAAATCATTCGATGCGATGTGGGCTGCTTTCCGCAAATCTTTCCCAGATGTGTCTGAGCTGCCACACACATACAGTAAAATGAAGAATTTCCTTCGTGCAGTTGGAATTGGATATGATATGATCCATGTTTGTAAGAATAATTGTGTTCTCTTCCGGAAGGATTATGCCAACTTAAGTGAATGCCCGAAATGCAAATCATCAAGATGGAAAGATGGCGATGCTAGGAAGAGGGTTCCTCATATTGTTCTGAGACATTTTCCAATTACACCAAGATTGCAGAGGTTGTTTCATGATGCTGAAACAAGAGAGGATGTACTGTGGCATTCTAGGAACCAGGAGTACAGAGATCAGAATGTAATGAGCCATCCATCTCATGGTAGTGAGTGGAAAAGCTTCAATGATAAACACAAAGAGTTTGCTGCTGACCCGAGAAACATTAGACTTGGCTTAGCTTCAGATGGATTTAACCCATTTGGCCACCAAAGCGCCACATATAGCATGTGGCCAGTGCTTGTTATCCCTTACGACATGCCTCCAAATGTATGCACCAAAGAATCAAACTACATGATGGCCTTGCTCATCCCAGGTCCAAAAAGTCCTGGAAAGGATTTTGATTTGCTCATGGAGCCTCTTGTGGAGGAACTTCAATAGCTACGGAAGGGTGTTCTCACTCGAGACCTATATAGCAGCCCGCCAGCTGATTTCTTTCTGCGTGCTGTTGTAATTTGGTGCATCCATGATTATCCGGCTTTGGGCACTATGTCAGGGCGAATGACACATGGTTACAATGCATGTGTTCGCTGTGACAGGAATCCGCTGTCATACGCAATATTTAGCAAGATCCGTTACATTGGACACCGCCGTTTCCTTGCCAAGGACAAGCCGCATCCTAGAAAATACCGAAGACATGTGTTCAATACAAAGCATGAAAATCGTGATGCGCCAAAGAGGCTCACCGCCGATGAGTTGCAAGCGGAATTAGAGAAGGTCAGGCATATTACACCAGGAAACCATCCTGGTAATGGTAGCGGGAAAAGGAAGCATGGCACGATAGAAGAGAGATTATTGTTTACCCGCAGGTCCACTTTGTGCGACTTGGAGTATTGGAAAGATTTGGATCTGCGGCGTAATCTTGATGTGATGCACATCGACAAAAATATATGTGACAGCATTATCGGCACACTTCTTAACATTGAAGGCAAGACGAAAGATACCTTAAAATCTAGGATTGATTTGACACACCTGGGTACCAGAAAGGATTTGTAGGTGCAAGATGAAGGTAAACCACGGGATATGGCACCAGCTGTGTACGTCTTGGACAAGGTAAAAGGAAAAGAATTCTGCGAGGTCCTGTCACATGTGAGATTCCCACATGGATTTGCTTCCAACCCTGAAAGGAGAGTCAGTGCAGATGGAAACAAGGTACAAGGGTTGAAAACTCATGACTGCCATGTCCTACTTCAAAGGGTTTTACCTGTTATCCTTAGAGGATTGGGCCGCCCTGACTTTGAAGAGCAGTTGCAGAGTTGGGACAATTCTTCAGGGAACTCTGCAGTAGAAATATCAGGATAGATGCTTTGGAGCGTCTTAGAGACAAGATACCTACTATCCTATGCGACCTTGAGAAGATATATCCTCCAGCCTTCTTTGATGTGATGCTGCATTTGGCTGTTCATCTACCTGATGAGGCACTACTTAGAGGTCCAGTACAGTATGGCTGGATGTATCCTATTGAAAGGCGGCTAGGCACTTTCAAGGGCTATGTTAGGAACAGAGCTAGACCCGAGGGTTCCATTGCAGAGGCCTACATTGCTACAGAAGCGTTGACATTCTGCTCAAAATACATTGAAGCAGCTGATCGGCTTAGCAAAGAGCTTGGTGAAGACAATCCCGGGCTCAATGTTTTTGATTATTCTGTTCGAGTTACAGGGAAGAGTCGACAAGAGGACAAACCTAAAGATTTGGACAAAATGGTTTGGTATGTGTTGAATAACTGTCCTGAGATACTGCCTTATATCAAGTAAGTGCAGTACTGCGGCTTATACATCGTAATCTACTAAACTTGCAGCATATTCTTATATATTTAGATGTTTGACGCGATCACTATGTTGTGCAGGATCTACAAAGAGGAGTTACTGCCACAAAATCCAACAAACATTGACAAACTGGTTATGGCTGGATTTGCAAAATGGTTCAAGAACATGTAAGCTTTTGAAGTGCACTGTCAGGTTTTTTAATATATTGAGTACATAAGATGATCAGCTTGTCTATTTTCTAACCATAGGTTAAGAAGATGCGGGAGGATGGGCAGGCAGTTGATGATGCCCTTTACTCACTAGCAATGGGTCCTGATACTCGGGTAAGACATTATGAATCTTGCGTTGTTAAAGATGTGCACTACAACACCCTTGCACGAGACGAAGGCAGGAAAACACAAAACAGTGCCATCATGAGCATGAATACGTATGATAAAGAGACAACTGAAATGTATGCTAACATAACAGACATTGTTCAGTTGCAATATATCTCCAGTTTCGAGGATCATCGGTGTGTGGTTCTGTTGTGCTGTCGTTGGTATAACCTGTTTTCCAGGATCGCAAAACCCAGAGCTGATGATTATTTCAAATCCATCAATGTCAATGCGGCGTACCAGACCAACGAGCCTTTTATTTTGGCAAATCAAGCAACAAAGATATTTTTCTTGGAAGACACATTTGCACGTAGCGATGACTGGAGAGTATTGCAAAGGTTTGACAGAGGAATTCGTTTAATGAAGTTGCATAACAAGATGATTCTTACACTGCTCCTGATGTACAAGATAACACAGATGTTCCTAATATCTTTGAGAACCATCACGTCAATGATGCCGGCGAAAAGATTGCCTGTCGTGCTGTGGACATACAAGAGTTGATCAAGAAGAAGCCAACGTTCGAGGATGTTGAGGATGAAGAAGAAGATGACATTGTGGGGAATTACAATTTAGACTGATACACATGGCGAAGATGTTGACGCTGCTGCTGCGGATGATGATTACATTGCTTTTGTCGTATTTGCCTGTCAGAAGACGTTTTTTATCTACTACGTGAAATTGTGTTTGCTATGACAACTGAAACCTAATGAACATGTTGTTTAGTATTTTGCTGTGAGAACATCACTTTTTATGTATGCTAATTTGTTTTTGGTGATTGTATGACAACTAAAACATGATGACATTGTTGTTTAGTTGTACTCATATTCGGCTGTGAAACTTGAATTTGATGACATAGTTTGTTGTTGGACTACAATTTGCTCGACATCTTCGAATGAGAACAAAGCTGACCCGACAGGGCCTCTGCTATTTATTTATTTATATGAGAAAAAGGGGATATCCCCTGATTTCTGTTAATAGAAATCATTAGATGTTCACAACACTACGCCTAGCTTGCTACACAGGTTTCATTCATTACTAGTTTCAGCAAAGTGCTCATGTCGTAGCCACTGAATACATCACGAGTGCTACATACGCTGCAAATAAAGAGACAATCATCCTACAGAGCACATCGATTTTGTTCATTATCTTCACAAGCTCTTTCATCTCCTCATTGCTGTCAAGGCCGTTCAGCAACTGTTGCTTGGCCATGATTAGAGGAACTGCATCTTTAAGCTTCTGCTCTACATCTTCCTCTTCTGTCGTTCCTTCCGTTACTTGTCCAACACCCCAACCTTCTGGTATTGGGATTCCTCGGCTAACCAAATAATCAGCGTAGTTTCATTCCCCCACATCAGCAACTTCCCAGAAATACAAATCACACGAATCTTCCCTTTTCTGCATGAATCAAATTGGAAGATCATCAACCAAACTATTAAAAAAATCAGCAACTGAAAGCAGCAGAACAACACTTAAACATATTATTACCCCATGATTCAGGCATTTGTACAAGACTTGGCCAGGGTTGCGGATTGTGGTTGAGACGCGACGGATGACTCTGGGTGATTTGCAGCAGTGGCACCACACCAATGGCAGCGGGTTGCGATGAGCAATCGACTGCGGTGCGCGTGCCGGCCGGGGTGTGATGAGACCCACAGGCGATGGTACGGGTGGTGACTTGGCGCATATCTGGTTGTTGCCTACTGAAGAGCAGGTGGACGAGCAGCCAGCGGACATGGCTGCTGCGGCCAGAGCTTCTGATGCTAGACAGAGTAAGTGGAGAAGAGGAGAAGCGAACGTTGGATATGTCAGTTTCATTACTTGCAGAGTAGCATAGCACCATATATAGTCATAGTCTAGGTTTGGATTCGAACTAGCTACAGGAGCACGTCTTTCTTTTTTCTAGAACTCGGCAACGTCTCTTTGCTGGTACACTAGCTTGTTCTGTACGCCTTCCCAAGTCTTTGATTTTCTTTCCCTTTTTTGCGAGGAAGGAAGGAGGACAAAATTGAGAGTTCCTCGGACTCGAACCCAAGACCTCTCGGTGGAAAACCAAGGGTGCTAGTCACTTATGTGGTGAACGTTCCCTGTGAGGAGGACGGCAGACGAACGCATTTTCCTCGCAGTTTTCTCCCTATATATAAAAAAATATGCTACTTCGTGTTTGCTTAGTCAAAAAACGATTGTGCCAACCTTGACCATTCGATTGACATTCAACGTCTGTCGCGTTTCTTCAGCCTCTTCTTCCTCGAGCCGCCAAAGCCAAACCAGCGCCGGCGGGACCGCCTGCACCCGCCTCCCGCCTGTTCGTTCCTGTCCGAGGCCTCACCATCGTCCTCCACCTTGGCTCGCTCGCCGCGGCGCCGCCCTCCGCTGTTGTCAACATGGTCAACAACCGAGAGGAATAAGGAGATGACTGTACATGGTGAGGATGATAGTAGGGACCCAGCAGCGCGCGTAGTAATTTTGTTTTTTCGGGACGGAGAAGGGTATCAACTGGGTTGTGAGGCACCCGTGGCCCATCTAGCCCAGGCTTTTATTTCATATGTTTAGCACATGACCAGCCCAGTTTGTTTTTTTCCTTTCTGAAAAATGGCTAGCCAGCTATTTTGTTTTTTGTAGAATAACCAACATAGGCCTACTTGCTTTTCTACGCCCTGCTGGGCCGGAGATCTTTCAAGACGAGGAGGGATGCATTTTGCCCAGAAAAAGGGCTATAAGTAATAAGAAATGGGCTATAAGTAATAATAAATGGGCTGTAAAATGAAAAAATATAAAGCAAATAGGCAATTAGTTCCCAAATATTGTTTTCTTTCGGATTTTGATATTTTACATTTCATTGTTTTTGTGCGGGTAAAATTTCATTGAATTTAAATTAAGGTATATTTAGATTTAAAATTAATTTGAATCTGGCTAGAAATTTTGGGTTGTATGCTGTTTGGGACAGATTTGGAGGATGACTTGTGGGTCTACTAGGTTGACGTGTACTTTGGCTTTGTCAACTTAGTCCACAAACGATACTAGCAGCAGTGACCGTTGGGTGTTAATCCAATGGTCGTGTTGCTTCTTCAATATCTGATCTTCTTGCTCCAGTCACCCAAACCAACTCTGGTGGGACTGCCTGCTCCCGCCTCCCGTGGCCGGCTGTGCTGCCGCACAGGCCACACCGCCCCATCCTACTTCATTGCTGGCGAGGCCATTCCTCTACTCACCCACACCTCCTGTTATTTTCCGGCGATGGCAGCAGGACCAGTAAACCCTCGTACTCCCCACCGCGTGGGAAACCATTGCCGAGTCTTCCCGACTCCGTGTCGTTCCCTTCCCAGGCCTCGTCGTCGTCCACCGCCATGGTGCTCTCGGTGCGGCCTGGTCAACGTGGTCAACGAACGACATCCATCAGCCATGGACTATACACAAAATAATGATTCCTCCACCTAACAGCTGGGACCCACCGGAAGGGCCTCTGTATTTCATGAAAAAATGTTCCCCCCGCTGACATGTCGGACCCACCAGCTATATCTTCGCACGCAAGGAAGTGCCTCCTTATTACGCACAAAAAAATGAGTACCCACCCTGCTAGATGGGACCCACCATAGTGGGAGGATGACTTGTGGGCCAACTAAACGGGGACGGAGGGCTTTGTCAACTTAGTCAATATGAACGATTCTAGCTCCAGTGACCGTACGATGTCCATCCAATGGCCATAGTGCTTCTTCAACCTCTGGTCTTCTTGCTCCAGCCGCCCAAAGCAGCGCCGGTCGTGCCGCGTGCTCCTGCCTCTCGTGGCCGGCTGTGATGCTGTGGACGCCTCACCGCCCCCTACTACTCCCACCGCTGGCCCAGGGTATCCCTCTACTCACCCACACCCCCTGTTATTCTGCGGCGACGATAGCCTCGCACCGCAGCCGAACCAGTGAACCCTCATACTCCTCTCCGTGCGGGATACCACTGCTGCATCTTCCCGGCTCTGCATCGCCCCCTTCCTAGGCCTCACCGTCGTCCAGACCACCGCCCTGGTGCTCTCGGTGCGGCGTGGTCAACGTGGTCAACGACCGACTTCCATCGGAAGAGTACTGTACGTGGAGAGGCTGACAGCTGGGTCCAGGCGGCCGCAAGGAAGTGCCTCCTTATTACGCGCAAAATAATTATTCCTCCACCTGATAGCAGGGACCCACCGGACGGGCCACCTTATTTCATAAAAAAACGTTTCCGCCCTGACTGCTGGGACCCACCGGATGGGCCAGCGTATTTTGCGAAAAAAACGTTCCCCGCGGTGTCAGCTCGGACCCACTGGAAGTGCCTCCTTATTAAGCACAAAAAAAATGAATACTCCCCTTGCTAGCTGGGACCCACCATGGTGGGAGGCTGACTTGTGGGCCCACTAAGTTGACTGGGACGGGGCCTTTGTCAACTTTAGTCAATATGAACGATTCTAGCTCCAATGACCATACGATGTCCATCCAACGGCCATAGTGCTTCTTGAACCTCTGGTCTTCTTGCTCCAGCCGCCCAAAGCAGCGCCGGTCGTGCAGCATGCTCCTGCCTCCCGTGGCCGGCTGTGCTGCCGCGGAGGCCTCACCGCCCCTTACTATTCCCACCGCTGGCAAGGCCCTACGGCGACGGCAGCCTCACACCGCAACCGAACCAGTGAACCCTCGCACTCCTCTCCGCGCGGGCTTCCACTACCGCGTCTTCCCCGGCTCCCCGTCGTCCCCTTCCTAGGCCTCGCCATCGTCCACCGCCCTGGTGCTCTCGGTGTGGCATGGTCAACGTGGTCAAGGAACGACTTCCATCGGACGTGGACTGTACGTGGAGAGGCTGACAGCTGGGTCCACGGCCGCAGCAAGGAAGTGCCTCCTTATTACGCAGAAAGTAATGATTCCTCCACCTGACAGCTGGGACCCACCGTACGGGCCACTATATTTCACGAAAAAAACGTTTCCGCCTGACTGTTGGGACCCACCAGCTACATCTTCGCACGCAAGGAA
>NC_041387.1:264041704-264091903 GCF_002162155.2 Triticum dicoccoides
AAAAAAACGATTCCCCCCCCCCTGACTGCTGGGACCCACCAGCTACATCTTCGCACGCAAGGAAGTGCGTCCGGGCAAAAAAATGATTCGCCCCCCTGACTGCTGGGACCCACCAGCTACATCTTCGTAGGCAAGGAAGTGCCTGACAGTCGGGACCCACCTGGTCGAAGCGTACGTAGTGTTGTCATTCTGGTCGCGAACGTGTACGTACATACTGGTCGTTGTAGAGGCGCGCACGTGTCGTAGTAGAGGCGCGCACGTAGCATCTATACGTATGTACAGCGGCGAGGGTGCAAGAAAGAAAATACGGCCACGTATGTACATACGGGCAGGGTCTCGAACGCCTACTCGCGCATATGTACGGCCAGGCCTTGTGTACATGGCTGGGTTGGAACGGAGAAACAACATCGTCGTCGTGTTCATGGGGAGGCAACGGAATGCTCGTGTTCATGGGGAGGCAACGGAATGCATCATGTTCATCGGGAGGCAACGGAACGCGTGGGAGCCAACTGGCTTGGACAGAACAGGTGATGGAAACGAGGCCTGGCGTACCGCACAACGGAGGAAACGGACCTCCTACTTTGGGAACGGGGTCCTGTTGATCGAGAGGGGTGTGGCGTACCGCAAAACGGAGGAAACGGACCTCCTACGGTCGAAACGGGGGTCCTGTTGATCGGGAGGGGTGTGGTGTACCGCCAAATGGAGGAAACAGACCTCCTGCGGTCAAAACAGGGGTCTTGTTGATCGGGAGGGGTGTGGTGTACCGCAAAACAGACGAAATGGACTTGTGTTGGAGCGCTACGGTCGAAACGGGTGTCCTATTCATCGGGGGGGTGTGGCGTACCGCAAAACGGGACTCCACGGGACACTGTTCATCTCCACCGTCGACCTCCTCCAGCCTCCACGGGCTACCATCGACCTCCTCCAGCCTCCACGGGCTCCTGTTCATCCAGCCTCCACCGCGCGCTACTCCACCAGCTACTGTTCAACCACCCCTCCACCGTCTACTATTCATCCAGCCCTCCACCGTCTACTGTTCATCCAGCCCTCCACACCACGGGGTCCTGTTCAACCACCCCTCCACGGCCACCCCTCCACCGTCTACTGTTCGTCCAGCACTCCACACCACGGGGTCCTATTCATCTAGAGGCAACGCCACCGCTCACTATTCATCCCCCGCCCCCGCAACACTCACTGTTCATCCAATCGATCGGCTTCAGTTAGCAGCAGTAGCAAAGGAATCGCTCCATCTGGTTCAGTTAACAGCCATCGACCGATCGCTCGGGTTCAGTAACGCGAGCCTGCAGTGCAATCGCTCGGGTTCAGTTAGATCCAACGCCTCGCACGTGTACGAGAGAAACGTGCATCGCTCGGCCCCCGACCTCCCACCGTAACCGGCAACTCCCCGAAATTTTCCTCCCCCTCGCTTCTACCACTGTTTTTTCCGTCATGGACGGCCCAAAGAATGTCATGCAGCTGCGTCTCCGGCCCGCCCAAGACGAAAAGCCCATTTTTTGTCATGATTTTTTGTCATAGAAGTAGGAGCCCACCACATCTATGATGATACTGGGTTTTGTCACAATTATCGTCATAGAAGTGTCATATGTGTGACAGAAAAAAATTTGTTCAGCCCAAAATGTCATGGATGTGTCTTTTTTTGTAGTGCTGGTAAGCACTCGGACCGGAAGATCCTCGACCATCGACCCCTAGACCTCGACCCCTCGCCCCTCGATCCTTAACCCTCTACCCCAACCCTCGACCCCTTGTTTTTATATGCACTTATTCCTTTGTGGTAGGGTTGCATGGTAGGAATTTATGCCGGATGGCCATGCTTTACACCCAGTAGTTCATTGAGGTAAGTCTGAACCTTACATCATTATTGCCACCATTTAACTATATTGCTTTGCTTAAGTAGACATGGGTTGGGGAGTGATTCATCATAAAGTATGAGTGACAATGTAGTAAACATGACCTAAGATAATTAATGAAGTACTTGGGTGGAATTGGTTTGAATGGTGGCGAAGTATAGTGGGAGCATTCATGGGGAATCCATGGGAGTGCACACTAGTGGTCCGTCCGCTCAGGATCAAAGGGATCAAACGTGTTTTCATGTCTAGAAGCTTACGTGTGCAACCACAAGCCATTATGGGCTTTGGCTTAGTTGAATAGATAGTGTGACCACTTCCAAGACAGTCTAGCTGATGTAGAATATGTAGGTGTACCGGCCTATCAGTGGGTTATGGGGAAATAATTCGAAAGACTATGTCTCGATCTTCCGATCATGAAGGTGGTCGAGTCTTATGGGGAAAAGTGCATAACCTTTGTAGAGTGTCAACCTAGTCGATTAGCCGTGTCCCTGGTTACTGACATCTTTAGCATCTAGTAGTTGAAATTCCGGGAGATCTCATCACCCTTAACTTAAATATTTGTGTTTAATTAAACTCTGGGAACAGATTGGGATGGGGGTACCATCTCAATCACATGCTATCTTGTAGTGTTAGAATAATATCTTTTGTACCATGGAAAAATTACCTTTATGAGAAATTAAACTTAGAGCTTTCCACCAGCCAAATTGCATGTATAAATAGGTTCATCATACTTATGATGTGACTTGCTAGTACATTCAATGTACTGACCTATATGGTTGCAACTTATCACGTTGCAGATATATTCATTGAGGATTAAGGTGCGATAGGTCGATGTTCCACACTCAGCTTTTGCTCATGGAGTTGATGGACTCATTTACTTCTATGATTCCGCAATATTTCTTTTATTCAGCCTTATGCCATATCTTGTAATAAATTGTGTTGCTCCTGGACCATCGATGTAATAAAGAGATGTGTGTTATTTTTGTTATTTCATCAAGTACTATGTGTGCTACTAAGTCAATTCGGGGACTAGCACGGTAAGCAGAGAGACTTCGTCTTGTGGGGAAAAGTGCACAACCTCTACAGAGTGTCAACCTAATCGATTAGCCGTGTCCCCGATTACACACATCTTGAGCATCTAGTACTGGAAATGTCGGGAGATCGCATCACCCTTAACTTAATCATTTGGGTTTAATTAAACTTTGGGAATAGATTGTGATGGGGTTACCATCTCAATCATATGTTATTTTGTAGTGCTAGAATAATATCTTTTATACTAGGGAAATATTAGTTTTATGCAAAATTGAACATAGAGCTTTCCACCAGCCAAATTGCATATACAAATAGGTTCATTATACTTATGAAGTGATTTGCCAGTACATTCAATGTACTGACCTATAGGGCTGCAACTTATCACGTTACAGATATATCCGACGAGGATTAAGGTGCGATAGGTCGATGTTCCACACTCATCTTTTTCTCATGGAGTTGATGGACTCATTTACTTCTATTCTTTCGCAGTATGCCATATCTTGTGATAAATTGTATTGCTCCTGGACTATCGAGTAGTAAAGAGATATGTGTTATTTCTGTTATTTCATTGAGTATTGTGTGTGCTAGCAAGTCGATCCAGGGACTAGCACTATAAGCACAGAGACTTTGATCCTTATCGGGTCGTGTCGCTACAAGATGGTATGAGAGCGCACATTGACTATAGGACGCGACCTCTTGAAAATGGAAAGCCATAGAATGAAAACTTTATTTTTACAGCTTCCCTATGTATCCTTTGGTCTCATACTTTTCTTTGCTTCATTACTAATTTCTCCTCTCTTTCAAAATGTAGATGTCATCCGCTGTTGATGAGTTTGAGCAGCCCAATGAGACCAAGCCCTTTGGACGATAGCTAATGAAGATGGTTAAGCACCTAAAGATCGTGCTGCCCACACTGACTGGAACCTTCATGACCACCTTGCCTGAGGAGACTCGCTAGAGGACTGATGTTAATATCCCAAGACCCATCATCAGAGTCCCCACCGAGCCCATTGACTTCTATCTGGATACTGCATCATGGGGCTTGGGCAAGGCATTGCTGCTCACATTGCTCCTAGACACATTTAGGAGGAGTACGATAAGGACCTCAAGAAGACCCCCTTTGTCATGTATGGACGCCGTGACTCAAATGGAGAAGTGGCACATACTTTGGAGGACAAGACGATAGCATCCCATATCCAGGACATGGAGGAGCACAGTCTCAAGATGGAGGTCCAGCTAGACCACAACCTGATCACCACCAAGAACCTCATGACCGAGCTCGAAGAGGAGCTCCAGGACACTCGCATCGAGCATGAGGGAAAGATATACGTGCTGCAAGAGAAGTACAACGACATCAAGCTTCAGCTTGAGGAGGCCGAGGTGAAGCTGGATGAGGGAGAAAACATATCCAGGAGGATCACTCTTATGGTGCTTATGTCAGCCAGGACAAGGAGTAGGATGACGAGATTGGAGATGATGACACAAAGAGTGATGGAAGAACACCCGACATCAACATGGTTGACTGGTCGTCATCCGATGAGTGTTAGATTTTATACCACCATGAGAGTTTAGAAATTCGATTTCGTTATTCGATTAGTTTTATTCATTTGCGAGACCATGTCAAGTCTTGTGACATGGCTTACCTTAGGTTTGATTATTCATGTGAACTTCTTTGATTGAAATTGAAGTGGTGTGATTTTAAGTTCTATTGCTATCATGTGATTGATAGTGTGATTTTACTCATTAGGCCCTTATTCTATTCTAGTTTCTCATCCACTCTAAACCCATCAGATGCCTCCGAGACGTGACCCGGGATCCAACTTTCCACCGAAACTCACCCAGTTGATCCAGAACCAGAATGCCCTCATGTAGATGCTCATCTAGAACCAGTACCAGAACAACAACAACAACCCACCGCTGCAGCCCCAAGTGGATAGCCTTACTCGTTTCCTGAGGCTGAACCCACCAATGTTTTCAAGCAGTACCGAGCCGATTGTTGCAGACAACTAGCTCCGCAAGATAGGAAGGGAGCTGATCACAGCAGGATGCAATGACGTTGAGAAGGTGAGGTTTGCCGCCGACCAGCTGGATGGACCGATAGCTGCATGGTGGGAGAACTACACCACCACGTACCCCATGGAGAATGTGACTTGGACTTAGTTCTAGGAGGTGTTCTGCACTACTCATGTCTCAGTTGGAGCCATGAGTCCGAAGAAGAAGGAGTTTCGCAGCTTGCGCCAGGGAGGAGGCACGGTATCTCAGTATGTTGATGAGTTCAGTAGGTTGGCCCGTTATGCCCCATATGACGTGGCCACTGATGCAGCTAGACATGAGAAGTTTTTGGAGGGACTGAACGACGAGTTGTGAGTTTAGCTGATTGTAGCGACCTTTGCGAACTACCAGGAGCTGGTTGACAGGGCTACCATTCTAGAAGGCAAGCACTAGCAAGTGGAGAACCGTAAGAGGAAGTACGAACAGGGAAAGTACAATTCTGTAGTTCAGCAGAAACCCCGCTACAACCCGTACCCAGGAAGTTCTAGATCAGGCACCAGCATGTTTGGAAGACATCATCATAACCATGGAGGTTACATTCAACATGGAGGAAATGGACACAACCACCATGGCCACAAGCATGGGAGTGGGAATGGCAATGACAATGGAGGAAATGGCACTCAGCAACATTTCATCTCTTCTACACTGATGAAGAAAGACCGAAGTCACATCAGCTGCTTCAAGTGCAAGAAGACAGGGCACTACTCCAACGGTTGTCCCGAGATGCAGAATGGAAATGGCAATGGGAGTTCTGAAGGCAAGAAGCCCAATCCTTTCACTAATGTGGCAATGTGAATCAGGTTAATGTGCAAGAGGTCTATGAGCAGCCTGACGCGGTGATTGGTAAGTTCTTGGTAAATTCATTTCTAGCACTCGTTCTTTTTTACACTGATGCATCACATCCATTCATATCAAGGGCATTTGTGGATAAAAGTAAGTTGCCTCCCATCGCTCTTAAGTCACCCATCCTAGTGAGTTCCCCAGGAGTAGAGTCTATAGTTAGTACGGGATGTTTTCAATTGCCTTTGAGTATAAGGGGCCATGCTTTCCCACAGATATGATCATACTAGAGCCACAAGGACTAGATGTAATCCTAGGTATGGATTAGATGTCCAAGTATGAGGGAAACATCGATCGTGCCAGTAGATCGATTTTTCTCACCAACCCAGAGAAGAAGTGGATCAAGTATGTATCCAAGCTTAAGCCTAAGAGGACTTAGGTGAACTCTCTTATGGGAGTTGTCCAGAAAGAAGTCCGAGTGGTAAGGATTATCCCAATGTATTTCTAGATGAGTTACCAGGTATGTCGCCAGACCAGGAGATTGAGTTGCTGCCAGGCACAAGACCTGCTAATGATTTGGAGGAAGTCAAGAAGCAGATTAAGGAGTTGCTGGAGAAAGGATATATTCTCTCGAGTTCATCACCTTGGGGAGCCCCAATACTTTTAGTGGAGAACAAGGATGGAACCTTGACGATGTGTGTGTATTACCATTCTCTGAACGAGGTGACCATCAAGAACAAGGATCCCCTATCGATGATCAATACTTTGTTTGACTAGCTAGAAGGAGCTAGTGTTTTCTCCAAGATTGATGTCGGTGCAACAAACATTTGCGTTTGTCACCCGGACTTGTGCATAGGCATGCGGCCGATCATACATCAACTACCAATGCATCACTACACCACAACCCTTAATTGGGGACAGTTAACTGTTGGGAGAAATACCCGAATAAGGGCATACTATCTGCCAGGAATCGTATAACTGTCGGCAAAATTACATAAGGGCAACTAAACTGCCGGGAGAAGTTAAAAAACAAGGGCAGCCATACTACCGGGAATAATGGTCACTTTTCAGGTCACTGTATCTGCCGCCGCAACTCAAGGCCAACCCATTATCTGCCACAGGCTGTTTATGGCGCGCGGCCGAAATAGTTGGGCCCAAAGCGTGCCCTGGCATGGGAGACCGCGCGAAAGCCCAAATGTTTCACACAAAGGAATCTTGGCCGTACCCCAATCCGCAGTCTACCCCAAACCACAACCTCCCCTAAATTGACCTGACCTAGCTTCCACCCCAACCACCTCCGCCGCCGAGCACATTCTGCTGTGCCCGACCACCTTACGCCCGCTAATCATCCCACCGCAGTTCCGGATCCCTCCCCGACTATTATCTGAGACACCCTTCGCCGCTTCATCCTAGACCAACATCACAAGGAGGGGAAGGAAGGTAGACACAATGGGCGTAGGAGGTCAAAGTCGTTGCCCACACCACGAATCTGATGTGGGGATGCAGGAAGCAAGGGCGCGGTTGCGCGGCCCCCGGATCCGGTGATGGGCGTGCACGAGAGGCGGCCAACGGGGCGTGAGGCCCAACTCCAGATCCGGGCGGCCATTGCAGAGCATGAAGCCAGGAAGCAGGGGCAAGGGTTTGGATGTGTTGGGAGGGATGCGGGCACATGCTTTGGGTGGCCACCTTCACTGCAGCCGGCACAGTGGTGTGGTTGTGGTTTGGCGGCTTGGTTTGGTCGCCCCGGTGTCACCTGTGAGCGATACGGGAGGGAGCGACCAAGAACCAGAAGATGCCGACAGTCTTGAGTACTCAGATCAGCAAACCCGTCTTGGTATTCCCATCATTGAAACGAGGTACCATATGGATTCCTCCTCTCTTCTAGTAGTAATCCAGATTGTTTTGTGTTTCGTGAGCTTTTGTGCTAATGCATGACCTAGAATTTGGACACTTATTAATCACCCAATGTGTTAGAAGGGTCTGGTATAGTTGTTTAATCAATGCTATACCAGTTTACATGTAATTGCAATTTTTTCATCGGCTGTACTTGCAGATTGGAATGAAGGTGGTAAAGTTTAGCAACTCATACATAGATAGAATCATCATAAAAGCAATGTGTCGTACGTTTCTGATGGAGCTTAGAGTGAACTGAGCGTACATTTCAAAGGTGGTGGCAGTAGCATTTAGAGACTACTCCTACACTATACACATGTTGCGATAGTAGCTAAGGCAATAAGTGAAATTACCACTGCAGTCTGCAGGGATATTGCTTCACCTTTTGTTGCTTGGATTAATAATTCTGAAAATTACATCTTGTGGGCAACAGGTGGACTAGTTTGAAAACTTTCATACCAAAAAGTAGACTACATATGTACCTGAGAGGAACCCTAAATACTCTTTGGCATCATATCAAAATACAATATGGAAGAATCCAAAATGTGAAAAGAAAAGAGTAAGTTGCTGCCTTCCCATACAAGCAGCACGTTGTTACATATAGTCTCAAAATAATAAGCTGCTGTAATTTATTTTGTACAGTCCGTGCCATGGTATCATATATTGCCAGTCTCATTTGTTCCTATATCAGATAACTTCTTTTGTGAGTTTATCTAATATTAAGAAAAATCTTCCTGATTTATTATTCTAATACTGAAGCAAATAAAAAAATAGGTAAAATTGTAGTAGTTTGGATAAATAGATCTCGCGGGAACGCGAGATAAAATAAATAAATAAAAATTGCAGTAAGGTATGTTTGGATTAATAGATCTGAAAATAAAAGCAAATAAACATAGATCTCGAAGGCAAATATGATAAGAGACCCGGGGGCCGTAGATTTCACTATTGTCTTCTCTCGAGAAAAATAGCATACGGTGGGTAAACAAATTACTGTTGGGCGACTGATAGAACTTCAAATAATCATGACGATATCTAGGCAATGATCATTATATAGGCATCACGTCCAAGATTAGTAGACCGACTCCTGCCTGCATCAAGTGTATTAAGTTCATGGAGAAACGGAGTAATGCAATAGGAACGATGACATGATGTAGACAAGATCTATTTATGTAGAAATATACCCCATCTTGTTATTCTTAATAGCAACAATACATACGTGTCGGTTCCCCTTCTGTCACTAGGATCAAGCACCGTAAGATCGAACCCATCACAAAGTACCTCTTCCCATGGCAAGAAAAATTAATCTAGTTGGCCTAACTAAATCAAAGATTCGAAGAAGAAATACGAGGGCATAAGTAATTATGCATATAAGAGATCAAAAATACTCAAATAACTTTCATGGATAAAACATAGATCTGATCATAAACTCAAAGTTCATCGGATCCTAACAAACACACTGCAAAAATAGTTACATCAAACAGATCTCCAAGAGACCATTGTATTGAGAATCAAGAGAGAGAGAGAGGAAACCATCTAGCTACTAACTACGGACCCATAGGTCTACAATGAACTACTCACGCATCATAGGAGAGGCATCAATGAGGATGATGAAGCCCTCCATGATGGTGTCTAGATTGGATCTGGTGGTTCTGGAACTTGCGGCGGCTAGAATTGATTTTCGCCGACTCCCCTAGATTTTTTGGAATATTGTGGTATTTATAGAGCAAAGAGGCGGTGCAGGAGGCGACTGAGGTGGGCACAACCCACCTGGGCGCGCCTGGGCCCCCAGGCGCGCCCTAGTGGGTTTTGCTCCCCTCAGAGCTCCCCTCGGGTACTTTCTTGGCCCAACAGGTGTCTTCTGGTCCAGAAAAAATCAACAAATTTTTTTGCTGTATTTGGACTCCGTTTGATATTGATTTCCCGCCATGTAAAAAACAAGCAGAAAACAGCAACTGACACTTGGCACTATGTGAATATGTTAGTCCCAAAAAATGATATAAAGTTTCTATAAAATGATTGTAAAATATCCTCGAATGATAATATAACAACATGGAACAATAAAAAATTATAGATGCGTTGGAGACGTATCAGCATTCCAAGCTTAATTCCTTCTCGTCCTCAAGTAGGTAAATGATAAAAACAGAATTTTTGATGTGGAATGCTGCCTAACATGTTCATCACATATTCTTTTCTTTGTAGCATGGAAATTTGGACTTTTATATGATTCAAAGCAATATTCTAGTTTTGACATGAAGACTTTAATACTCAAGCATATCAACAAGCAACCATGAATTTCAAAATATCAACACTAAAGCAAGTTATCCCTAGCCCATTATGCTCAATCATTGATCCATTCTTGAAACACACTCGTATATTAGTTACACCCAATGCTCAAGTATGATCATGCCCCTTAGTTGGTGCTTTATAAGAGAAGATGAAGACTCAAGTAAAATAAAAATTACATAAAGTAAATAGAAAGGCCTTTTGCGGAGGCAAGTAAGAATTTGTAGAGGTGCCAGAGCTCAAAGCAAAAAAGATAGAGATAAAACATTTTGGGTGGCATGCTTTTCCTGTCAACAAAAACGATCGAGTAGTTCTGAATACTTCCATGCTAGATATATCATAGGCGGTTCCTAAACAAAAAATAAAGTTTATTTCTTTTTTCACCATACTTTCACTTTCCATGGCTAACGTTATCCACGGGTGCCTTCCATACCAACACTTTCCAAGGAATTTATTATTTGAAAACATAAAGTAAATTCATTTTTCATTTCGGGACTGGGCATCCCTAATACCTTTGCCGTACTCTCGCGCAATGAAAGTAAATAAACAATCATGTTGAGAATAACACACCTATCATGGAAATATATCAGCCACCCCCTACCGTTTCATGAGCAGTACGAGCACACAAAAGAGAAATTTATTTTGAAAATTAAAGATGGCACATACAAAGTTTGGTATAGTGGAAAATTTATTTTTGAAATATCGCATATAGGTAGGTATAGTGTACTCATGTGGCAAAAACTGGTTTAAAGGATTTTGGATGCACAAGTGGTGATCATACTTAGTGCAAATGAAGGCTAGCAAAAGATTGGGAAGCATCCAATCAAGAAATGAAAAATCTCATAAATGAGCATTAAGCATAACTAACACCGAATAATGCACCACAAGTAGGATGTAATTTCATTGCATAACCATTGACTTTCGTGCTTGCATAAGGAATCACAAACCTTAACACCAATATTCTTACTAAAGCATAATTACTCATCAACATGACTCACATATCACTATCATCATATCTCAAAACTATTACAAAGAATTAATTTTTTTGTCCAATGATCTTCATGAAAGTTTTTGTTATATCCCTCTTGAATATCTATAACTTTGGGACTAATTTCATCTGTTGCTTTTGGTATCTCAAACAAATCTAAGTGAAGAACATGAGCATAAAAAAAATCTTTCTCTCAAAATAATTTAAGTGAAGCAAGAGAAAAATCCCTAATTTTTTTACTAACTCTCAAATAAATCTAAGTGAAGCATGAGATCATTTCTTCAAAAATAGTAAAGCACACCATGCTCAAAAGGATATAAGTGAAGCACTAGAGCAATTCCATAGCTCATAAAGATTTAAGTGAAGCATAGAGAGCAATTCTAACAAGTCCTAGCATAATTTTGGCTCCCTAAACTAGGTATGTCCAGCAAAGGATAGATGACTTAAAACACAAAGAAAAGCAAGCAAATACTCATACTATATAAGACGCTCCAAGCAAAACTCATAATATGTGACGAATAAGAATATAGTTTCAAGTAAAATACCGATGGTTGTTAGAAGAAAGGGGGGATGCCACTCGGGGGCATCCCCAAGCTTAGTTGCTTGATACTTCTTGAATATTATCTTCGGGTGCCTCGGAAATCCCCAAGCTTAGCCTTTTTGCTAATACTTATTCATTCATCCATCGTGATCTCACCCAAAACTTGAAAACTTTAATCACACAAAACTCAACAAGACCTTTGTGAGATCCGTTAGTATAAGAAAGCAAATCGCTACTTTAAGTACTGTTGCAAACACATTCATATTTTGTTATTGTATTACAACTACTATATTTTAACTTTTCCATGGCGAAAACTCTTCAAAGAAACCATGGAATCATCAAAACAAACACATAACACAACAAAAATAGAATCTGTCAAAAACAGAACAGTCTGTAGTAATCATGGAACTCTGTATACTTCTGTAACTCCAAAACTTCTGAAAAATTAGGAAAACGTGGGCAATTTGTACATCAATCTTGCATAAAAACTTCAGAGCAAAAGCACGTTTCTTCGATTTATGAAGATTATTTTTCTGAGCGCAAAAGTTTCTGTTTTTCAACAAGATCGAATCAACTATCACCCAAATTTTCCCAAAGGCTTTGCATGGCACAAACACTAATATAAAACATAAAAACTCAATCATAACAATAGGAGGCTCAGTAGCGTAAGTATTTCCCTCAGTTTTTGAGAACCAAGGTATCAATCCAGTAGGAGGCTCCTCAAAAGTCCCACGCACCTACACAAACAAACAAAGAACTCGCAACCAATGCAATAAAGGGGTTGTCAATCCCTTCACGGGGACTTGCAAAAGTGAGATCTGATAGAGATAGTATGATAAGATAAATATATTTTTGGTATTTTATAATATATATTGGAAAAGTAAAGATGCAAATAAAAGTAGATTGAAATATTATATGATAAAAGATAGACCCGGGGGCCATAAGTTTCACTAGTGGCTTCTCTCAAGATAGCATAAGTATTATGGTGGGTAAACAAATTACTGTCGAGCAATTGATAGAAAAATGAATAATTATGGGATTATCTAGGCATGATCATGTATATAGGCATCACGCCCGTGACAAGTAGACCGACTCCTGCCTGCATCTACTACTATCGCTCCACACATCGAACGCTATCCAACATTCATCTAGAGTATTAAGTTCATAAGAACACAGTAAGGACAGCGCAAGATTGAACCCAAAGCTAAGCACTTCTCCCATGGGAAGAAAGATCAATCTAGTAGGCCAAACCAAAGTGATAATTCGAAGAGACTTGCAAAGATAACTCAATCATACATAAAAGAATTCAGAGAAGATTCAATTTTTTCTCATAGATAACCTTGATCATAAACCCACAATTCATCGGATCTCGACAAACACACCGCACAAAGAGTTACATCGAATAGATCTCCACAAGAGAGGAGGAGAAAATGGTATTGAGATCCAAAAAGAGAGAAGAAGTCATATAGCTAATAATTATGGACCCGAAGGTCTGTGGTAAACTACTCACAATTCATTGGAGGGGCTATGGTGTTTATGTAGAAGCCCTCTGTGGTCGATTCCCCCTCCGGCGGAGCGCCGACGAAGGCTCCAAGATGGGATCTCGCGGATACAGAAGTATACTGTGATGGAAATTGTTTTTCGTTAGCTCCCTGGATGTTTTCGAGGTACGTGGGTATATATAGGAGGAAGAAGTAGGTCGGTGGCCACCCGAGGGGCCCACGAGACAGGGGCGCGCCCTCCATCCTCGTGGCCGGCTCGGCTGCTTCTTGGCTTGCACTCCAAGTCCTCTGGATCACGTTCGTTCCAAAAATCACGCTCCCGAAGGTTTCAGTCCGTTTGGACTCCGTTTGATATTCCTTTTCTTCGAAATACTGAAGTAGGCAAAAAAAACAATATGGGTTGGGCCTCCGGTTAGTAGGTTAGTCCCAAAAATGATATAAATGTGTAAAATAAAGCCCATAAACATCCAAAAGGGGTAATATAATAGCATGGAACATTAAAAAATTATAGATACGTTGGAGACGTATCAATGCTCACATGAAAAATAAGAATTGAAGCACAAACAGAGCGTCATAAAACATGTGACAAACACATTTAAGTCTAACATACTTCCCATGCACAGGAATTTTGTAAGCAAACAAATTATCAAGACAAGAAACATCTAACAAATGCAAAGAAAATGAATAAAATATTGACAATCTCCACATAACGAGAGGTAATATAGTAACATGAAAATTTCTACAACCATATTTTCCTCTCTCATAATAATTACATGTAGGACCATAATCAAATTCAACAATATAACTTTCACATAAAATATTCTCTTCACGATCCACATGCATGCACCTCCAAACCCGCTTTCGTAAAAAAATTCACGAGATTGAACACTCTCCAAATATGTGGGATTACTTTTACCTAAAGTTGACGCTCTTCCAAACCCACTTTCAATATTATTGCAAACATATTCATCATGAGGCTTAAACAAATTTTCAAGATCATAAGAAGAATCACCCCAATCATGATCATTGCAACAAGTAGTGGACATAGCAGAAATAGCATCCCCAATCTTGGGGTTTTACATATAATTAACACAATTGACATTAATAAAATTTATCATAACATCATTGCAATCATGCTTTTCATTCAAGGAGGTATCATGAATCATTTTATAAATTCCTTCATTTAACACTTCATCACAATTTCCAGATTCATAAATCTCAAGCAAAACTTCATAAAGATAATCTAGTGAACTCTTTTCACTAGCAATTGGTTCATTATAATTGGATCTTTTGAAAAGATTAGCAAGTGGATGAGGATCCATATCAACAAATATTTAGCAAGAAAATATGCGAGCAAATAGAAGGCACATGGCAACACAAGCAAACATGAGATCTGATGAGAAAAGGGCAAACAAAAAAGAGGGCGAATAAAACGACAAATTTTTGTGAAGCGGGGGAGAGGAAAATGAGAGGCAAATGGAAAATAATGTAAATTGCAAGGAGACAAGATTTATGATTAGGAAACTTGTAGATGTTGATGATGTCTCCCCGGCAACAGCGTCAAAAATTCCTATTGATGTTTGCTTGAACTAGGTTGGTATTTCCCCAAAGAGGAAGGGATGATGCAACACAACAACAGTAGGTATTTCCCTCAGTGATGAAACCAAGGTTATCGAACCAGTAGAAGAACCACGCAACACCACGTAAACAACTCCTGCACACAAAGAACAAATACTTGCAACTCGACGTAAGAGAGGGGTTGTAGATCCCTCACGGGTAAAAAGATAGGTAAAATTGTAGTAGTGTGGATAAATAGATCTAGCAGGAACGCGAGATAAAATAAATAAATAAAAATTGCAGCAAGGTATTTTTGTATTTTTGGATTAATAGATCTGAAAATAAAAGCAAATAAAAATAGATCTCGAAGGCAAATATGATAAGAAGAGACCCGGGGCCATAGATTTCATTAGTGGCTTCTCTCGAGAAATATAGCATACGGTGGGTAAACAAATTACTGTTGGGCGATTGATAAAACTTCAAATAATCATGATGATATCCAGGCAATGATCATTATATAGTGGCAAATTTATTTTGGAAATACTGCATATAGGTAGGTATAGTGGACTCATATGGCAAAAGCTGGTTTAAAGGATTTTGGATGCACAAGTAGTGATCATACTTAGTGCAAATGAAGGCTAGCAAAAGATTGGGAAGCATCCAACCAAGAAATGAAAAATCTCATAAACGAGCATTAAGCATAACTAACACCGAATAATGCACCACAAGTAGGATGTAATTTCATTGCATAACTATTGACTTTTGTGCTTGCCTGGGGAATCACAAACCTTAACACCAAGATTCTTACTAAAGCATAATTACTCATCAACATGACTCACATATCACTATCATCATATCTCAAAAGTATTACAAAGAATCAAGTTTATTTTCTCCAATGATCTTTGAAAGTTTTTATTATATCCCTCTTGAATATCTATCACTTTGGGACTAATTTCATCTGTTGCTTTTGGTAGCTCAAACAAATCTAAGTGAAGAACATGAGAATAAACAAAATTATTTCTCTCAAAATAATTTAAGTGAGGCAAGAAATATATTTTTTACTAACTCTCAAATAAATCTAAGTGAAGCATGAGATCATTTCTTCAAAAATAGTAAAGCACACCATGCTCAAAAGGATATAGGTGAAGCACTAGAGCAATTCCATAGCTCATAAAGATTTAAGTGAAGCATAGAGAGCAATTCTAACAAGTCCTAGCATAATTTTGGCTCCCTCTACTAGGTGTGTACAGCAAGGATAGATGACTTAGAACACAAATCAAAACAAGAAAAGACTCATATCATACAAGATGCTCCAAGCAAACTCATAATATGTGATGAATAAAAATATAGTTCCAAGTAAAATACCGATGGTTGTTAGACGAAAAAGGGGGTGCCACTCAGGGGTATCCCAAGCTTAGTTGCATGATACTTCTTGAATATTATCTTGGGGTGCCTCAGGAATCCCCAAGCTTAGCCTTTTGCTAATACTTATTCATTCATCCATCGTGATATAAATATAGCATACAGTGGGTAAACAAATTACTGTTGGGCAATTGATAGAACTTCAAATAATCATGATGATATCCAGGCAATGATCAATATATAGGCATCACGTCCAAGATTAGTAGACCGACTCCTGCCTGCATCTACTACTCTTACTCCACACATCGACCGCTATCTAGCATGCATCAAGTGTATTAAGTTCATGGAGAAACGGAGTAATGCAATAGGAACGATGACATGATGTAAACAAGATCTATTTATGTAGAAATAAACCCCATCTTGTTATCCTTAATAGCAACGATACATATGTGTCGGTTCCCCTTATGTAACTGGGATCAAGCACCATAAGATCAAACCCATCACAAAGCACCTCTTCCCATGGCAAGAAAAATCGATCTAGTTGGCCTAACTAAACCAAAGATTTGAAGAAGAAATACGAGGCCATAAGTAATCATGCATATGAGAGATCAAAAAGAGTCAAATAACTTTCATGGATAAAAATATAGATCTGGTCATAAACTCAAAGTTCATCGGATCCCAACAAACACAACGCAAAAAGAGTTACATCAAATAGATCTCCAAGAGACCATTGTATTGAGAATCAAAAGAGAGAGAGGAAGCCATCTAGATACTAACTACGGACCCGTAGGTCTAAAATGAAGTACTCATGCATCATTGGAGAGGCACCAATGAGGATGATGAACCCCTCCGTGATGGTGTCTAGATTGGATCTGGTGGTTCTAGAACTTGCGGCGTCTGGAATTGATTTTCGTCGACTCCCCTAGGGTTTCTGGAATATTGAGGTATTTAAAGAGCAAACACGTGGTGCAGGAGGCGGCCGAGGTGGGTGAGGGAGTCCATGACTAAGGGGTTCTCGGGCGTCCGGTCTATTTGATGTGGTCCAGACTAATGGGATGTCAAGATACAAGGAAGAAGACCACCTCTCATGTCCGGTTGGGACTCCCGTATGCGTGGATGGCAAGATTAGGTGTCTGGATATACTATTTCCTTTCTGTTGAGCCGACTTTGTACAACCCTAGGCCCCTTCGGTATCTATATATAGCGGAGGGTTTAGACCGAGGCAGGATCATATCATTTATAGGCTAGCCAAGCTAGGTTTGGCCATTACGATATCGAGGTAGATCAACTCTTGTAACCCCTATACCCATCGAATATAATCAAGCAAGAGTAGGGTTTTACCTCCATTAAGATGGCCCGAACCTGGGTAAACACTATGTCCCTTTGATCATTGTTACCATCAATTCTCAGACATACAGCTTGGGCCCCCTACCCGAGATCCACCGGTTTTTGACACTGACATTGGTGCTTTCATTGAGAGCTTCGCTGTATTGTCAATAGAAGGATTGATGGCTCGCCTTTTCATCGACGATGACGCCGTGTCCAGGGAAATCTTTCTTCTCAGACAGGTCTTTGTGTTTGGCAGCTTCGTGCTTCATGCCAACTCGACCGGCCACCTTGAGCAGGTCGACAGTTACGCCCCCGACCACCAAATCAGGTTCGGAAACCTGAACTACGTCGCTGATATCTTCGAAGGGTTCGCGGATTTGGTTGCCGCCCTCTGCCCTCATGAAGGAAGCTCTTAGGATCCGCTCTTAGACCCGTCTAGTGGTCGACACTCACGCCCGCCTCGGCCTTAGATCCGGGGCAGGTCATATCATCCGAACACGGGAGGATCAGGCCCGCCAGACTCTTTCCTATCGTGGAACTTCCGACCGGAGACCCAAATGCGATCTTGGACTCGCCTCTGGACGGCAACTCCGAACTGTCAAGGTCTGCGTCGATCAGGCCCGATCAGGTGTCTATCACCAAGCTCAGCCCTGCAGATCCACAGACTCCTGCCCAGCTTTTGCTCTTAGACAAAGCACTAGGCTTAATGCAGTCTCTCGCCATAACGGAAGCTTGGCCTCCGAACTGCACCCAGCATGGGCTGGGGACTGAGAGCGGGCAATTTTATGACCCGCCCACCACCCACTTAATAGCCATGGTCGAGGATTTAACCGACATGCTAGACTACCCGTCCGAAGACATCGACGGTATGGACGACGATGCCGACGCCGAATTAGGCCAAGTCCCACCCATCACAAGGCATTGGACAGCCACTTCTACATATGACGTATACATGGTGGACACCCCTGATAAAAAGGACGATGAGGCCAATCAAAATCCAGATAAGGACAAGCCTATCGACAAACCACCAAAGCACCGACGCCAGCGGCGCCGCGTATGATCGCATCAGGCTAGGGACAGCAATACCGGCACCGGAGACAATGAGACTCCGTACAATGCCAAAGATCCCGAACACCCCATTGAGCCCACACCCGAACATGATCAGAGGGAGGAGGGTCAGTATAGCCCCGAACATGCTGATCATGAAGATTCGGAGGAGAACAACTATATGCCAGTCTCTGAAGAGGATGCTACCTTGGTGACCAAGGTTTTATCATCCTAGAGGAACCTCTTGAACAAGAACGCTTCAACCGACAGCTCATCGCCACCATGTGGAGCGTGAAAAAGAAGCACCAGCAGCTCAAAGTTGAACATGATATGCTCAATGAAAGGTGGACCAAGGTCCTAGCCGCCGAGGAGTACGGCCCCGACTGACCCATAAAAAGTTACCCCAAGCGTAAGCTGCTGCCATAATTCGACGACGAAGCCGTTGAGCCTATACTGTCGAAATACAATCATGCAGATCAACCAGACCGACCACCACATGGACGGGACAAAACGACACATCATGCCGAACTCCAGCCCGCACCCTCTCGCCGAAGAGGCAAGGAGACAGCAGCTGCGGGCTATACATATGATTTACATCAGGACCTGACCAACAAATCAGTCAGACCAGATCGATCTATGGATCGAGAGGCCATGCCCCGGCGCGAGAACGACTATGAAGGCCGTCCTGATGAACATTACAATATTCGGGACCAGCACCGAACTCAGATGTCATCTGATCTCCGCCTTGATGTTGCACGGTATAGAGGTGCCGCACACCCTATGTGCTTTACTGATGAGGTAATGCAGCACTAGTTTCTGGAAGGGTTCAAAACCGTAAACATCGAGCAGTACGATGGAATGAGGGATCCAACCGTCTGGATCAAAGACTTTCTTCTTCATATTCATATGGCTCGTGGAGATGACCTTCACGCCATTAAATATCTTCCTCTAAAGCTGAAAGGACCAGCATGGCACTGGTTGAACAGCCACCCAGAGAACTTCATTGGAACCTGGGAAGACTTAGAAGATGCTTTTCGGGCTAACTTTCAGGGCACTTATGTCTGGCTACTGGATGCTGATGACCTAAGTCACATAATCCAACAACCTGGCGAATCGGCTCGCAAGCTTTGGAATCGATTCGTAAACAAAAAGAACCAAATCGTGGACTGTCCGGACACTGAAGCCTTAGCAGCCTTCAAACACAGCATCCGTGACGAATGGCTCGCTCGACACCTTGGGGAGGAAAAGCCAAAGTCCATGGCAGCTTTAACTACACTCATGACCCGTTTCTGCGTGGGTGAAGATAGCTGGTTGGCTCGTAGAAGCAACAACTCTGGTGTCCCCGACACCTCTGATGCCAGGGATGACAATGGTAGACCACTCCGCAATAAAAACAAACATCGGAGTAATAATGACGACACGGATGATACGATAGTCGATGCCGGATTCAGTGGTTCTAAATCAAGTCAACGAAGAAACTTTTTAAAGGCAACAGGGACGGTCCATCCAACTTGGACACAATTCTTGAGAGGCCCTGTCAGATTCATGGCACACCTGACAAGCCTTCCAACCACACCAACAGAAACTGTTGGGTTTTCAAACAGGCAGGTAAGTAAAATACCGAACACAAGGGAAAGGGACCTCCAAGCGAGGACGATGATGAGCCCCGTCAGCCGAACACTAGGGGCCAAAAGCAGTTTCCCCACGAGGTGAAAACAATGAACATGATCTATGTCACTCACAATCCCAAAAGGGAGCTGTCATGGAATTAACACGTCAGATGTCCTATCGGAAGGACTTAGTCGTGGAGCCATCGCAACGATATTAGCTTAAAGGGGTTTTGCCGGTTTGTCTTGAGTTTATCCTAAGTTTGAACCGCCACCACCGTAACCCGGCCCGTGAAACCCTGGACCGGAACCTCCAGAAGGACCCTGATTGTACCGGAAGAGATCAGTTTTTGAGTTCCCTCATGATGAAACAATCCTTCCAGAGGTGTGTGGCTGGAACCTCTTTCATCCCGTGCTTTGGGCAAGGCTGGTTTAACAGGCGCTCTAGATTCATGCCTCCACCGCGCTGGGGCGGTTTACCTTTACGATGCTGCGCATTGCCCTGCATATTGGTGTTAGCCACAAAATTCGAATTGTCCGCTTTACGCTTACCATTGCTCCCGTGGCTTGCCTGGTTATGCTGTCCTTTTGTACCGGCATTCTTCTTTTCCTTCTCCGGTTTTTCTTCGTCAGAATTGGGGTCCTTGGTATTATCAGAATCAGCATACTTAACCAGAGTTGCCATGAGTGTTCCCATATCGTTGCAGTGGCGCTTGAGCCGTCCCAACTTCATCTTCAATGACTTAAACCGGCAGTTACCCTCGAAGGTCACGATTGTCGTATCAGCATTGATGCGGCCCGACAAATGCAGGATTTTTGAAACCCGGCACACCCAATGAGTTGTTGATTCGTTCTCTCCTTGGACACAAGCAGCCAGATCCACAATAGACATGGGTTGTTTGCACGTATCTTTGAAGTTTGCTATGAACCAAGCCTTCAACTCGTCCCATGAACTGATTGAGTTAACAGGCGGGCTCTTCAGCCAGGTGCGAGCCGTTCCGTCTAACATCATGGTGAAGTATTTTGCACACGCAGCTTCATCCACATCCAGCATCTCCATTGCCATCTCATAACTCTCAACCCACGCCTCAGGGGGTTGATCGGCGGTATAATTAGGCACTTTACACGGACCCTTGAAATCCTTGGGCAGCCGCACATTACTCAGAGCCGGGGTGAGGCACGACACTCCCCAAGAGCTAAACGCCAAACCACGATGCTTCTGGTTGAACTAGAGCGGTTTGATGATTCTGGTACTGCGCTGTCAATTGCGCCGCTAACTCTGCTTCGCGTCGTGCTCTGCCGTTGTTCACCACATCCTGAGAATTCATATCGCCGTGCGCCGAATTAGGCCCTCGAGGTGCATCACGGCGCAGCGCACACTGCTTGACACAGTTGGTTCGTCCATGTGCCTACTGTAAATCTTGCTCGGACGGGGAGTTGAATGTATTCTGTCTCGGCTGTAGGAATAAGCCTGCTGCTGCACAACATCGGTTTGAAGAAGATCCCCGGCCCGTCGTGTCTCCACTGCCGCCAGTGAGTCACCCTCCATCGGAATAGCTGCCAAACGTGAGGCTGCAGCAATCATGTTTTCCAAAGGGCTAGAGAAGTGACCTGGTGGTGTTGGTACGTATTGCGGCGGGTTGTCCGTCCGTCGAGGCGGGTCCATCACCTGCGGCTGATCTGGCGCCGCCCCAGGTGCCTCGGTCTGGTTTACTGCTGCCGGATTACTAGGCCCGGCTCCTGCCGTATTGAAAAGATTCATTCCTTCATAAACTAGCTGCAGACGAGACCGGTACTTCCTCCTCATTACTTCGTTTGACGCGTTCTGATCCAACATAAACCGGTAATTCTGCGCCTGGATCTGCTGTGATTGGGCATCTAAAGCGGCTCGCTCTTCAGTCATCCTGGCCTCCTCAGCCGCCAACTCCGCCTTGGCCTGAGTTATCTGATCCTTTAGTTTTGTAACCTCCGCATTATGCTGATCTTGGGTCTCCGGGGTGACTGTCGTGGTCAACAATGTCGTCAAAGTGTCCAGGAAACTGGCAAGAACTTGCGCCGGCCGGGGCGCAGGGCCTCCTGCCCCAGCTGCCGATCTGGA
Source organism: Triticum dicoccoides (assembly GCF_002162155.2). NCBI lineage: Eukaryota > Viridiplantae > Streptophyta > Magnoliopsida > Poales > Poaceae > Triticum > Triticum dicoccoides. Next base: position 264,063,644 of record NC_041387.1, read on the forward strand.
AATCATTGCTGCTGCAGATGAAGATTGCAAGGTGGCCTGCGTACTGGCCATGAAGATTGCAACCCGGTTCAGCGGTCCAAAGGGATCGGGAATACTGTCGCCATCAGAACAGCCCCCAATCCGGCCATCTTGCAATTGGTACAGCGACTCGGTTTTGCCAGTGGATGATTCGCCATCTGAATAGATGGCCGTCTCACCGTCGGACACCGGTTCAGATTCCGCACCATGGATGAACCCTACGAACGCACGCTTCATGGCAGGCTGAACCTGGGCAGGACTTGCACGTTGAGCCATCTCGATGAGGTCGGTGGAGATGTCCGGCTCAGGGCCCGGTTCGCCGATCTTGACAATGAAAACATGAATTCCGCCAAAGGGGACCCAGTACCCGTACTCAATTGAGCCGGCCTTGGGGCCCCATCCTGCATCATCGATGTAGAGTTTGCTGCGACGACTCTTGGTCATCCGACAAACCGCGTATCCCTTGAGTCCTTCAAAGTTGCCCTTTAAGAACTCGAAACCATTGTGCGATAGCCCCACGGTGGCCGCCAACTATCGTGGAATTAACACGTCAGATGTCCTATCGAAAGGACTTAGTCGTGGAGCCATCGCAATGAGATTAGCTTAAAGGGGTTAAACCAGAACAAGGACACGGGAAGTTTATACTGGTTCGGCCCCTTGAGGTGAAGGTAATAGCCTACGATCCAGTTGTTGTGGGATTGATGGATCTCGATGAGCAGGGAGCGAATCCGCTTTACCTATCTCTCGAGCTGTTGTTTCTTGTCCCTGAACCGCCGTCGGGTCATCCCTTTATATACACAGGTTGATGCCCGGCTGGTTTATAGAATCCCGAGGCCGGCTCATACAAGTGTCCGGCTCGGTTTCCTCCTTTCCCTAACTTACAATACAAGTTATACATCTATGGCGGTTTACTACTATGGGCCCTAATCCGCCATTGGGCTCTGGGCCTCTAAGCCTCTATAGTTAAAGCGCCATAGCCTTCATCTTCATGGGCTCTTGTAGAGGACTCCTTGTGAGGGTAATCCGGCCCCTCCTGGGCGGTTTACACCCAGTAGTCATATCCTCAACAGGAGCGCAAGCGCGCACTAAGGGATGTCTACGCCGTAGAGCCTGTCACCCCAAAATTCAATCCATGGGCAGCCTGCCTAATCACCTTTGATCGCAGGGATTACCCAACCAGTATCCGTCACGAGGTTCGGCCGCCCTGGTACTAGATCCAATTATTGACGGATACCATCTCACTAGAGTCCGTATGGACAACGGCAGCAGTCTCAACTTGATTTGTCAAGACACTGTCTGCAAGATGGGCATTGACCCATCAAGAATCAAGCCTAGCAACACTACCTTTAAAGGTGTGATACCCGGAGTGGAGGCCCATTGTACGGGCTCATTCACACTAGAGGTAGTTTTCGGCTCCCAGACAATTTCCAAAGTGAAGAACTGATCTTCAACATCGTCCCCTTCCGAAGTGGTTATCACGCACTGCTCGAATGAACTCCTTTCACCCGCTTTAATGCATTCCCGCACTATGCTTATTTGAAGCTTAAAATGCCTGGACCACATGGCGTTATCACAGTCAATGGAAATATGGAGCGCTCCCTCCGTACTGAAGAGCACACCGCGTCCCTTGCAGCCGAGGTGTATGGCGGACTCATTAAGCCAAATAATTTGTGAGACATCAAAGCCACTAACATCTCCAAACGAGCCCGGTCCGTGCATCACTGCGATAACTCGACGGATCCGAACCTCGATTAGCAGTTCGGCCTCCGCCGATTGCCCCATAGGGTTGCGGCTTATGTACCGCTCCTACATAACAACACACTTAAGGTACCTTGGGGCAATGCCAAAGGCACACTACGAAAAAAGTCCATAGTACGACTTCACCCTATTTGTACCTTATACATTTTTCACTTCAGGTTCATTAAGAGACCTATCTACTATATGGTTGCATCAGGGACCCTTTCAAGGCTAGCTTTTCCCTCTTAAACAGACAACCATCAAATACCCCTGTCAAAGGATTCGTTACTAAGGAGACATGGCACAGACGTGTGGTAGGGCGTCACTGGAGTCTTCGGACCATTCCTTTTAGGCCCTGTGATAGACTTTCCCTTATGTAAACTTTTATGCATGTAACATGACCTCAATATTAATGACATTGTCTGTCGAAACATGCCTTGACGTACTGATAAGGATATAAAGGAAGCAGATGATCACCACCTTTTGGTTTGGTACTTATATTCTATCATAATCTGTATTCCCTCCTTTCTTTTGACTGACGTACGTGTTTTCGGCAAGGACTTCATACCAGGGGTTGTATTCGACCCCGCAAACTCTCAAAATCTCCAAACACCTATAGGGAACTCTTCAGCATCCCAGATATTGCATTATATGCATCAGCTCTGAATCATGTCTTTGGTCTATAGTTGGGTTGCCCGGCTCCTATGTTTGCCACCTTACGTTCCGCAAGTTCGGCTAAGGTAGCAAAGGGAGAACTACTATGATTGTATTTCTGGTTCGTCCGGTCAAGTGCCTCGGTAGAGAAAGCCGAAAACTGACTGTCATGAAATGCGAGAGCGGGTCAGCGATCTGGTGACTTAGTGTTATACTACAAATCATTCGTGATTTATGCCATGTTATACAAGGGGCTAGGATTCAACTAGCCTTGTTGCAAAGGCGCCGTAATCCGGATTGCCGTTCACGCAACAGGGGCTAGTACTTAGCCCCACCAATGGACTCCAATGGTTAAGTGAAAGTAATAAAGTCGCATAGTCTGATTGTCTAGTTCATCTCATAGGATGCCTCCTATACAGGACCAAGACATTGGATAAAGTGCGGCCTTGCGTTCCCGAACACCCCTGTAATATCTACATGGGGGCAGAAGCCGACGACTGGTATCTTTTGGACTTATAAATAAACGGCCGCACATGAGGGTAAATTAATCAAACCAAAAGACCAAAGCATAGATATTTTACATCATGAGTTCATTACGTGGTTTTTTACAACCCGAACTCCACTACTCAAATATGATATCCTTTGAGTATTGACCCTCTACAATGCGGGCTCCCTCGAGGACCTCATTGAAGTACCTGTCCGGCATTCGGTGATCCTTGCCTTCAGGAGGCCCTGCGGTTGCAATTTCGGTGGCCTTCATCTTCACCCATTGCATCTTGACATGGGCGAAGGCCATCCGGTCACCTTCTCTATGCGGGCCGACTGCTTTATGGTGTCAATCCAAGGATGCACATCGACCAGCCGCTTCACGAGTCCGAAGTAGCTGCTGGGCATGGGCTCGGCTGGCCAAAGTCGGACTATTACATCCTTCATGGCCAACCTGGCCACCCTATGCAGCTCGGTCAGCTGCTTCAGCTGATCACTGAGGGGCGCCGGATGCTCTGGCGCAAGGTACTGCGACCAGAACAACTTCTTCGTCGAGCTCCCCTCTTCAGCTTGGAAGAACTCTGCAGCATCAGCAATACTCCTCGGCAGATCCGCAAATGCGCCTGGAGAATTCCAAACTCGGGTCAGCAAGATATATCTCTTACTTACAAATTTACTCTGCAGAAGAAAGGCCTTACTAGCTGATATCTGCCTCGCCTGCTGGATCTCCTGGTGGGCGCTCTAGGACTCAACCCGGGCCTCCTTGATATCCCAGAGAGCCTTGGCAAGTTCGGATGCTGGGTCCAAAGTCTTCTCCTCCAAGGACTCGCACTTGGTAATTGCGTCCTTGAGCTCTTGCTCAACTTAGGTCACCCGATCTTCATGTTGGCGACGGGCGGTTTGCTCCACCCCCAGCTCTTTCGCTGCTTGTCATCTGATCTCCGCCTTGATGTTGCACGGTATAGAGGTGCCGCACACCCTATGTGCTTTACTGATGAGGTAATGCAGCACTAGTTTCTGGAAGGGTTCAAAACCGTAAACATCGAGCAGTACGATGGAATGAGGGATCCAACCGTCTGGATCAAAGACTTTCTTCTTCATATTCATATGGCTCGTGGAGATGACCTTCACGCCATTAAATATCTTCCTCTAAAGCTGAAAGGACCAGCATGGCACTGGTTGAACAGCCACCCAGAGAACTTCATTGGAACATGGGAAGACTTAGAAGATGCTTTTCGGTCTAACTTTCAGGGCACTTTTGTCTGGCTACTGGATGCTGATGACCTAAGTCACATAATCCAACAACCTGGCGAATTGGCTCGCAAGCTTTGGAATCGATTGGTAAACAAAAAGAACCAAATCGTGGACTATCCAGACACCGAAGCCTTAGCAGCCTTCAAACACAGCATCCGTGACGAATGGCTCGCTCGACACCTTGGGGAGGAAAAGCCAAAGTCCATGGCAGCTTTAACTACACTCATGACCCGTTTCTGCATGGGTGAAGATAGCTGGTTGGCTCGTAGAAGCAACAACTCTGATGTCCCAGACACCTCTGATGCCAGGGATGACAATGGTAGACCACTCCGCAATAAAAACAAACATCGGAGTAATAATGACGACACGGATGATACGATAGTCGATGCCGGAATCAGTGGTTCTAAATCAAGTCAACGAAGAAACTTTTTAAAGGCAACAGGGACGGTCCATCCAACTTGGACACAATTCTTGAGAGGCCCTGTCAGATTCATGGCACACCCGACAAGCCTTCCAACCACACTAACAGAAACTGTTGGGTTTTCAAACAGGCAGGTAAGTAAAACACCGAACACAAGGGAAAGGGACCTCCAAGCGAGGACAATGATGAGCCCCGTCAGCCGAACACTAGGGGCCAAAAGCAGTTTCCCCACGAGGTGAAAACAATGAACATGATCTATGTCACTCACAATCCCAAAAGGGAGCTGTCATGGAATTAACACGTCAGATGTCCTATCGGAAGGACTTAGTCGTGGAGCCATCGCAACGATATTAGCTTAAAGGGGTTTTGCCGGTTTGTCTTGAGTTTATCCTAAGTTTGAACCGCCACCGCCGTAACCCGGCCCGTGAAACCCTGGACCGGAACCTCCAGATGGACCCTGATCGTACCGGAAGAGATCAGTTTTTGAGTTCCCTCATGATGAAACAATCCTTCCAGAGGTGTGTGGCTGGAACCTCTTTCATCCCGTGCTTTGGGCAAGGCTGGTTTAACAGGCGCTCTAGATTCATGCCTCCACCGCGCTGGGGCGGTTTACCTTTACGATGCTGCGCATTGCCCTGCATATTGGTGTTAGCCACAAAATTCGAATTGTCCGCTTTATGCTTACCATTGTTCCCGTGGCTTGCCTGGTTATGATGTCCTTTTGTACCGGCATTCTTCTTTTCCTTCTGCGGTTTTTCTTCGTCAGAATTGGGGTCCTTGGTATTATCAGAATCAACATACTTAACCAGAGTTGCCATGAGTGTTCCCATATCATTGCAGTGGCGCTTGAGCCGTCCCAACTTCATCTTCAATGACTTAAACCGGCAATTACCCTCCAAGGTCACGATTGTCGTATCAGCATTGATGCGGCCCGACAAATGCAGGATTTCTGAAACCCGGCGCACCCAATGAGTTGTTGATTCGTTCTCTCCTTGGACACAAGCAGCCAGATCCACAATAGACATGGGTTGTTTGCACGTATCTTTGAAGTTTGCTATGAACCAAGCCTTCAACTCGTCCCATGAACTGATTGAGTTAACAGGCGGGCTCTTCAGCCAGGTGCGAGCCGTTCCGTCTAACATCATGGTGAAGTATTTTGCACACGCTGCTTCATCCACATCCAGCATCTCCATTGCCATCTCATAACTCTCAACCCACGCCTCAGGGGGTTGATCGGCGGTATAATTAGGCACTTTACACGGACCCTTGAAATCCTTGGGCAGCCGCACATTACTCAGAGCCGGGGTGAGGCACGACACTCCCCAAGAGCTAAAGGCCAAACCACGATGCCACTGGTTGAACTAGAGCGGTTTGATGATTCTGGTACTGCGCTGTCAATTGCGCCGCTAACTCTACTTCGCGTCGTGCTCTGCCGTTGTTCACCACATCCTGAGAATTCATATCGCCATGCGCCGAATTAGGCCCTCGAGGTGCATCACGGCGCAGCGCACTGCTTGATACAGCTGGTTCGTCCATGTGCCTACTGAAAATCTTGCTCGGACGGGGAGTTGAATGTATTCTGTCTCGGCTGTAGGAATAAGCCTGCTGCTGCACAACATCGGTTTGAAGAAGATCCCTGGACCGTCGTGTCTCCACCGCTGCCAGTGAGTCACCCTCCATTGGAATAGCTACCAAACGCGAGGCTGCAGCAATCATGTTTTCCAAAGGGCTAGAGAAGTGACCTGGTGGTGTTGGTACGTATTGCGGCGGGTTGTCCGTCCGTCGAGGCGGGTCCATCACCCGCGGCTGATCCAGCGCCGCCCCAGGTGCCTCGGTCTAGTTTACTGCTGCCGGATTACTAGGCCCGGCTCCTGGCGTATTGAAAAGATTCATTCCTTCATAAACTGGCTGCAGACGAGACCGGTACTTCCTCCTCATTACTTTGTTTGACGCGTTCTAATCCAACATAACCCCGGTAATTCTGCGCCTGGATCTGCTGTGATTGGGCATCTAAAGCGGCTCGCTCTTCAGTCATCCTGGCCTCCTCAGCCACCAACTCCGCCTTGGCCTGAGTTATCTGATCCTTTAGTTTTGTAACCTCCGCATTATGCTGATCTTGGGTCTCCGGGGTGACTGTCGTGGTCAACAATGTCGTCAAAGTGTCCAGGAAACTGGCAAGAACTTGCGCCGGTCGGCGCGCAGGGCCTCCTGCCCTAGCTGCCGATCTGGAAATCATTGCTGCTGCAGATGAAGATTGCAAGGTGGCCTGCGTACTGGCCATGAAGATTGCAACCCGGTTCGGCGGTCCAAAGGGATCCGGAATACTGTCGCCATCGGAACAGCCCCCAATCTGGCCATCTTGCGATTGGTACAGCGACTCGGTTTTGCCAGTGGATGATTCGCCATCTGAATAGATGGCCGACTCACCGTCGGACACCGGTTCAGATTCCGCACCATGGATGAACCCTACGAACGCACGCTTCATGGCAGGCTGAACCTGGGCAGGACTTGCACGTTGAGCTGTCTCGATGAGGTCGGTGGAGATGTCCGGCTCAGGGCCCGGTTAGCCGATCTTGACAATGAAAACGTGAATTCCGCCAAAGGGGACCCAGTACCCGTACTCAATTGAGCCGGCCTTGGGGCCCCATCCTGCATCATCGATGTAGAGTTTGCTGCGACGACTCTTGGTCATCCGGCAAACCGCGTATCCCTTGAGTCCTTCAAAGTTGCCCTTTAAGAACTCGAAACCATTGTGCGATAGCCCCACGATGGCCGCCAACTGTCGTGGAATTAACACGTCAGATGTCCTATCGAAAGGACTTAGTCGTTGAGCCATCGCAATGAGATTAGCTTAAAGGGGTTAAACCAGAACAAGGACACGGGAAGTTTATACTGGTTCGGCCCCTTGAGGTGAAGGTAACAGCCTACGATCCAGTTGTTGTGGGATTGATGGATCTCGATGAGCAGGGAGCGAATCCGCTTTACCTATCTCTCGAGCTGTTGTTTCTTGTCCCTGAACCGCCGTTGGGTCGTCCCTTTATATACATAGGTTGACACCCGGCTGGTTTATAGAATCCCGAGGCCGGCTCATACAAGTGTCCGGCTCGGTTTCCTCCTTTCCCTAACTTACAATACAAGTTATACATCTATGGCGGTTTACTACTATGGGCCCTAATCCGCCATTGGGCTCTGGGCCTCTAAGCCTCTATAGTTAAAGCGCCATAGCCTTCATCTTCATGGGCTCTTGTAGAGGACTCCTTGTGAGGGTAATCCGGCCCCTCCTGGGCGGTTTACACCCAGTAGTCATATCCTCAACATGAGCGCAAGCGCGCACTAAGGGATGTCTACGCCGTAGAGCCTGTCACCCCAAAATTCAATCCATGGGCAGCCTGCCTAATCACCTTTGATCGCAGGGATTACCCAACCAGTATCCGTCACGAGGTTCGGCCGCCCTGGTACTAGATCCAATTATTGACGGATACCATCTCACTAGAGTCCGTATGAACGACGGCAGCAGTCTCAACTTGATTTGTCAAGACACTGTCTGCAAGATGGGCATTGACCCATCAAGAATCAAGCCTAGCAACACTACCTTTAAAGGTGTGATACCCGGAGTGGAGTCCCATTGTACGGGCTCATTCACACTGGAGGTAGTTTTCGGCTCCCAGACAATTTCCAAAGTGAAGAACTGATCTTCAACATCGTCCCCTTCCGAAGTGGTTATCACGCACTGCTTGAATGAACTGCTTTCACCCGCTTTAATGCATTCCCGCACTATGCTTATTTGAAGCTTAAAATGCCCGGACCACATGGCGTTATCACAGTCAATGGAAATATGGAGCGCTCCCTCCGTACTGAAGAGCACACCGCGTCCCTTGCAGCCGAGGTGTATGGCGGACTCATTAAGCCAAATAATTTGTTAGACATCAAAGCCACTAACATCTCCAAACGAGCCCGGTCCGTGCATCACTGCGATAACTCGACGGATCCGAACCTCGATTAGCAGTTCGGCCTCCGCCGATTGCCCCATAGGGTTGCGGCTTATGTACCGCTCCTACATAACAACACACTTAAGGTACCTTGGGGCAATGCCAAAGGCACACTACGAAAAAAGTCCATAGTACGACTTCACCCTATTTGTACCTTATACATTTTTCACTTCAGGTTCATTAAGAGACCTATCTACTGTATGGTTGCATCAGGGACCCTTTCAAGGCTAGCTTTTCCCTCTTAAACAGACAACCATCAAATACCCCTGTCAAAGGATTCGTTACTAAGGAGAAATGGCACAGACGTGTGGTAGGGCGTCACTGGAGTCTTCGGACCATTCCTTTTAGGCCCTGTGATAGACTTTCCCTTATGTAAACTTTTATGCATGTAACATGACCTCAATATTAATGACATTGTCTGTCGAAACATGCCTTGACGTACTGATAAGGATATAAAGGAAGCAGATGATCACCACCTTTTGGTTTGGTACTTATATTCTATCATAATCTGTATTCCCTCCTTGCTTTTGACTGACGTACGTGTTTTCGGCAAGGACTTCATACTAGGGGTTGTATTCGACCCCGCAAACTCTCAAAATCTCCAAACACCTATAGGGAACTCTTCAGCGTCCCAGATATTGCATTATATGCATCAGCTCTGAATCATGTCTTTGGTCTAGAGTTGGGTTGCCCGGCTCCTATGTTTGCCACCTTACGTTCCGCAAGTTCGGCTAAGGTAGCAAAGGGAGAACTACTATGATTGTATTTCTGGTTCGTCCGGTCAAGTGCCTCGGTAGAGAAAGCCGAAAACTGACTGTCATGAAATGCGAGAGCGGGTCAGCGATCTGGTGACTTAGTGTTATACTACAAATCATTCGTGATTTATGCCATGTTATACAAGGGGCTAGGATTCAACTAGCCTTGTTGCAAAGGCGCCGTAATCCGGATTGCCGTTCACGCAACAGGGGCTAGTACTTAGCCCCACCAATGGACTCCAATGGTTAAGTGAAAGTAATAAAGTCGCATAGTCTGATTGTCTAGTTCATCTCATAGGATGCCTCCTATACAGGACCAAGACGTTGGATAAAGTGCGGCTTGCGTTCCCGAACACCCCTGTAATATCTACATGGGGGCAGAAGCCGACGACTGGTATCTTTTGGACTTATAAATAAACTGTCGCACATGAGGGTAAATTAATCAAACCAAAAGACCAAAGCATAGATATTTTACATCATGAGTTCATTACGTGGTTTTTTACAACCCGAACTCCACTACTCAAATATGATATCCTTTGAGTATTGACCCTCTACAATGCGGGCTCCCTCGAGGACCTCATTGAAGTACCTGTCCGGCATTCGGTGATCCTTGCCTTTAGGAGGCCCTGCGGTTGTAATTTTGGTGGCCTTCATCTTCACCCATTGCATCTTGACGTGGGCGAAGGCCATCCGGTCACCTTCTCTATGCGGGCCGACTGCTTTATGGTGTCAATCCAAGGACGCACATCGACCAGCCGCTTCACGAGTCCGAAGTAGCTGCTGGGCATGGGCTCGGCTGGCCAAAGTCGGACTATTACATCCTTCATGGCCAACCTGGCCACCCTATGCAGCTCGGTCAGCTGCTTCAGCTGATCACTGAGGGGCGCCGGATGCTCTGGCGCAAGGTACTGCAACCAGAACAACTTCTTCGTCGAGCTCCCCTCTTCAGCTTGGAAGAACTCTGCAGCGTCAGCAATACTCCTCGGCAGATCCGCAAATGCGCCTGGAGAACTCCAAACTCGGGTCAGCAAGATATATCTCTAACTTACAAATTTACTCTGCAGAAGAAAGGCCTTACTAGCTGATATCTGCCTCGCCTGCTGGATCTCCTGGTGGGCGCTCTGGGACTCAACCCGGGCCTCCTTGATATCCCAGAGAGCCTTGGCAAGTTCGGATGCTGGGTCCAAAGTCTTCTCCTCCAAGGACTCGCACTTGGTAATTGCGTCCTTGAGCTCTTGCTCAACTTAGGTCACCCGATCTTCATGTTGGCGACGGGCGGTTTGCTCCACCCCCAGCTCTTTTGCCGCTTGTCAGCGGCTGCCCTATTCTCCTCTGCCTCTTTTTGGGCTTGGGGCAAGCATGCTCTTGAGGGATTCGAGCTCGGCCACACCAACTATGATTATAATCATTAAATTCAATAAGTTAGAAGAATCAATACACATATCACTTCAGGTATGTAAGTTCCGCATACCTTGCATTTTGTCACACCGCTTATTGACGCGGTCGAGCTCCTCATCGGCTAATCTAAGTTTCCGATTGAGCTTGGAAACCTCTGCGGCTTGGGTAGTAGCCGCCAACATGGATGCCTGTCTCACACAATAGCACAGTGCATTAGTAACTTGTTTTGGGATCCTTTGTCCGGATTGTTCTAATCCGGATAGAGTCTCAGTGGATACTTTCTATACATGGGTTCATCTTTTTATATGAAAAACTTGTTAGAGAATTACATCGCATACCTCAAACCCCATCAGTAGGTTGTTTAAGGCTCCGGTCAGTCCGCTTTTCGCAGACTGAATCTTTTCCATAACCGCACCCGTCATGCGGTGCTCCTCCATGATGGAAGCGCATTGCAGCGCTTCCTCCAGAGTATGAGTGGCCTCCGGATTAACAGAGGACGTCGATGGAGTTGCTGCTCCTACCCCCTCCATCGAATGGGGTTGCTGATCTGAACCCGGAACCACATTAGTCTCCGGGATAGTGTTCGGCGGGAGCCCGAACTGCTCACACCCCCACCCTCGGTGGTCATGGGGGTCGCTGTCCCCCGGTCTGCGGCATCCGAGGTATTAAGCTCGGGCGCCTTCTGGACGTCCTCATCCGCCCCTCCTCGGCCAGGAGAGGTCCTTTGGGATGACACCTCGGTGTCCTCCATGGTAGGGGGAGAGGGGGCTTGTGATGGTCCATCGCCCTCTGCCTCTTCAGGCGCCAGAGAGTTCCCCGACGAAGATGAGTTGTTTGCGATATCGCATGGAGGGCTGAAAAGTAAACAAAGATATAATTTATATGACAGAGGCAGTAAGCGGAGTCTGAATAAGTAAGATTTTGGTACTTCCGATTCGGCCAGGGGCTTAACCCTGGGGGCTCTTCTCGGGATGTGTTCGGACTCCGAGTCTGAACTAACCGAGAGGGTAACCTTCTTCCTCTTCGGCATTGTCCCCACCGGGTTCTCAGAGGCTGTCCTCTTCTTCCTCCTCGTTTTGCAAGGGGAGTCGCTCTCCACCTCCTCCTCCTCCTCCTCCTCTTCATCCTCGTCTTCCTCATGAGAGGAGACAACCTCAATTTCTCAGGACGTAGCGTCTGAAGGACATCTGCGGCGGGGCCCGCCCTTGGGCTCCTTGCCCTTCTACTCGGCGCCTGGTAGGGCGCCGGGACCAGCATCTCCATCAGCTGGGGTGTGACTGGGTCTTCGGGCAACGGAGCTGGCAAAGGCATCCTTAAAATCTCCATCTTGCCTTTGCGCTTCCTATTACGCCTCCGACATTTCTTCTTCGGGGTGGCATCATCGTCATCCTTAGAATCGACTTCGGAGTCGGCATCTTCCCCACGGAGCCTTTTTCTCTCCTCGGCACATGCACATTTGTCCGCCAGCATATAGAGCTCATTGACGGTCTTCGGCAACCGCATGTTCATCTTCTCCCGCATCTTGCGATTGCGTACATTCATGTGGAACGCGACAACACAGCTGTAGGGTGCTCATCTCGTATGTTGCGGTGCACATGGCTGAATCTTTTGATATACTTGCGCATATCTTCTCCTTCTCTCTATGGGATCACTTGCAAATCACTGGGATGTTCGGGGCCTTTCTGGCCTCCCATGAAGGCACCAGCGAAACTCATTACAAAGATTTGACCACGAAGAAATAGCGTTCTCTAGAAAATTCATCAACCAAGATCTCACATTGAGCTTGAGCACCAATGGAAAATAGTTGGCAAGGATCTTTTCATCCCTTCCCCCGACAACTTGTATAGCAATTGTGTATATGCCCAGAAATTCTGTCGGGTTTAATTTGCCATTATACTTGTCCGACAATTCTGGCTTAAACGCCCGGACGGACGACCATCAGACTTGTCGCAGCTCACGTGTGAAAGCAGGGCACCCAACCTCGTAAGCAACAATAGGCGTTGGCTCGTCGATGACTGGATCGTTGCACTTCTCACATGGACGGCACGCTTCCCCGCGCCGTTGAAAAATTTCCAACTTAGATTTCTTTGCCGCACTTCTTGTTTTGACGTATGAAATGTGTGTCAATGCCATATGAAATGGGAAACATGTACGCGAGGAATCCTTCTGTCTTTATGACAAAAGAAGGAAGAGAAAAGGACAGTATGTAGACCTTGGCAGTTTGTTAACCATTTCATTTAAACAAAGTGTAATCACAACGTTACGCATATTGATACATAAGTAAATATGCATAAGAGGTTGGGAAACACTTAGCTTTGTTAACATATGCACAAGGTCTACGCCTGGCTTTGTATAAAGGGTTACAAGTCTTTGAGACAAAGCTTGTACAAAGGGGTTGCCAGGGAAAGGACCGGCAACTACGCCTTATGAGTACAACTTGCGAAGGTGCTCGATATTCCACGAGTTTTGCACACGAATGCCACCTTTGGTCTCCAGACGGACTGCGCCAGGTCTAGTCAATCGTGCTACCCAATAAGGGCCTTCCCACTTTGGCGTCAACTCATTTGGTCCTTTGGCGGATTGAATGCACCGAAGAACAAGGTTTCCCTCCTCAAGGCTATGAGCATGAACTTGTGGCGATGGTAGCAGCGCAAGGCTTGCTGGTAACATGTAGCTCGCACAGCCGCCCGAAGACGATCTTCCTCGAGAAGTACAACATCCTCTTGCCATAATTGCTCTTGCTCAAACCTGTCATAGGCAAGCACTCAAGGTGACCCGTATATGAGTTCCATGGCGAGCACCGCTTCTACACCATTAACTAGGGAGAAGGTTGTTTGGCCAGTAGCTCGATTTGGTGTCGCTGTGAGTGACCAAAGAACCACTGGCAACTCATCTATCTGGCATCTTCCCCACTTGTGCAACATGTCAAAGGTTCTTATCTTGAGACCATGCAACAGTTCAACATTTATCCATTCTGCTTGTCCGTTGCTTCAAGGATGAGCAATAGAGGAAAAGCAAACCTTGCTCCCAAGGCCATGGATGTACTACATGAAGGTGTGGCTCGTGAATTTTGTGTCGTTATCGGTAATAACTCTGTTTGGAAATCCAAAACTGTAAACTATTCCCTTAAAGAACTTGACGGCTGACTGTGCAGTCACCTTTCTCACCGGCTCTACTTCAGGCCACTTTGTGGACTTGTCGATGAAAATGTACAAGAACTCAAAGCCCTCGGTAGCCCAAGGGAAGGGGCCCAAGACATCAAGCTCCCAACCAAAAAGGGCCAGGAGAGAGCAATTGTTTGGAGAGCTTGTGCTACTTCATGTATGTTCTTTGAATAAAACTGGGACGCTTCACATTTTGTTACTAGCTCAGTTGCATCCTGAAGGGTAGTGGGCCAATAAAAACCTTGCCAAAAAGCTTTACCGACAAGGGCTCTTGGTCCTATGTGTGAGCCACATATGCCTCCGTGTATCTCTACCAACAACTTGAGTCCATCTTCCCGACAAATGTCCACAAACTGATACATACTTGATTGATGTGCTACTTTCTTAGCTTGCTCTTACTTATCGGCAAGTTCTCCCGCTTGGAGAAACTAAACGACATGTTGCACCCACGCCGGAGCTTGTGGCTCGATGATAAGGACTAAAGGCATCTTTGCAGCCGCGGGAGTGCTATTCTCAACAACAAGAACCTGAGGTTCAGCGCGAGATTGCAGCTCATCGGCAAGTGCATTGTTGCTCCTGACAACATTCTCATTGGCGGCTTTAGGAAGCTCTGCCGGAAAATATTTGCCAGCATTCAACTTTGTTTCCTTTTTGGCTTGCACTGATGGAGTAACTGATGGTTGATTCAAATGGAGTACAAAAGTTCATGGTTCCACATGTACCTTTTGGGCAGCACACTTTGACAGGTGATCAGCAATGTTGTTCTCCGCATGGGGGGTATGTTCTGTTTGCAACCCATCAAAATGCTCCTCCAATTTCCTCACTTCATCCATGTATGCTTCCATCAGCAGGCTCTGATAATCCTTGTTCACTTGTTTCACAACAAGCTGTGAATCCCCACGAACAATCAAGTTTCTAATTCACTATTCTACCACAACTATGAGCCCGGCAAGGAGCCCCTCATACTCTGTGGTATTGTTGGTTGCTTCCTCCCTGGGAAAGTGCATCTGAACCACATACTTGACGTGCTCTCCTATGGGTGCAAGCAGCAGCATTCCAGCACCAGCGTCTTGAAGCGAGAAGGCACTGGGAGCTATGTGCCCGCTCCTCCCATGCTGTTGTTGTTATCTTCACCGGAGGGTCACGAAAGGTGACCGCCTCCAGTGCCTCCACCACCCTTCACCGCCGCGGTGGGCACAATGACCGCGCCACCTGATCCAGTTGTGCCTACCGCGACATTCACGCCATCCATGGTGGTGGGGCAGGCACAGAAGCCTTGGAGGGAATCTTGGAGGTAGAAGGTCTCGTCACCATGGGGTCCTTCTTCTTGGGCGCCATGGGTGATGAAGATGATGATCAAACTCAATGAAATCAACAACTGCCTTCTATCCAAGTTCACACGAGTGATGTCCCTACCTGGCGCGCCAAAGATGGTGATGTGGAACGACTATCTATAGGGTGATATAGCCCTTCGTGGTTCGGCGAGGGGAATGCATAGAGCGCAAAGAGTGGGTCTAGAAGACGGCACAAGGATCTTTATCCAGGTTCGAGCCACCTTTGAGGTGTGAAACCCTACTCCTGCTTTGGCGTATTGAGAATGTGAGAGCACAAATACAAGGAGCGCTTTCCCTCGGTAAGGCGCAAGGAGAAGTGATGTAGGGTGGAACCCTAGAAGCCCAATCTTTCACGATTGGAGGGGATCCTACCAAGAACACGAGGGAAAACATGAGGTGAAACACGAGATAAAACACTCAAATCAAACAGATTCGATTACACATGTGCTAGATCCTCGAAACACAAAGAGATACACGGTCTGAATCCAACAAAGGATGATACAAGTGGCGGTAGTTCTTCTCCATTAGGAGGTCTTGAGGGGTCTTCCCGTGATGGGGTCTTGAATCCGCTTCAAGGATTCCTCCGAAAAGGCCGTGGACTCCAATGGGCAAGTAACCAAGTGGATGAGAAGATCTCTATCTCTCAAATGAGCTTATCCTTTGCTAACCCTAGAAAGAGGGAGGAGAAGGAGTATTTATAGTCTAAGTGGACGAAGGGGTACATGGGCTTCGTCCCAACACGCAGTCAACACACAGGCGTCAGACGTACGACGGTCACCTGTCGTCCGATTGCTCGCGAGGGTCCGGACGTCCGGTACTTGTCAGAAGTTCGACGTTTCGGCTCTTGTCAGGTTACATCGGTCGTCTGGTCGAGGTCAGACATCCGACATGTCGGCCGTCCAGAGGCTTCCATACTTCCAATGTTTTGGCTCGGTGATTGTGGTGTCGGTCGGCCGGTGGTGCTCGGCCGTCCGGGTGCTGGGAGGTGTCGGACGTCCGACCGGCGCCAGTCGTCCGGTCGCTGGAGCATGCGCAGGCTAGGACTTGGCTGGCCAGTTGGAGCCTCACAACGTCAGATGTCCGAGAGGCGTCGGTCATCCGATGGCTGGGAGTTTCGGGCAGTCCTTCTTCTTGGTCCTTGTACTTGGTGTCCTCGCCGTCTTGTCCGTTGGGTGCAGCTGTTCGGTGGCTTTCCTCCAAACACCTGATCACACATAGGGTCTCTGCTTGAGGTAGTAGCCATGTCTCATATGTAGAAAATAGTAATTCGGAGAGGAGCGAGTTCACCTTATCTTCAATAGCCTTTGCTCGAGCTCTTGTCATTGGTCCAAGTGGTGTCGTGGGAGACGTCGTTAGGTCCATGGGGATGACCTTGGGATGCTCCGCATCATCCCCCCCCCCTCACCCTTGGGAAAGATCTGACATCAGATCGAAAACGTCATCACCATGGTAGGGAGAGAGATCCTTGATGTTGAAGACGTCGCTCACATTGTACTTGTCGCGTGGGAGATCGATCTTGTATGCGTTGTTGTTGTAGCGTGCTAGCACCTTGAAGGGTCCTTCAGCTCGAGGTAGAAGCTTGGACTTGTGTTCGTTGGGGAAACGGTCCTTGCAAAGGTGTAGCCACAGAAGATCTCCAACGTCGAATATCATGGGTTGCTTGTCGACGTTGAGCTTGGTCGCGAGTCATTCTACTCGGCACTCGATGGTGTGCCTTGTATCTTCATGCATCTTCTTGAGGTAGCTTACTCATGCACTCGCGTCCATGTTGATGCGCTCTTGTAGTGGTACAGGAAGAATGTCCAATGGGGACAATGGGTTGAAACCATAGACAACCTCGAAGGGGGACTTGCTGGTAGTCGAATGTCTTGCACGGTTGTAAGCGTACTCGGCGATGGGTAGACACTCCTCCCTCTCCTTGATGTTCTTCTTGATCCACTCGCGTAGTAGAGTGGAGAGCGTTTTGTTCGTCACCTTCGTTTGGCCGTCGGATTGAGGATCGTATGACGAGGAGAACAAAAGCTCGAGCTTGGTGCATAGGATCTTCCAAAAGTAACTCAAGAACTTGACGTTGCGGTCCAAGACAATCGTCTTTGGCACTCCATGGAGGCGCAAGATTTCCCTACAAAAAAGATTTGCAATATGTGAAGCATCGTCTATCTTGTTGCATGGGATAAAATGAGCCATCTTAGAGAATCGGTCCACAACAACAAACACAAATCTTTGCCATTTCTAGTTCTAGGCAAACCAAGCAGAAAATCTATGCTAATATCTTCCAATGGGTGATATGGAATTGGAAGGGGCATATAAAGACCATGGGGTTGAGATTTTGACTTAGCTTTGCGACATGTTGAGCATTGGTTGGTGAATTGTGAGACGTCGTGGAACATCTTGGGCCAAAATTAGTTCTTGGAGAGCATGGCGAATATCTTGTCGTGTCCAAAGTGTCGCATTAGTCCTCCTCCATGAGCCTCTTGCAAAATTAACAAACAAAGAGAAGACTCGGGGATACGTAGTTTGTTAGCTCTCATAAGATAAGCATCCTTGAGGTAATAGCGTTCCCAAGATGTCTGCATCAAACATTTGTCACAGGGAATAGCAAAAATAAGATCATGCACATACAAGTCTTTTATGTGCTCAAACCAATGACATTCAATTCAAGCTTAGTAACAAGCATGCATTTGCGGGAAAGTGCGTCCGCTACAACATTCTCTTTGCCCTTAAGGTACTTCATGACATAGGGAAAGGACTCTATGAATTCACTCCACTTAGCATGACGCTTCTTCAAGTTAGTTTGACCCTTAAGATACTTGAGAGTTTCATGGTCGGTATGGATGATGAATTCATGAGGGCGAAGATAATGTTCCCACTCTCTCAAAACTCGCACTAAAGCATAAAGCTCCTTGTCATAGTTGGGATAATTGAGTTGCGCTCCGGAAAGTTTTTCGCTAAAGTAAGCTATGGGGCACTTCTCTTGCATCGACACACCTCGTATGCCGCACCCACTAGCATCGCAATGTATCTCAAGTTGTTTATCAAAGTTGGGTAATGCAAGCAAAGGTGCATGCATAAGCAAATTCTTGAGCTCATTAAACGCAGTATCCTGGGATGGTCCCCAAACAAAAGGTGCATTCTTCTTACTCAAAGCATTTAAAGGAGAATAAATGGTGCTAAAATCCTTCACGAATCTACGATAGAAACCGACTAAGCCAAGGAAACTTCGCACTTGTTGCAAGTTGGTTGGTTGTGGCCAAGTTTTAATAGCATTGATCTTAGATTCATCTGCACGCACGCCCTTATAAGATACTACAAGACCCAAGAAAACATGCTTCTCAACACCGAAAAGACATTTACCCATATTAGCATAAAGGCGATATTTCCTAAGGGTTTGTAAAACGGTTCAAAGATGGGTGACATGATCTTTGAGGGATTTGCAAAAGACAAGAATATCATCGAAATAGACCACAACAAATACACCAATGTATGGCCTAAGAACAAAATGCATGACTCACATAAAGGTACCGGGTGCTTTGGATAAACCCATTGGCATAAAAAGCCATTCATATAAGCCAAATTTTGTATTAAATGCGGTTTTCCATTCATCACCTTTTTGTATGCGTATTTGGTAATACCCACTTTTAAGATCAATCTTAGAGAAAATGGTGGCTGTGCTAAGCTCATCTAGCATATCGTCTAAGCGTGGAATAGGGTAGCGATATCGAACAGTGATAGCATTGATAGGATGACAATCAGAACACATTCGATAAGTGCCATCTTTCTTGGGGACAAGGATTACCAGTACAACACAAGGGCTCAAGCTTTCTCGCACATGGCCATTGTGGATTAGTTGTTGTAATTGCCATTGGATCTCCTTGGTTTCCTCGGGGTTGACGCGGTAGGGAGCCTTGTTAGACAGGGGTGCTCCGGGTATGAGGTCGATGCGGTGTTCGATGCCTCAAAGAGGAGGTAGTCCCGGAGGTAGCTCATCTGGGAAAACATCTTTGAATTCCTGCAAAAGAGAGGACAACACTAAAGGTAGATTGTGAGAGGTGTTAGTTTTTGGTGCGTCATCCTTCCACAAAAGGACATAGTGCATAACACTTGATGGGTTCTCACACACTTGTCTCATATCACGTTCGGTGGCAAATAGGACTAAGTTTTTTTGTCGCTCATCATGGAGGCGCTCAATTTTGGCCTGTGGCGCTCACTCTCCTTGTGGTGGTTCGCTCGATCACTATTCTCTCCACGATGAGTGGCTTACTTGTTGTGGAGGACGCCTCGGTCAAATTGCCATGGTCATCCAAGAAGGAGGTGGCAAACGGACATCGGAATGACATCACACTCCAAAGTGTCTTCGTATGCTCCGATCTTGAAGGAAACTCGCACCATATGCTCGACTTGGATAGTGTCGGAGTCGCAGCCATTGGACCTTGTAGGGGTGTGGGTGCTTCATCTTGACCAATTGGAGCTTGGAACATAGCTCTTCACTCGCCAAGTTATGGCAACTCCCTCCATCAAGACAATTACAACCGCTTTATTGATGCTAGCGGAAACATAGGTTTAATATTACATCAGATAGTGAGGCCAAGCGGCACACATGGTGCGGCTCAACAGCATGTACATTATTTATGAACATGAAGGGGGCCTCAATCAAGACAATTACGCGGTAGCAGAACGACGACGAAGCGGAACTCCATAGCACCAGGGACACCGATGTGGACACGGTCTAGACACGGGAAGCACTTCGATCCGGTATGACTTTCTTGAAATCTAGCATGACACACCAGGTTAGTACATTGAATGTACTTACAAGCTCACAAGTAAAAGCATAATGACAAACAATAACATGAAGATTAAGCAGGTTAAAATGCAAGGCTCTAACAGACTACTCATGATGTGAACATGCTTGTGCACCGAGTCCCTTGGACTCTCTTACAAAATGGGTTACCTCATAACCAACATCAATGATACTGTGATCACTCCGGATCACAAACAAAACCAACTCTTTGGTTCCTTTAGCAACGACCATCTTCATGGTCTCCACCATCTCATCGAATAACTGTGCCAATTGTATATATAATTTTAGTGTGCAAGTTTAACTTATTTATGTTGATCCATGGTGTGACCTACTATGAACTGTGTCCGTAACTAAGGACGCGGCTATCGGTAGATTTAATATACGCTATGCAGAAGTTAGCACACTGTACCCACACCAAGGAATCCATGGCCTCGCACTCACATTCGGGTGGACCAACGACATTCCGACAGAACTAACCCATTGTCATGACACTCTCTCGGCCACTCTGACCAACTCCCTTCTGGGCTAAGTCCTGGGTGGCCCCGATGTCATCCAATGACATCCAACGGCCACCATCGTGGCAAAACAATAAACGGTTCCAAACGGGGACAAGGAACCATAACAACAACGAGAACACAAGGTTATGTCTGCTTACCAGGCCAGGGTACCGCACGCCCATAACCTTCCCTCGTTGGAGGCACTGAACAGAGGCATGACAATGGACCGAATAAGGGCATTCCCATAAAGGCAAATGTGGTTGCACTGGGAAGCTCGATTCGGTGGCACCATGAATCGATCAACAATTATGTTCAAGTTGGATTATCATCAGGTTTAACTTGAAATAAAAGAGTTCGAGCCATAGTATGCCATGATCATGCAGCAATATGACATGCAACCGTAAGCACAAATCACCAAAATGGAACAGATCAACATCATAGAATCGCTATGCATGCACTACTAATCACTTTGAGGCACTGGTTTTAACTTCATCATTTTAGTTATCACAATAGCATGATGAGTATATGAATAATAAAGCATCATATGAAAATAACTCCGGTCCTTCTCAAACCATTGTCATGCTATCAAAGTCTCACTACTGCACCCAACTAGTCCATGCAATCAAGTACTACAGCAAGCTAAGCATATCAAGCAAGTCAAATGAAATAACTTAAGCCATCTTATTTAAATGATTTGAACGCATGAAATAATTCATATTCAAGTTGGAAAAATCGTAGTTATTGAAATGGCACTGCTACGTCTTCAGCTTGCGTTGGTTTTCCTTGAAGAGGAAAGGGTGATGCAGCAATAGTAGCGTAAGTATTTCCCTCAGTTTTTGAGAACCAAGGTATCAATCTAGTATAAGGCTCCTCAGAAGTCCCACGCACCTACACAAACAAACAAGAACTTGCAACAAACGCAATAAAGAGGTTGTCAATCCCTTCAAGGCCACTTGCAAAAGTGAGACCTGATAGAGATAATATGATAAGATAAATATATTTTTGGTATTTTATAATATAGATTGGAAAAGTAAAGATGCAAATAAAAGTAGATTGAAAGCTTATATGATAAAAGATAGACCCGGGGGCCATAGGTTTCACTAGTGGCTTCTCTCAAGATAGCATAAGTATTACGGTGGGTGAACAAATTACTGTCGAGCAATTGATAGAAAAGCGAATAATTATGAGATTATCTAGGCATGATCATGTATATAGGCATCACGTCCGTGAGAAGTAGACGGACTCGTGGCTACATCTACTACTATTACTCCACATATCGACCGCTATCCATCATGCATCTAGAGTATTAAGTCCATAAAGAACAAAGTAACGCATTAAGAAAGATGACATGATGTAGAGGGATAAACTCATACAATATGATATAAACCCCATCTTTTTATCCTCGATGGCAACAATACAATACGTGCCTTGCTGCCCCTGCTGTCAGTGGGAAAGAACACCGCAAGATTGAACCCAAAGCTAAGCACTTCTCCCATTGCAAGAAAGATCAATCTAGTAGGCCAAACCAAACTGATAATTCGAAGAGGCTTGCAAAGATAACTTAATCACACATAAAATAATTCAGAGGAGATTCAAATATTTCTCATAGACAAACTTGATCATAAACCCACAATTCATCGGATCTCGACAAACACACCGCAAAAAGAGTTACATCGAATAGATCTCCAAGAAGATCGAGGAGAACTTTGTATTGAGATTCAAAGAGAGAGAAGAAGGCATCTAGGTAATAACTATGAACCGGAAGGTCTGTGGTAAACTACTCACAACTCATCGAATAGG
The DNA here is from genome assembly GCF_002162155.2 of Triticum dicoccoides. Taxonomy (NCBI): domain Eukaryota; kingdom Viridiplantae; phylum Streptophyta; class Magnoliopsida; order Poales; family Poaceae; genus Triticum; species Triticum dicoccoides. The sequence continues at coordinate 264,085,949 of NC_041387.1, forward strand.
CCTTGGAGATGATGTAGAGGCCCTCCGTGATCGATTCCCCCTCCGGCGGAGCGCCGGTGAAGGCGCCAAGATGGGATCTCGCTGATACAGAAGGTTACGGTGGTGGAAATAGTTTTTTGTGGTCGCTTCTGATGTTTTCGGTGTACATGGGTATATATAGGAGGAAGAAGTAGGTCGGTGGACGCCCGAGGGGCCCACGAGGGTGGGGGCGCACCGGGCAACCTCGTGGATGCCTAGTTTGTTTCTTGACTTCCACTCCAAGTCCTTTGGATCACGTTTGTTCCAAAAAGATCGCTCTCGAAGGTTTCATTCCGTTTGGACTCCGTTTGATATTCCTTTTCTTCGAAACACTGAAATAGGCAAAAAACAGTAATACGGCTCGGGCCTCCGGTTAGCAGGTTAGTCCCAAAAATGATATAAAAGTGTAAAGTAAAGACCATAAACATCCAAAACGGGTAATATAATAGCATGGAACAATCAAAAATTATAGATACATTGGAGACGTATCAAGCATCCCCAAGCTTAATTCCTGCTCGTCCTCGAGTAGGTAAATGATAAAAACAGAATTTTTGATGTGGAATGCTACCTGGCATAATTCTCAGTGTAATTTTCTTTATTGTGGCATGATTGTTCAGATCCAAATGATTCAAGATAAAAGCTTATAAAACATAAAAATAATAATACTTGAAGCATAGTAACAAATAATCATGTCTTATCAAAATAGCATGCTGCATTTTCATTACACAAAATACTCCCATCATGCACAACTCCGGTTTCAGCCAAGCAATTGGTTCATACTTTTTAACGCGCTCCGGCTTTTTCAACTCTTACGCAATACATGAGCGCAAGCCATGGACATAGCACTATATGTGGTATATGCTGGTGGTTGTGAAGACAAAAAGGGAGAAGATAGTCTCACATCAAATAGGTGTATCAATGGGCTATGGAGATGCCCATCAATAGATATCAATGTGCGTGAGTAGGGATTGCCATGCAACGGATGCACTAGAGCTATAAATGTATGAAAGCTCAATAAAAGAAACTGAGTGGGTGTGCATCCAACTTGCTTGCTCATGAAGACCTAGGGCATTTTTAGGAAGCCCATCATTGGAATATACAAGCCAAGTTCTATAATGAAAAATTCCCACTAGCATATGAAAGTGACAACATAGGAGACACTCTATCATGAAGATCATGGTGCTATTTTGAAGCAAAAGTGTGGAAAAGAGATAGTAGCATTGTCCCTTCTCTCTTTTCTCTCATTTTTTTATTTGGTGGGCTATTTGGCCTCTTATTTTATTTGGTGGGCTCTTTGGCCTTTTTTTAAAAGTCTGAAGCCTCATCATGACTTGTGGGAGAATCATAGTCTTCATCGTCCTTTCCTCACTTGGGACAATGCTCTAATAATGAAGATCGTCACACTTTTAATTTACAACTGAAGAATTACAACTCAACACTTCGAACAAAATATGACTCGATGTGAATGCCTCCGGCGGTGTACCAGGATATGCAATGAATCAAGAGTGGCATGTATGAAAAATTATGAAGGTGGCCTTGTCACAAATACGATGTCAACTACATGATCATGCAAAGAGCAATATGACAATGATGGAGCATGTCATAATAAATGGAATGGCCGAAAGTTTCATGGCAATATATCTCGGAATGGCTATGGAAATGCCATAATAGGTAGGTATGGTGGTTGTTTTGAGGAAGGTAAATAATGGGTGCATGATACCGGCGAAAGTTGCGCGGCATAATAGAGGCTAGCAAAGTGGAAGGGTGAGTGTGCGTATATCCATGGACTCACATTAGTCATAAAGAACTCATATACTTATTGCAAAAGTCTACTTGCCCTCGAAGCAAAGTACTACTGCGCATGCTCCTAGGGGAAGGGCTGGTACGAGTTAACCATCGCGCGATCCCGACCTCTACTCATAAGGAAGACAATTAAAAGTACACCCCATGCAACAAATTTGTCACACAACTTTTACCATACGTGTATGCTACGGGACTTGCCAACTTCAACACAAGTATTTCTCAATTTCATAATTATCCAACTAGCTTGACTCTAATACTACCACCTTTATATCTCAAAACGATTATCAAGCATCAAATTGATCCTAGTGTTTAATGCACTTTCTATGACAGTTTTTGTTATACCCAACTAGGATGCTCATCATTCTAGGACCAATTTATAACCATAGCAAATACCATGTTGTTCTAAAAGACTCTCAAAATAATATAAGTGAAGCATGAGAGATCAACAATTTCTTCAAAATTAAGCCACCGCCATGCTCCAAAAGATATAAGTGAAGCACTAGAGCAAAAACTATCTAGCTCAAAAGATATAAGTGAAGCACATAGAGTGTTCTTATAAATTATAATCAAGTTGGCTTCTCCCCAAAAGGTGTGTACAACAAGTATGATTGTGGAAAACTAAAAAGCAAAGACTAATATCATACAAGACACTCTAAGCAAAACACATATCATGTGGCGAATAAAAATATAGCTCCAAGTAAAGTTACCGATAGACGAAGAAGAAAGAGGGGATGCCTTCCGGGTCATCCCCAAGCTTAGGCTCTTGCCACTCCTTATTCCATAATCCATCAAATCTTTACCCAAAACTTGAAAACTTCACAACACAAAACTCAACAGGAAATCTCATAAGCTCTGTTAGTGCATGAAAGAAAAACCACCACATAAGGTACCGTAATGAACTCATTCTTTATTTATATTGGTGTTAAACCTACTGTATTCCAACTTCTCTATGGTTCATACCATTACATACTAGCCATAGATGCATCAAAATAAGCAAACAACACACGAAAAACAGAATCTGTCAAAAACAGAACAGTCTGTAGCAATCTGTAACTCTCGAATACTTCCGGAACTCTAAAAATCCTACAAAACTAGGAAGTCCTGGGAAATTTGTCAATTGATGTACAGAAAAAAGAATCAACACAAAAGCACGTTTCTGTGAATTACTAAAATTATTTTCGTGCACGCAAAGTTTCTGTTTTTCAGCAGAATCAAATTAACTATCACCATAGGTTATCCTATAGGTTCTACTTGACACAAACACTAACTAAAACATAAAAACACAACTAAACAGAAGGTAGATGAAAAATTTATAACTAAACAGAAGCAAAAACAAAAAAATATATAAAATTGGGTTGCCTCCCAACTAGCGCTATCGTTTAACGCCCCTAGCTAGGCATAAAAGCGAGGATAGATCTAAGTCGTGCCATAATAATAAGATAGATCACGAAAACTCATCTCAAATTCTCTATGTTCAGCAGCAAGTTTTCTTTGAGGCAAGCAAAATTATTCAAAAGGGCTAAATTTAATGGGACAAAAGTCCCCAAGATCAATCTCAGGAGGTATGCATTCCTCCTTTGGCCCTTCATATTGCACAACTAATTCATCATTATAAGCATTCTTTTGGCAGAATTTCGTGAGCCTATACTCAAGAGAGTAACCTAGCTCATTTTTTTGAAGAGCAAAATTATTATTAAGTTCAGAAATTCTATAAACTAGGACATTGGTAGGAACCTTTTTCCTAAGGTTTTCATTAAAAGCAACATAGTCCAAAAATTGAAAACGCCTAATTTCCTCTTGATCAAAGAGGATCGCCTCTATGGGAGGACGACCGGCGTCCACCCTACAGTGCGCAAAGATTTCTTTGGCCTCTTTTATTATAAATCTAAACTCATGTGCCAAAAAGATAGTAGCGGTGCGCTTAACAGAAGAATGCTCAATATTAGAAAATTCCAGGAAAATTCTTTGTATGCAAGCATGCATATGCATAAATTGTCTTTCAAGCTCAACTACAAGCATAGCGATAGCATCCGCAAGACTACCAGTTCTATGAAGAATAGAACCACCCATAGAAGGTAAAGCACCGGCACAAGTAAAGAAGTCTTGAATAACTCCTTTTCCAATAATATTACCACTACCGATTCGAAACTTTTTAGTATGCAAGATAGGGGGTTCTTTAGCAGGAGCATCAGAATTTTCCATGTTATCATTATTGTCCATATCGACGATAATCTCCCCAGTTTCCGACATAAGAGCATTACTAGTAGAACCCTCAAATCCTTAAAGCAGTTTTAAGGGTTGAGAAGTGCCACTTTTTGACATTTTTAAGGGTTGAAAAAAGGGGCAAATACTAGAACCCTCAAACCCAACCCTTAAACTGCTTTAAGAATTGGATTTGAGGGTTCTAGTCTTTGCCTCGACCCCAACCTTTAAATCTATCATTTGACATCTCACAATTTATGACAACAAGAACACAATCAACTTCCAAACAAACTACCAAATGACAATCATTGATGCATGGTTTAATAGTTTACATCACAAAATCATCATCTTCCTCCTCTCATCGGCACCATCACCAAAAAGTTGCACCTCGGCGCCATCTCCTAGACCACAAGCGGGCTCCATCAAGCATCTCCATGGACACTGGTGGAGTCGTACACACCGCCATCACGACAACTACTCATCGGAGTGTCACCTTGAAAAGTAGAGGACGCAACACGGAACATCCTCTTCCTCTCCGTGATGTCCTCCTTGTAGTCCTTCCACCATTGCAATTGGTCTTGATCCATGTCCTTCTTAGACATCATCATGTGCTCTTTCTCTTCCACCATGAGTTCTTTCCATACCTTTGCCTCTTTGAGCTTGATCATCCTCTCCTCCAACTCGGCCTTGCGCTTTGCTTCTTCATGCTTTGCTTCAACTTGTGCAAGCTTGACCTCTTTCTTCTTCTCGGTGATAAGAAGCTTCGTCTCCAATGTCTTCGTTGTCAGTTCCTCTCTTGCCTTCATCATGTGGTCCATCTTCTCCCTTAGGCTTGACGCCTCTTCTTCCATCTTCACCCTTAGCTTGCCCTTCTTGGTTCCCTCGGGCTTGCCTAAGTTCCTCTCCTCCTCATCTTCACTATCATCCATCCTTAGCATTGTCGACTTCTTGGGTGCGGTCTCTTGATCCCTCAACTTCCACTTGTCAAAGGTTTGAAGAATTGACCAAACATGCTAAATGGGAATGCCTTGCCCTTGGAAGCGGCCATCTCCATGTACCTCATGCCAGCAATTGTCTCCTATCAACCACACATAAATCACATAAGAACCCACCAATAGCATAGTGCACACACATAATCAAAATAGTGAAGAAATATGTACTCACATAGTCACTCTCCACGGTTCCACTAGGTGGTGCATCCCTCACTTGGTCCATGGCCGCACTCCAACGAGCACAAGCGGGCTTGATCAACTCCCACCGGCCTTGAAGCGACCGGAAAGTGCAATGGATGAACCCACTATTCTTCGGCTTGATCCTACAATAGACGTCCTCGATCCTTTGCCAATACAGTTTACCGGTTTGATCGGTGCCGGTGATTGCATCCATTCCCACAGCTGCCCAAGCACGAACCAAGAGGACATCTTCCGCCTCGGTGTAGTTTGTCGACCGCGCGTGTGGGCAAGAAGCGGCGGTGAATGCCTCCTCCCCTATCTCGGCCACCTCCTCCCTTTCATCGTCCTCATCTTCCTCCTTTTCCTCCAAGTCGTTACCAACCCTAAAGGGGTCTAGAGGCGGAGCTCCAAGGTCCACCTCCGCGTTTTGGAGGAGGTCCATGAACGAGGATGGGGTTGCAATTTCCTCGAACACCTCATGCGCGGCGCGGGAGGAGGTTCGGCGACGGCGGCGGGCGGGGCCGCGACCGCGGGGGCGTGCTTCTTCCGCGGCTTCTTCACGGCCAGGGACGAGCCGACGACCTTGGAGGAAGCCCCTCGAGGCCCATGGCCGGCCGCCTTCGGCCGGCTCTTCTTCGGGGCTGGCGCGGCGGCGGCGGCGGGGGCGGGCGCCGGGGCGAGGATGGGGGCCGGGGAGGGAGCCGGGGAGGCGGGAGGAGGCGCTGCAAGGCCCGCCCGCAGCCGCTTCGCCCAGACGTGG
>NC_041387.1:264092745-264144236 GCF_002162155.2 Triticum dicoccoides
GGTCGCCGCCACCACGTCGGCCACGGTCTAGTGGGCGGGGGCGGGGGCGGGGGCGGGCGCCGGGGTGGGCGAGGCGGCCGGGGCGGGCGCGGCGGCGGCGGGGCCCTCCATGGCCGGCACGGCAGGAGGGGGCGGGAGGCGGCGGGAGGAGGAGCCCGGGAGGAGGAGCAGTTTCCTCCTGCGCGAGTGAGGAGCGAGCGAGGAGGAGGAGTGCGGGTTGGGGGTGACTTTCCTCTCAACCCCTACTTCTACAGATTGCAAACTGGTTTGAGGGTTGGACCTCTAAATTTTTTTACTGGTTTGAGGGTTTAGAGTGTCTAGTATACGGCGTTTTTTCCGCAAAAAACTGTAAAAAAGCGGTTATTTTTAGGGGTTTGAGGGTTTGAGGGCTCTACTACTAATGCTCTAACGGCAAACAAAATCGAGGAGGAAGAAAAGGGGAAGCGAAAGAGGGAGGAGACTGGGAAAGAGAGGGGGAATAAACTGGCAAGGGTGAAGTGGGGGAGAGGAAAATGAGAGGCAAATGGCAAATAATGTAAGTGCGGGGGAGATGAGTTTGTGATGGGTACTTGGTATGTCTTGACTTGAGCGAAGACCACCCCGGCAACGGCGCCAGAAATCCTTCATGCTACGTCTTGAGCATGAGTTGGTTTTCCTTGAAGAGGAAAGGGTGATGCAGCAATACTAGCGTAAGTATTTCCCTCAGTTTTTTAGAACCAAGGTATCAATCCAGTGGGAGGCTCCTCACAAGTCCCGCGCACCTACACAAACAAACAAGAACTCGCAACCAACGCAATAAAGGGGTTGTCAGTCCCTTCAAGGCCACTTGCAAAAGTGAGATCTGATAGAGATAGTATGATAAGATAAATATATTTTTGGTATTTTATAATATAGATTGGAAAAGTAAAGATGCAAATAAAAGTAGATTGAAAGCTTATATGATAAAAGATAGACCCGAGGGCCATAGGTTTCACTAGTGGCTTCTCTCAAGGTAGCATAAGTATTACGGTGGGTGAACAAATTACTGCCGAGCAATTGAAGGAAAAGCGAATAATTATGAGATTATCTAGGCATGATCATGTATATAGGCATCACGTCCGTGACAAGTAGACCGACTCCTGCCTGGATCTACTACTATTACTCCACACATCGACCGCCATCCAGCATGCATCTAGAGTATTAAGTTCGTAAAGAACAGAGTAACGCATTAAGAAAGATGACATGATGTAGAGGGATAAACTCATGCAATATGATATAAACCCCATCTTTTTATCCTCGATGACAACAATACAATACGTGCCTTGCTGCCCCTGCTGTCACTGGGAAAGGACACCGCAAGATTGAACCCAAAGCTAAGCACTTTTCCCATTCCAAGAAATATCAATCTAGTAGGCCAAACCAAACTGATAATTCGAAGAGACTTGCAAAGATAACTTAATCACACATTAAAGAATTCAGAGGAGATTCAAATATTTCTCATAGACAAACTTGATCATAAACCAACAATTCATCGGATCTCGACAAACACACCGCAAAAAGAGTTACATCGAATAGATCTCCAAGAAGATCGAGGAGAACTTTGTATTGAGATTCAAAGAGAGAGAAGAAGCCATCTAGCTAATAACTATGGACCCGAAGGTCTGTGGTAAACTACTCACAACTCATCAGAGAGGCCTTGAAGATGATATAGAGGGCCTCCGTGATCGATTCCCCCTCCGGCGGAGCGCCGGCGAAGGCTCCAAGATGGGATCTCGCGGATACAGAAGGTTACGGCAGTGGAAATAGTTTTTCATGGTCGCTTCTGATGTTTTCAGGGTACATGGGTATATATAGGAGGAAGAAGTAGGTCGGTGGACGCCCGAGGGGCCCATGAGGGTGGGGGTGCACCGGGCACCCTCATGGCTGCCTCGGTTGTTTCTTGACATCCACTCCAAGTCCTCTGGATCACGTTTGTTCCAAAAAGAATTCTCCCGAAGGTTTCATTCCGTTTGGACTCTGTTTGATATTCCTTTTCTTCGAAACACTGAAATAGGCAAAAAAAACAGTAATACGGGCTGGGCCTCCGGTTAGTAGGTTAGTCCAAAAATGATATAAATGTGTAAAGTAAAGCCCATAAACATCCAAAATGGGTAATATAATAGCATGGAACAATCAAAAATTATAGATACGTTGGAGACGTATCAGACACCATGCAAATATTTGTGGTGGCTTGCCTTAGCACACAGAAGGGTCACACTCCTCCCGGTCTGCTCTAGGCAAGCTTCTCCTTCTGAAAATAATTAAAACAGCAAAAGAAAATATCAAGAACCACTCTGAAAATCACCATAAATTCTAGACATCAAGGAAAAATCTCAAATTTGGTGTGTTGCTAGAATTTTTCAATACAAACCCAATGCAAAAAGAATCAACTCATTTGGATTTGTAGATTAGGAGTCAGAGCTGGTCAAAGTTTCTTGTCAAAATGAGTTAAATTTAAATAGAAAGAAAAACCAGGGGGTGACATCGAAGACGTAAACCCGCGGGGCGTCTCCACTTATACCGCTTTGGAGGCGGCCTGGTGGCTGACAGCAGGCCCCCACGGTCAGGTTTAGTGGGAGGGGGAGGGAAATAGAGGAGGGGCGGCGAGTCATTGGTGATTCTCCGGCGAGGAGAGGTCGGGTGCTGTCGTGGAGGGGGGAATGGATGCGCAAGACTACGTTGAGTCTATACATATCCGAAACGCGGCGAGAGGTGGACGGAGCGTGCCACGGTGGTCGTGCAGAGACGTCGGCGGATGGAGCTTGTCAGAGTTGGTGATTCCGGCGAGGCAGGGCCGACCCAGCAGCTCCAACAACACCAGCGCGACTAGTGGAGCACCACGAGCACTTTGGACAGGTCGAGGGGAGACGAGGAGCATTGGAGGAAGCAGAACACCGAGGCGGGGTAGGCGGCAATCCTCGGAGCAGAACGGAGGCTAGAGGTTTGCTTGGCCTGGCCGGGACTATCTAGAGGGAGTGTGGGTGCCAGTGTAGTGCGGTGGCGAGGAGAAATGAGCTCGGGAGGGTCCTATTTATAGGCAGGGCGAGGGAGGGGATCTCGGGCTCGCCGGAGCACTCTAGAAGCGGTGCTCGGCAATGAGGGGCGTCAGTGAGAGGGGTGAAAGAGGTCGTGGCTCACGCGGTCACTTTTGGAGGACGGAGACGGGCATAGGGCTTGGGTGGCGACGAGCACAAGGGCATGGGCGCACTGTGCACTTGGCCGTGTCGTGCCCGTGCTCGCTGTGACGAGCTCCGACGTCGGTGAGCGGTCAGGGGGAGTTAATGGTGAGGCGACAAGGATGATGGCGCAGTGCGGCATGCTGAGGCGAGCTATGAAGCAAGGACGAGTTCAACAGAGGCATCGGCGGCATCCAGAGTGCGTCGACTAGCTGCCTGGCACCATGTCCACGCGTGGTCACCGCGTGAACTCTACCATCATGCGACTTGGGCTGTGCAAACTGTGTCTGGCATGTAATCCTTGCAAGGTTAGGTCGATCCAAGCACTTGAGTTGAGCAAATGTCGATTGGGTGAGAGTGTTGCATCTTGGCAAGTTTCTGGTCAGAAATTTGGAAGCTTAATAGGGAAAAGTCTAGAGGGAGTTAGGAGCTAATTTTTGGTGGTTAAAGGGGTAATGAAGCCCTAAAAATTTCAGCTTAATTGGATCAAGGAAAAATGCACTTCCTTTGTAAAGTGCACTTTCTGGCCGGAACAGAAAATATTTTCTGTAGCAAAAATATTCCAAATAACCATGAAATATTTTGCACATGAAGGTGTGCCAAGGTCCAAAGAATATTCAGGAATTTTCTCAGATTTTTGTGAGCAAGAAAATGAGTGTTGCTTTGGAGCATAGGTGACTGAAGTACTATTTTTGAGAGGAAATGAATATTTTTCATTTAAGAAAAATATTCCCAAGGCCATATTTCCATATATCTGGGAGAAAATGATGTGTTTGGGAGTGAGGTGAGGCACTTGGGTGAAACTCAAGGAAATGCCCAAGTGGTTTAGTCCATCTGAGTTGATTCAAAACTCAAATTCAAATCAAAAAGGCAATGAAATCGATAAAAATAAAAAGGGCAAAAACCAGGGTGTCACAAACCTCCCCTACTTAGGATGAATCTCGTCCTCGATATTCGGTTACTCGGGAAAACAATTTTGGATAGGATGCTCCTAAAATGTCTTCTCTTTCCCGAGTTGCTTCTTCCTCGGTGTGATGCTCCCACTGTACCATATAAAAGTGAATCACCTTACTGCAAGTGACTCTTTCCATTTCTTCCAATATTCGAAACGGTTTCTCCTCATAGTTAAGTCCTTAGCAAGCTCTATCTCTGCCATATCAGTCCTTTTCTAGGGTGGCGAGATACACCTTCTCAACTGTGAGACATGGAACACATTGTGCACTTCTGACAATTCTGGTGGTAGTTCCAACTGATAAGCCACTGTACCAACCCTGGACATAACTAGGAATGGGCCAATATATCTAGGTGCAAGCTTTCCTCGGGTCTGGAACCACTTGACTCCTTTCATAGGTGTGACTCAGAGGTAAACATACTCTCCAGGTCCGAAACTAATATGTCAGTGCTTGGAGTCATAGAAGCCCTTTTGTCGGGACTTGGCTAATTGCAGTCTATCTCGGATCTCCTTGACTTGCTTTTCAGCCTCCACCATTAAGTCGGTTCTGAAAATGCAGCTGTCACCGGCTTGAGACCAGTTTAGCGGAGTACGACACTTATGGATATATAAAGCTTCAAAGGGCGACATCTTGAGGCTGGTCTGGAAACTGTTGTTGTAGGAGAACTCAGTATAAGGCAGACAATCTTCCCACTTGGGTCCTTGAGCCAACGAAAATGCCCAGAGCATATCTTCAAGTATTTTATTTACTCGCTCAGTCTGCCCATCTGTCTGAGGGTGATAAGCGGTGCTGTACTTTAATGCGGTCCCTAGAGCTTGATGGAGACGTGACCAGAATGGTGAGGTAAAGAGAGAATCTTGGTCGGAAGTGATAGTTCTTGGCACTCCATGCAAACTGACGATTCTAGACACATATAGCGGTGCGAGTTGATCGGCTCGGTAGGTGGTCCAGATGGGAATGAAGTGAGCTACCTTTGTCAGCATGTCCACCACAACCCATACTGCATCATTGCCTTGGTGAGTTTTGGCAGACCGGTGATGAAATCCATGTAGACAACGTCCCACTTCCATTGGGGAACGGGTAGAGGTTGGAGAAGTCTGGCGGGTTTCTGATGTTCCGCCTTCACCTTGTTAAAAATGTCGCAACAGGCGACAAAATAGGCGATGTCCTTCTTCATTCCATCCCACCAAAATGTCCGACAAAGGTCTTCGTACATCTTGGTACCTCCTAGATGAATCGAGTATGAAGATTCATGTGCTTCTGCCAAGATCTTCTTCCGTAGGTCTGCTTGTTCTGGCACACAAATCTGACCTTGAAACCTTAGAGTACCTTGCTCATCCTTTGAGAAATCCTGGGTCTTACCTTCTTGCATACACTTGACATGGGTTGCAGGACGGAGTCATCCTGCTGGGCCATGCTGATTTCTTCTTCAAGGGTAGGAGTGACTTCCAACACATTGACAAGGTCAGCCTCAACAATAACCAGGTTAAGCTGAGCGATTTCTTCTTGGAGTTCGGGAGGCAAGGACTCCATCAAGGTGTTCAGGTTGGCAGGCTTGCAGCTAAGGGAATTGGCAACCACATTGGCCTTGACCATCTTCATTGTCAGAGTTTCATGTCCGGTTGGGTGAATATATACTTAAGACTCTTGTGGTCAGTAAATATCTGACATCTTTTGCCAATGAGGTAGTGCCTCCCAATCTTCAATGCGTGCACAACTGCGGCCAATTCCAAATCATGCGTTGGGTAATTCCCTTCGTGGGGTCATAGCTGTCTAGATGCGTAGGTTACAACCTTGCCATCTTGCATGAGCACACATCAAATACCTTTCCTGGATGTGTCACAATATACATCAAAGCTGTGAAATATGTCTGGGAGGGTCAACACAGGTGCTGACGTCAATCGGATCTTCAGCTCATTGAAACTCTTCTCACAGTCCTTAGACCATACAAACTTCTGACCCTTCTTGAGGAGTTCTATCATGGGCTTGGCAATCTTAGAGAAGCCTTCAATGAATCAACGGTAATACCCGGCTAATCCAAGAAAACTTAGGATCTCAGTCATTTTCGTGGGTGCTAGCCAGTAAAGCACGTCCTTCACTTTGCTAGGATCCATGGACATACCTTCTGCGGAAAGAACATGCCCCAAAAATCTGACTTGCTTGAGCCAAAATTTACACTTGCTGAATTTCCCATATAACTGATGGTCACAGAGCCTTTGCAAGACTGCTCTGAGATGTCCCTTGTGTTCTTCCTCATTTTTCGAGTAAATGAGGATGTCATCAATGAAGACCACCACAAACTTATCCAAGAAGTCCATGAATACTTTATTCATCATGTGCATGAAGAAAGCAGGGGCATTGGTGAGACCGAAAGACATGACTGTATATTCATAAAGACCGTATCGAGTGGTGAATGCGGTCTTAGGAATATCCTCCTTGATTTTGAGCTGGTGATATCCAGTCCTCAAATCAATCTTCGAGAATATCTGTGCCCGACTGAGTTGGTCGAACAAATCATCAATCCTCGGAAGCGCGTATTTGCTCTTGATAGTGACATCATTCAATTTACAATAATCCACACACATCCAAAGACTGTCGGCTTTCTTGTCCACGAAGATTGCGGGTGATCCTCTTGGCGAAGAGCTTGGACGAATGTACCCTTTCTGAAGCATCTCATGAAGCTATTTCTTTAACTCCACCAACTCGGATGAAGGCATCCGATAATACTACTTGTATATTGGTGCGGTCTCGGGCACAAGATCAATTGCAAACTCAAGCTCACAATCTGGCGGCATCCCTGGTAGTTCCTCAGGAAATACATCTGGAAACTCGCTGACCATAGGAATTAGATCCAACTCTTCCGCTTGAGCTGCGAAGACCATTTCTTTCTTGGGTATGTTTCTTCGAGCAAAGAATTGTGTAGTTTGACCTTCCCAACTTGTCAATGTGACTTCTCTAGTCGCACAGTTGATGCAGACTTGATGCTGGGTTAACCAGTTCATTCCCAGAATAATATCCAACTTGGCAGACTCGATGACTATCAACGACGCTGGGAAAATGACTCCCTTGATGTCAATCTCCAAATTTCGGCAGGCAAATTGCTTTTGAGCACGGATCCTGGGGATTGTACCATCATACTCTTTCCCAAAATCAAGCAAGAAAACTTGTTTTGGGCAATGAAACTCCGCAAAATAAAAGAGTGGGAAGCCCCAGAGTCAAACAAAATTATTGCAGGTATGCTATTAATAGGAAACATACCAATGACGACTTCCGGGCTTTCCCGGGCTTCTTCTGTGGAGAGGTGATGAACTTGCCCTTGGATGGTTTTCTGGCCAGGATAGTGTCCCATGTGGCTGACTTGCGGCTTGAATGGAGCATTTGACTTGCCATTCTTGGGGCACTGTCTGGCGTATTGTCTGGTTTGCCCACAAGAAAAACACGCATTGTTATGCTGACAATCTTCGCATACCGGGCTGGTCACAATAGTCTTGACTTGGGTAGTGGTCTTCTTAACATTCTGCTACCAATTTGGCTTGTACTCAACCTAAGTCTGCTACCAGGTATGAGCCTTCTGGACTATGGGCCCTTCCTTCTTAGGCTCAAACTTCGTCTTGCGGTCATCATGAGCGGGCCTATTGTCCTGAACAAGCTTGTGCTCGCTATCCGTAATCAGGTCTTTGTTCACCAGAGTCTGGAAATCTGGAAAATCAAGCATACTGAGAGTGCATCTGAGGTGTTGATTCAGTCCTCCAAGGAATATATCGATCTTCCTCTCTTCCATGGCCACATCATACAGGGAATAGCGAGCCAAATGGTTGAACTTGCTCAAATACTCAATGACGGATAAGTGACCTTGCGTGAGGGCTAGGAACTCATGTTGCTTGACTTTAAGGATACCGGTGGGGATGTGGTACTTGCAAAACTGATCCTTGAACTTATCCTAGGTAATCTCTTCACATGCCGACCACATAGCTTTAGTGTTGTCCCACCAAATAGTTGCGGCCCCTTCCAGATAGTGGGTTGCAAATGGAACCTTCTCACCTTCTTCTGTGCGAGCAATGTCCAATTTCTTTTCAATGGTCCTCAGCCAGTCGTCGGCCTCCATGGTCAGCAACTTGATTGAAACTAGCTGGCTTATTCCTTTGAAAATCTGAGAGCTTGGAGTGATTGCCATGTGAATTACCATTATTTCCCACCATTGCCTGCACACTTTTCAATAGTTCAAGCAGATCATTGTTTTCTTTGTTCGAACATGCGCATGATCTGTTTAGTGGTTGGTGGGTGTGGTGGTGGAGGAGGTGGTTGCGGATATGGTTCGGGGGAATGCCCTGGTTGTCTTGTCGAGCGACGGATAGGGACATCCTCACCAGCGTGACTATTGATGCCTACTCTCATCATCCTATTTGTTTGTTTTTGCCAATATGAAGCAACTGAGATGAGCAACATCCAAAAATGGGGAGGAAAAATCGAACGACAAATCCGAAGAAAAGCGATAAAACGAGGGCGAACAAAGAAAGTTCCAACATAATTATACATAGACTCATACATGAACTGGAACATCATGAAAGGTACTCATACATAAAAGGAAACATCATGATGGATACAACTACACTCGTACTGACAACCTCGGCTACTCTGGCGATCTACTGCTTGGCTGGTCCTGCTAGGTCCTCTTCTGACCCGAACTCGGATTCTGAACTGATGATATTAACGAAAACCTCTAGGTTAAAGGTAACACGACGACACTACCTAGAGGGCTCTCCCTCAGGGGTGGGTGCTGGATGAGTCTGGAGCATAGGGGCTGCGGGAGTAATGAGAAGGGAATCCCACTCGGCAGGGGTACCGTGGGGAGTCATAGTCGAGGTGCCTGAGTCACTCGAATGAGTAACTAGGGTAGCTGGTGAGCCAGAAGCTGGGTGAATAACAAGGGTAAACCCGATAGAAGGTGGAAGGAAACTGGACCTAGCGGCTACCAAAGCGGCACGGGCACGAGTCAGCTCTTGGGCCAGCTCGTGAATCAGCAGACAGCTAGAAGTGATATAGCGGGAAAGGTGGCTAGCGAGACTATCGGCCACCGGATCAATCATAGGAAAACGGATACGCCCATCATCGTGCAGGGATGGGTAGTAGTAGAAGCATGGGTGGCTCTGCATTTGGATCTCGTTGTAGCGTAACTCCACGAGAATCTCAAACGTAGCAAACTAAACAGCCTGAGCGGGTGTAGAAGTGAAACCACTCCTAGAAGAACGGGTGTAAGTGCTAGATGTCGAACTATAGTGCAAGGTAACCACTGCGTGATACTCGAATACTGAGGCTACTAGGCGCTCCCGGTACACCCGATACACCGGGTCGTCACCATGAGGGTAGAGTCGACACCATACATGCCAAAAAGGTGCAGTGAAGTGTACAGTACCAGCTCAAACTGACACGCATACGGCACTAGAGCCATCTACACGCACAACCATTAGTTGGTTAGCAATAATAATACATCAAATGCATGCAATGTAGCAACCAGATGCAAAAACTACCAGCACTCAATACTAACTACCGTTTTACTAACGCGTCGGTGGTCTAGCGTGTCCTATAGTCAGCGCGGCTCTAATACCAAGCATTGTGGCACCCCGGCTCAGAGCGACCGGTTTACCTTGCATTGCCAGCCCATAGATCTAGTCTTCTGGCAACACACAACAACTTGCTATAGAAAACAACCGCTTTATTGATGCTAGGGAAACATAGGTTTGATATTACATCAGATAGCGAGGCCAAGTGGCACACACGGTGCGGCTGAACAGTATGTACATAATTTAATGAACATGAAGGGGGCCTCGCTCACGACAACTATGCTGCAGCGGAACAACAATGGAGCGGAACTCCATAGCACATGGACATCGATGTGGACACTATCTAGACACGGGAAGCACTTCGGTCTGGTATGAGTTTCCTGAAATCTGGCATGACACGCCAGGTCAATACATTGCATGTACTTGCAAGCTCACAACAAGTAAAAGCATAATGGCAAACAATAACATGACGATTAAGCAGGTTAAATGCAAGGCTCTAACAGACTACTCATGAAGTGAACATGCTTGTTTACCGAGTACCTCGGACTGTCTTACCAAACGGGTTACCTCGTAACCAACATCATCAATACGGATCACTCCAGATCAAAAATGAAGCCAACTCTTTGGTTCCCTCAACAATGACCATCTTCATGGTCTCAACCATCTCATCACATAACTGTGCCAATGGTATAACTTTAGTGTGCAAGATTAACTTATTTATGTTGATCCATGGTGTGACCTACTACAAACTATGTCCGTAACTGGGGATGCGGCTATCGATAGATTTAATATACACTCTACAGAGGTTAGCACACCATACCGACACCACGGAATTGGGTGGAAAAATGGCATTCCGACAGAACCAACCCACTGAAATGACACTCTCGTGGCCACTCCGACCAACTCCCTTCTAGGCTAAGTCCTGGGTGGCTCCAATGTCAACCCATGACATCTAACAGCATCATCGTGGCAAAAAAATCAACGGTCCCAAACGGGGACAAGGTACCATAACAACAACGGGCACAAGGTTATGTCTGCTTACCGGGCCAGGGTACCGCACGCCCATAACCTTCCCTCGTTGGAGGCACCAAACAGAGTCATGACAACAGACCGAATAAGGGCCTCCCCATAAAGGCAAATGTGGTTGCACTGGGAAGCTCAATTCTGTTGCACCATGACTCGATCAACAATTATGTTCAAGTTGGATTATCATCAGGTTTAATTTGAAATAAAAGAATTCAAGCCATAGTATGCCATGATCATGCAACAATATGACATGCGACCATAAGCACATATCACCGAAATGGAATGGATCAACACCATAGAATCACTATGCGTGCACTACTAATCACTTTGAGGCACTGGTTTTAACTTCATCATTTTAGTTATCACAATAGCATGATGAGTATATGAAAAATAAAGCATCATATGAAAATAACTCCGGTCCTTCTCAAACCATAATCATGCTATCAAAGTCCCACTACTGCATCCAACTAGTCCATGCAATCAAGTACTACAGGAAGCTAAGCATATCAAGCAAGACAAATGAAATAACTTAAGCCATGTTATTTGAATGATTTAAATGCATGAAATAGTTCATATTCAAGTTGGAAAAATCATAGTTATGAAATGACACCATAGTTATGAAATGACACCTTAGCATAGAGGAGGGTCACACTCCTCCTGGTTCTCCACTAGGAAAGCTTCTCCTTCTGAAAATAAAAAAAGCAAAATAAAATATCAAGAACCACTCTGAAAATCACCAGAAATTCTAGACATCAAGGAAAAATCTCAAATTTGGTGTGCTGCTAGAATGTTTCAATACAAACCCAATGCAAAAAAGAATCAAATCATTTGGATTTGTAGATTAGGAGTTAGAGCTGGTCAAAGTTTCTGGTCAAAATGAGTTAGATTTAAATAGAAAGCAAAACCAGGGGGGTGACGTCGAAGACGTAAACACGCAGGGCGTCTCGACTTATACCACTTCGTGGGCGCCTGGGTAGCTGACAGCAGGCCCCCACGATCAGGTTTAGAGAGAGGGGGAGGGAAACAAAGGAGGGGCGACGAGTCGCCGGCGATTCTCCGGCGAGGAGAGGTCGGCTGCCGCCGTGGAGGGGGGGAATGGGTGTGCAAGATTACGACGAGTCTGTACGAACCCGAAACGCGGCGAGAGGTGGACGAAGCGTGTTGTGCTGGTTGTCTCCAGAGACGTCAGCGGAGGGAGCTCATCGGAGTTGGCGATTCCGGCGAGGCAGGGCCGACCCAGCAGCTCCGACAACACCAACGTTACTAGTGGAGCACCACGAGCTCCTTGGAGAGGTCGAGCGGAGACGAGGAGCACCAGAGGAGGCAGAACACCAAGGCGGGGTTGGCGGCAATCCCTGGAGCAGAACGGCGGTCAAAGGCCCGCCTGGCCTAGCTGGGACTATCTAGAGGGAGTGTGGGTGCCAGTGGAGTGCGGTGGTGAGGTGATATGAGCTTGAGAGGGTCCTATTTATAGGCAGGGTGAGGGAGGGGATCTCGGGCTCACTGGAGCACTCTGGAAGCAGTGCTCGGCGACGAGGGGCATTAGTGAGAGGTGGCAAAGAGGTCGTGGCTCACGCGGCCTCTGTGGGAGGACGGAGACGAGTACAGGGCTTGGGTGGCGACGAGCACAGGGGCAAGGGCGCACTGTGTACTTGGTCGTGTCGTGCTTTTGCTCGCTACGGCGAGCTCCAGTGTCGGCGAGGGGTCAGGGGGAGTTAATGGCGAGGTGACGAGGATGATGGCGCGATGCGGCATGCTGAGGCGAGCACTAGTTCAAGAGAGGCGTCGGCGACATCCAGAGTGCATCGATTAGCTGCCTGGCACCGCGTCCACGCATGGTCACCGCGTGAACTCATGCATCATGCGACCTGGGTTCTGCCAACTGTGTCTGGCGTGTAGTCCTTGCAACGTTAGGTTGATCCAAGCACTTGAGTTGAGCACAGGTCGATTGGGTGAGAGTGTAGCATCTTGGCAAGTTTCTGGACAGAAACTTAGGAGCTTAATAGAGAAAAATTTAGAGAAAGTTAGGAGCTAATTTTTGGTGGTTAAGGATTTCTTAGGAGGGTAATGAAGCCCTAAAAATCTCAGCTTCATTGGATCAAGGAAAAATGCACTTCCTTTGTAAAGTGCATTTCCTGGCCAGAACAGAAAAGATTTTCTGTAGCAAAAATATTCCAAATAACCATGAAATATTTTTGCACAGGGAGGTGTGCCAAGGTCCAAAGAATATTCAGGATTTTTCTCAGATTTTTGTGAGCAAGAAAAATGAGGGTTGCTTTGGAGCATAGTTGACTGAAGTGCTATTTTTGAGAGGAAACGAATATTTTCCATTTAAGAAAAATATTCCCAAGGCCATATTTTGATATATTAGGGAGAAAATGATGTGTTTGAGAGTGAGGTGAGGCACTTGGGTGAAACTCAAGGAAATGCCCAAGTGGTTTAGTCCATCTGAATTGATTCAAAACTCAAATTCAAATAAAAAAGGCAATGAAATCCAGAAAAAGAAAAAGGGCAAAAACTAGGGTGTCACACATTTCCTCTTCACTTATGGTCTCATAGGTTCTGTCATCATTGAGGATCATGGTGCGCTTTTTGGTGCACTCGAAGGACTTGTGGCCTCGGCCGCCGCATGTAAAGCATTTGATGGAACTTGTCTTGATGCTCTCATCGGTTGGAGTAGATGATGATGAAGCTCTCGGCTTGAAGTTGCTTGTAGTAGGAGGATGACTTGAAGTTGTCGAAGTCTTCTTGTAATTTGGCTTGTCGCCTTTGCTTCATGAAGCTTTTGTTGAGGTAGGAGTCGTTGTAGTTGTTGAAGCTTGGTTGTTGGAGAAGCCGTAGCTCTGGGAAGAGTACTTGGCATACTTGAAGTCATCTTGCACTTGACGTTCCGCTTTGGTAGCTTGATGCACTAGCTCGCTGAGGTCAGATTAAGCTTGGAAGTCAGCGATCTTCTTGATAGGATGATTGAGTCCATTCAAGAAACGTGCCATAGTTTGCTCATCATCTTCCGTGACATTGGCTTGTATCATGGCAATCTCTATTTCTTTGTAGTACTCTTCAATGGTCTTTATTCCTTGCTTGAGGAGTTGGAGTTTCTTGAAGAGGTCGCGGTTGTAGTCTGTTAGCACAAAGCGTGCTCTCATGACATCCTTCATTTGATCACATGTGGTGATTGGTGGTTCACCTCTTATTTGTCGTTGCTCGATGACTTGCTCCCACCATATGAGTACATAGTATTGGAACTCAAGGGATGCCATGGCGATCTTCTTCTCTTCATCATAGTTGTGCAAGCGAAATATCTTGTCAACCTTCAATTCCCATGAAAGGTACTCTTCGGAATCATTGCTTCCGGTGAACTTGGGCATGGTGGACTTGACCTTGCCGTAGCATTGGTGTTCATTGTGTTGGGGATGTGGATGATGACGCCCTTGACATGGAGGGTTGTCAACCTCAAGTTTCTCTTGGCGTGGAAGATTCCCATAGTCTTGTTGCTCTTGACGAACTTCAGGTTCTTGTTGAGCTTGTGGAACTTGTCAATGTACTCTTGCTTGATAGTTCCTCTCTTGAATTTCTTCGCGAAGTGCTTCTTGTTACTCGCGCGTTTGACCATTGCGGTCGGCGATAGTGCGACTTGTGTCTTGGAGTGCATGTTGTGCCTCAAGTAATTGGGATTCATGCCGTTGTTGTTGTAGATGGGAAGCCTCGGTGTCTTGCTCGTCTTGGTGTTGGTGTGCGTGCTCTTCCTCTTGTTGGCGTAGACGTTACCTTTCTTGTGCTTGCGCGAAGGTAGCTTGATTTTCACGATGTCGGTGTTCTTGTGCTAGACGTTGCTCTTGAGGATCAGTTCCGTGTAGAGGATTGTGTTTGGTTGACAGTCTCTGTGCGCGGCTCGATGTAGATTGTTTGATGTTAGAGTACTTGAGCCGGAGATGGTGTCGTCGGAGTGTTGACTCTAGCAGCTCCGTCTTGAGTAGGATGAAGTGGTAGAAGAGCGGTTGACCAAAAAGGCATGAATCTCATCCATTCTTGCATCGTTCTCTTGTTTGTTTTGGCACCCCGGCTCAGAGAAACTGGAACGCCCCGTATTCCAGCCCAGAGATCGAGGAGAAGTCTTCTAGAATACGACACTGCTTGACATAGAAAAAATCAGCTCTTATTACAAGAATAATAATACAATGGTCTAATGTTACAAAGAAGCACATCGGCACGGCGACACTACGCCTGCGATACTACACTTGCTCTATGCTAGCAGCAGAACAACTCGTAGTAGCGGAAATCTTCTAGCAGCGGAACAACGACGAACGTGGTGAACTCCACTCCGCAGGGACTCAGGCTGGGACTCGATCTAGCTCACACGAATGGAAACCACGACAAGTAATCAAGCAATCATGGCATCACCTGCAATCTGGCATGACACGCCAGGTCAGTATATGATAACCCACAAGTGTAGGGGATCAAAACAGTTTTCGATAAGAGTGTCGAACCCAACGAGGAGCTAAAGGTAGAATAAATATTCCCTCAAGTTCTATCGACCACCGATACAACTCTACGCACGCTTGACATTTGCTTTACCTAGAACAAGTATGAAACTAGAAGTACTTTGTAGGTGTGATAGGATAGGTTTGCAAGATAATAAAGAACGCGTAAATAAAAAGTAGGGGCTGTTTAGATAAAGATGCAATAAAGTAAGTATTAGTAGAGAGCTTTTTGTTACGAGAAAGTTATTTGTCCAAGGCAATCGATAACTAGACCGGTTATCATTGTTGCAATTCTATTTGAGGGAGAGGCATAAGTTAATATACTTTCTCTACTTGGATCATATGCACTTATGATTGGAACTCTAGCAAGCGCTCACAACTACTAAAGATTCATTAAGGTAAAACCCAACCATAGCATTAAAGTATCAAGTCCCCTTTATCCCATACGCAAACAACCTACTTACTCGGGTCTGTGCTTCTGTCACTCACGCCACCCAC
Source organism: Triticum dicoccoides (assembly GCF_002162155.2). Lineage (NCBI taxonomy): Eukaryota > Viridiplantae > Streptophyta > Magnoliopsida > Poales > Poaceae > Triticum > Triticum dicoccoides. The sequence continues at coordinate 264,108,459 of NC_041387.1, forward strand.
CATAAGCAAATCATAAACATATTGCAAACCCTACAGTGGGAATCCCTCATCCTTGCGCGACACGGAGGGCACAATAGGACATCACCAATAATAAAACATGCAAAAGAAGAGCGTCAACTGCCTTACGGGGGCCCCAGGAGAGTCCAGGGCGCGCCTGCCTCCCTAGGGCGCGCCCCCTATCTCCTGGCCCCCTCGGGCACCGTCTCGCGTTGATTTTACTTCCCAAAAATCATAAATATTCCAAAAAATCGCCGGCCGTTTTTATCACGTTTGGACTCCGTTTGATATTGGGTTTCTGCGAAACAAAAAACATGCAACAGACAGGAACTGACACTAGGCACTGGATCAATATGTTAGTCCCAAAAAATAGTATAAAAAGTTGCCAAAAGTATATAAAAGTTGTAGAATATTGGCATGGAACAATCAAAAATTATAGATACTATGGAGACGTATCAGCATCCCCAAGTTTAATTCCTGCTCGTCCTCGAGTAGGTAAATGATAAAAAAGATAATTTTTGATGTGGAATTCTACCTAGCATAATCTTGATCATATGTCTAATCATGGCATGAATATTAAGACACGAGTGATTCAAAGCAATAGTCTATCATTTGATATAGAAACTATAATACTTCGAGTGTACCAATAAAGCAATCATGTCTTTTCAAAACAACAAGGCCAAAGCAAGCTTATCCCTACAAAATCATATAGTTTGGCCATGCTTCATTTTTGTCATACAAAATGCCCCCATCATGCACAACCCCGATGACAAGCTGAGCAATTGGTTCATACTTTTTAACGTGCTTCAGCTTTTTCAACCCTCATGCAATACATGAGCGCAAGCCATGGATATAGCACTATAGGTGGAATAGAATATAATGATGGAGGTTATGTGGAGAAGACAAAAAAGGGAGAAAGTCTCACATCAACGCGGCTAATCAACGGGCTATGGAGATGCCCATCAATTGATGTCAATGTGAGGAGTAGGGATTGCCATGCAACGGATGCACTAGAGCTATAAGTGTATGAAAGATCAACAAAAGAAACTAAGTGGGTGTGCATCCAACTTTCTTGCTCATGAAGACCTAGGGCATTTGAGGAAGCCCATCGTTGGAATATACAAGCCAAGTTCTATAATGAAAATGCCCACTAGTATATGAAAGTGACAACATAGGAGACAATCTATATGAAGAACATGGTGCTACTTTGAAGCACAAGTGTGGAAAAAGGATAGTAACATTGCCCCTTTTCTTTTTCTTTTTCTTTTTCTTTTTTTTTCTTTTTTTCTTTTTTTTTCTTTCGGTGGGCTTCTTTGGCCCCCCCTTTTTTTATTTAGGCTTCTTTGGCCTTTCCTTTGTTTTCTTTTTTTTCTTTTTTTATGGGGCAATGCTCTATAATGATGATCATCACACTTTTATTTACTTACAACCCAATATTACAACTCGATACTGGAACAAAGATATGACTCTATATGAATGCTTCCGGCGGTGTACCGGGATGTTCAATGATCTAGCGTAGCAATGACATCAAAAAACGGACAAGCCATGAAAACATCATGCTAGCTATCTTACGATCATGCAAAGCAATATGACAATGAATGCTCAAGTCATGTATATGATGATGATGAAAGTTGCATGGCAATATATCTCGGAATGGCTATGAAAATGCCATGATAGGTAGGTATGGTGGCTGTTTTGAGAAGATATAATGAGGCTTATGTGTGATAGAGCGTATCGTATCACGGGGTTTTGATGCACCGGCGAAGTTTGCACCAACTCTCGAGGTGAGAAAGGGCAATGCATGGTACCGAAGAGGCTAGCAATGATGGAAAGGTAAAAGTGCGTATAATCCGTGGACTCACATTAGTCATAAAGAACTCATATACTTATTGCAAATGTTTATTATCCCTAGAAGCAAAGTACTACTACGCATGCCCCTAGGGGGATAGATTGGTAGGAAAAGACCATCGCTCGTCCCCGACCGCCACTCATAAGGAAGACAATCAAAGAAACACCCCATGCTTCAAATTTGTCACACAACGGTTACCATACGTGCATGCTACGGGACTTGCAAACCTCAACACAAGTGTCTCTACAATCCACAACCACCCACTAGCATGACTCTAATATCACCATCTTTATATCGAAGAACTATCACAAGGAATCAAACATATCATATTCAGCGATCCACAAGTTTATGTAGGATTTTATGACTAACCATGTGAATGACCAATTCCTGTCATCTCTATAAAAAGATATAAGTGAAGCAAGAGAGTTTAATTTTTCTACAAAAGATATGCCCACGCTCTAACAAATATAAGTGAAGCAAAAGAGCATTCTACAAATGGCGGTTTTCTAAGTGAAGAGAAACAGGCAATCCAAACTTCAAATGATATAAGTGAAGCACATGAAGCATTCTATAAAGCCATACTCAAAAGATATAAGTGAAGTGCAATGAGAATTCTATAAATCAACCAAGGATTATTTCATACCAGCATGGTGCATAAAATAAAAATGAGAACTAAATGCAAAAGGCGCTCCAATACTTGCACATAATGCATGAACGAAACGAATACGAAAACATACCGATACTTGTTGAAGAAAGAGGGGATGCCTTCCGGGGCATCCCCAAGGTTAGGCGCCTGAGTCTCCTTGAATATTTACTTGGGGTGCCTCGGGCATCCCCAAGCTTGAGCTCTTGCCTCTCTTCCTTTTCCTCATATCAAGACCTCCTCGTTTAGACACTTCATCCACACAAAACTTCAACAGAAAACTCGGTAAGATCCGTTAGTATAATAAAGCAAATCACCACTCTAAGTACTGTTGCAAACCAATTCATATTTTGTTTTTGCATTGTGTCTACTGTAATATAACTTTTCCATGGCTTAATCCACTAATATAAATTGATAGATTCATCAAAACAAGCAAACTATGCATCAAAAACAGAATCTATCAAAAAAAGAATAGTCTGTAGCAATCTGACCATCCACCATACTTCTGGTATCCCAAACATTCTACCAAAATTAGGAAAAATAAACAAGTTGTACAGAAAGACAATGCAAAAGGAATCAGAACCAATTGATGTTCCAGTTAACAACATAAAATCGCGCACTACAGCCAATGTTTCTGTCCTGCACCGTACAAACCAACAAGCATTGTAAACATCCTAAAGGCAAACCTTAGCTCATTATTTTTATAATACAAGGGAATTGTACAAGGGGATAATTATTTTTGTTGAAAATTTTCTGTAATTAAGATTCACAAAGTTTCCGTGAGCATGAACAAAGTCCAAGGCTAGCTCCCACTTCAACAATGCTTGTCTTTCTCACTTTCACTTTCCTTTTTGAAAAGTTTTTAGGTTCCCCTCTTTTTTTAACTATATAAAAGCACTCAATAGAAATAAATGACTCTCTAAAACTTCCGGGTTGTCTCCCTGGCAGTGCTTTCTTTAAAGCCATTAAGCTAGGCATATAGTGCTCAAGTAAAGGATCCACCCGGATCCCAAGGTATATCAAAGCCAATTTTAATTAACAATGATTTGTAATTTAGTAGTGAGCACAAAGTAACATATATCATGCAACAATGAAGTCTAACCCTCTTCCTATGCATCGGCATGTCATAAGGGAACAATTCATGCACACTGAGTAAAGGCCAATGCATAGTATAGGCAGTTTCTTGCAATTTCATAGTATGGGAAACATAGAGAGGTGGAGAAATAGTTCCTCTCTCATAATAATTGCAAGTAGGAGCAGAAAGCACATGCATATTATATTCATCAAAATCATCATATGCAATGGTAAAAGGCAACCCATCAATATAATCCTTACTAAGCGCAAATTTCTCCGATATAGTGTAGTCGGGAGAATTCAAAAAGATAATAGGACTATCATGCGTGTGTGCAATAGCAACAATTTCATGTTTAACATAAGGAACTATAGCCAGTTCATATCCATAAGTGTAATTCTTATTGGCATCTTGGCCACAAGCATAGCAAGCATCATCAAAAAGGGATATTTCAAATATATTCAAGGGATCATAGCAATCATCCTGCGATAAGCATGAAGGGGAATTAAATAATGTATGAGTTGGAGGGTTACTCTCATTAGAAGGTGGGCACGGGTTGCTAATCCGCTCTTCCTCCTTTTGTTCTTCGCTCTCCTCATCATCTTTTCCATCCAATGAGCTCACTGTTTCATCAATTTCTTCTTCCATAGCTTCCTGCAAAATATTAGTCTCTTCTTGGACAGCGGAGAAGTCCTCAATATATGGTTTAACATAGGCATTAGAAGCATAATTATTATAACAATATTGAAATATGGCAAAATTTTCAGATTTGTAAAGAGTAGCATCATACTTTTCAATCAAAGAGGCAATCTCATATCATAGTAATTGTAAACACCCTTATCATACGAAGATACGATTCCATTATCACTAAACAAGCATTGATAGGGTAGGTGTTTCTTAGGGTCTTCAGAACAACAAGTAAACTCATATATTTCACATAAATTCCAAGCATAGCTTTGCAAATGTTGAATTTGATCCCATAATAGTTTCCCTTTTTCAGATATACAGTGTCCCACAAAACAAGCATGCTCATCTAAAGATTTGCCCTCAACTAAACTAGTGGGGGTTTCAGCACGAGCACAAAGGGAACAAAGATGATCAAAGGAAAAAGCTTCAGGAGTGTGATAGATTTTGAGTGATTCTTCAACCATTGGTGCAGTAGGTGCAACTATTTTTTTTGGTATTTTGTGTTTCCTAGCCATAACTAAAGATAGAGAACAACTAAGAAAAGCAAATAAAAATTACTTTGTGATAAAACAAACAAGCACACACGAGAATATTCACCCCACGCTATGACTCCCCGGCAACGGCGCCAGAAAAAGGTCTTGATAACCCACAAGTGTAGGGGATCACAACAGTTTCGATAAGTAAGAGTGTCAAACCCAACGAGGAGCTAAAGGTAGAATAAATATTCCCTCAAGTTCTATCGACCACCGATACAACTCTACGCACGCTTGACGTTTGCTTTACCTAGAACAAGTATGAAACTAGAAGTACTTTGTAGGTGTGATAGGATAGGTTTGCAAGATAATAAAGAACACATAAATAAAAAAGTAGGGGCTGTTTAGATAAAGATGCAATAAAGTAAGTATTAGTAGAGAGCTTTTTGTTACGAGAAAGTTATTTGTCCAAGGCAATCGATAACTAGACCGGTATCATTGTTGCAATTCTATTTGAGGGAGAGGCATAAGCTAACATACTTTCTCTACTTGGATCATATGCACTTATGATTGGAACTCTAGCAAGCGTCTGCAACTACTAAAGATTCATTAAGGTAAAACCCAACCATAGCATTAAAGTATCAAGTCCCCTTTATCCCATACGCAAACAACCTACTTACTCGGGTCTATGCTTCTGTCACTCACGCAACCCACCATAAGCAAATCATAAACATATTGCAAACCCTATAGTGGGAATCCCTCACGCTTGCGCGACACGGAGGGCACAATAGGACAGCACCAATAATAAAACATGCAACTCAAACCAAGCACGATCATCAATTAAACCATAGGACAAAACGGATCTACTCAAACATCATAAGATAGCCATACATCATTGGGGAATAATATATAGCGTTGAGCACCATGTTTAAGTACAGATTACAACGGGTAAGAGAGAGGTTACACCGCTGCATAGAGGGAGGAAGAGTTGGTGATGAAGGCGGTGAAGTTGTTGGTGAAGATCGCGGTGATGATGATGGCCCCCGGCGGCGTTCCGGAGCCACCGGAAGCAAGGGGGATAGGGGCCCCCTTCTTATTCTTCTTCCTTGACCTCCTCCCTAGATGGGAGAAGGATTTCCCCTCAGTTCCTTGGCTCCCATGGCTTGGGAGGGGCGAGAGCCCCTCCGAGATTGGATCTATCTCTCTGTTTCTGCATTCTCAGATTCTACCCCTTCACCGTTTCTTTAATATCCGGAGATCCGTAACTCCGATTGGGGTGAATCTTTTGCCCAGATCTTTCTCATAAAATTAGATTTCTTGCGGCAAAAGAAGAGCGTCAACTGCCTTATGGGGGCCCCAGGAGAGTCCAGGGAGCGCCTGCCTCCCTGGGGCATGCCCCCCTATCACCTGGCCCCCTCGGGCACCGTCTCGCGTTGATTTTACTTCCCAAAAATCATAAATATTCCAAAAAAATCTCCATCCGTTTTTATCCCGTTTGGACTCCGTTTGATATTGGGTTTCTGCGAAACAAAAAACATGCAACAGACAGGAACTGGCACTAGGCACTGGATCAATATGTTAGTCCCAAAAAATAGTATAAAAAGTTGCCAAAAGTATATAAAAGTTGTAGAATATTGGCATGGAACAATCAAAAATTATAGATACGACGGAGACGTGTCAGTACATTGAATGTACTTGCAAGCTCACAATAACCAAAAGCATCAAGGGAAGACAACAACATAGCATTAAGCAGGTTAATTAAATTGACATCTACCATGATACGACAACAATGACTAAGCATGATATGAAACTACTACAATACTGATAAATCACCATCTCAGATCTCCATAATCATATCTCTCTTGGCTAACCGGCCAAGCAATATACCATCTCGATCACCTCGTGATCAAGACCAAACGGTGATCATTCCGGCGATCACAACCATGACCAACACTTGGTCTCAAACGGTGATCTTTCCGGCGATCACTACCACGACCAACACTTGGTCTCAAACGGTGATCTTTCTGGCGATCACTACCATGACCAACACTTGGTCCCCAACATCATCATCAACATCCTACCCATCTGTACTGCTCAAAATATCCACATATAAATCACCTCTAAGTCATTCCGTCATGTGAGTGTTGATCAAACGATGTGACCTAGTACGAACCCATGCCCATGATCGAGGACGCGACTATCGATAGTTTAAACAAACACACTCTATAGAGGTAGCGTACTGTACCCACACCACAGAACCCATGGCCTCGCACTCCCATTCGGGTGGACCAATGACATTCCGATAAAACTGATCTACTGCCATGACACTCTCCCGGCCACTCTGACTCACTCCCTACTGGGCTAGTACTGGGTGGCCCCGTGTCTACCAAAGACACCAACGACCACCGTCGTGGCCAAAACATAAAAGCCCAAACGGGGACACGAGCTCAAAACTAACTACTGGCACACAAGGCTTATGTCGTCCTACCTGATCAGGGTAGTGCCCGTGCATAACCTTCCCTCGTTGGAGGCACCGGCGAGAGGCACGACAATAGACCGCATTAGGGCCTTCCCATAAAGGCAAATGTGGTTGCACTGGAGAAAGCCCGGTTCGGTGGCACCTGACCAACTTAATGACGGAATTTATCCCCAAAAATATAACTGTGATAACTGATACTCCGATATCAACTATCCAACTATAATCCAAGTCATAGCAATATCCAACAAATAATCTGAGCATAATATCATCATACCAAAATACTCCAAGGATAGTATAACACTACTATCATGATGAATCCAAAAATAATAATCCTACTACTCCAATATGCTAGAACAAGCTATCCAGCTAAGCTCCACATGTAAACACCATCTCCGAAAATAATGCTCCAAGCAACAGTACATCAACTAGTATCATGAAAATAATCATACTAACCACTAATAATCCAAAGTAATACTCCAAAATATACTAACAGATATCATCATGAAACAACGATAATACCAACCACTAATACTCCAATGGCAACATGATACTCATCAACTACAAACATAACTCCTACTAATCCAAACAATAGCATGCATCAACAAGATCAAAATAATACTCCGAGAAAATGCCATGCATAGAGGCATGTAGCCAAAGCAATATTTTAAGCAAGTTAAAATATATTAAACCATATCACTGCATTACAGTGATGCAAATGGAGGGTGTGGCTTGCCTGGGGTGGAAGAAATCACTAGAAGAAAGTGCGAGAAACTCGCGGAACGAATCGCTAGAAAACGTACTCTCTCGGAGGGGGCTGAATAAGGGCAAGGGCATAATGGTCATTTTCAGAATGTCAAAACATGGTGAAAGCGTGACCAATAGAACGGGCTCGACGAAACGAAAAAGTGAGTGTTGGTTTCACCTGATTTGGAGTTACGGGTGAAAAGATATGATAGTTTTTCTACCAGGGACCTATCTGTAATAGAAAATTTTATAGAATAGGCCAAAACAGAAAAACGAAAAGCGTATTCTGGGAACTACGCTTCCACTTATCCACGTCAGCGTGGACAGGTCAACGCGGGGCCGGCTCCTGGGTCGCTTACAGGCGGGGCCCACCGCATCTTCTCTCTCCTCCCATGCCTCCTTCTTCTTCCCCCGCATCCGCTCCGCCTCTCCTCGACAGAACACATGGCAGGGGCACTGCCGTGGCCGGGCACGGCGGCTCCGGCCATCTCCGGCCAAGAAAAGGGCACCAACGGACTTGGGGGGCTGCGCCGCGCCCATCCAGAGGGATAACCGGCACCGGGGATGACTAGGGCAGCCGCGACTTGGGCAACAGAGGATGGGGTGGCGGCGGCTATTCGAGGGGCGGCGGCCAAACGTGGCTCCGGCAAAAGGGTGGGGTGGTGGAGAGGTTCGTCGGGGCACGTGGATGACTCAGGTGAGGTCAGTGGGTGGAGAAGGGGACCGGAGAGCTCGAATTTAAGCCGAGCTTCGTGGTGGCCATGGCGATGGTTTGCAGTGAGGAGGCACTTCGGGGCTCGGGCAAATGGCTAGGCAGGACCAGAGGAGGGTGAGGAAGAGCTTGGTGAGGTTGGGGTACCTCGGGGTGGCTCTTATATATGTGCGGGGCGTGGAGGCCGAGCTGGCACCACCGCGGACGCGTTTCCGGCGCCGCGGACACGTGCTCGCGCGATCGAGCTCGGAGGCAGGCGACGAGGGAGGCACAGGGGAGAGCTCACGGGGAGGAGGAGGTCAAAGGATCACGGGGAATATGGCGACGACGATGAACAGATCCAAACCGCCACTTTACGTCCGGGGGCACGCGGCGGTTTGCGTTGGTGAGCAAGCTGCCGGAGGGGGAGAGGGGTCCAGGGGAACGACGACGACGAGAGGAAGCCAAGGGACATGCTCACGAGCTCTAAGACGACGAGAGGGAGCGGTGCCAAAGCACAAACAGTGCTCTGGACGCGGCCACTATGCACAGAGCACGCGCACAGGCATGCCAGCTGCACGGTCACCACACGAGATAGCACAGGGAAGGCTGTAGAGGATGGAAAACTATGTGTGAGAGCTAGTCCTTCCAGGGTGGAGCATTTATGAGGCATTGGCTTGATCTGGGGAGCTATGGTTAAATGGTAAGTGAGCTCTAAAATTTACTGCAGTAAACTTAATCAGCTATGGTTAAATGGGAATTGCTTGAAGCCAAATAAGTTGTCTGGGATGTTTAGCTATGGAGGGACTATGATCCTGGAGGTTTTGAGGAGAAATGGACCAAGATTCAATATAGTTGCTTTGCAACTGCCAAAATGGTCCAGAAATGAGATTTGGATGATGCACTCACATGGTGATGCCACTTGAGATCCAATTTGGCAAGGCTTAGTCATTTGGTCATATGAAGATGCTCAAAAAGTCTCATACCAATTGGCCAAGCCAAAATGGCACTTGCTTCACAAACATCTCTGTTGACCAGAAACTTGAAATAATTTTGGTGATCAAATGGCTCATATAAATGATACCAAATTGGGTGTAAAGATGTTTTATGGGTATAAGAATGATCTGGTAAATTATCAGGATTTTTGAAGCACTATAAAATACACTTGCTTCACAACCTGAAAATATTGCCAGAATCAAAGATTTCCTCCTTTGCTCACATAGATAATTGTATTGGGCTGCAAATGCGTGGAGGGGGTTAATATGAGCATATTAAGAAGTGTGCAAAAGTTCAACTCATTTGCGTACTCCTAGCTAGTACTTCCTTCACAAAGCCTTCTGTCTGACAGAAACTTTGAAAATTCACTGAGGAAGATTGGCTAGGCAAATAAAGTTGAACTTGTACATGGGGCAATTATTTGGACATATAATCATGCCCAAAAAGGTTGGGAGCCACTAGGAGAAATATAAATGACACTTCCTTCACAAAGTGCCATTCAGGCCAGAATAGAAAAAGGAATATTGGGGAATTATTTTTGAACTGGCCAAGGAAATGTTTGGGCATATTTGAGCTATATATGACCGAAAGGAATTATGAGAATTATTTGGGGATTTTTGGATGGACAGAAATATAGGTTGCTTCACAACCTAGGGCGGATAGGGTTATTCCTTTAATAGAAAAATGAATTTTCCCTAGAAAAAGAGTTTAGGGTTTGGTCAAGGAGTGAAGTTACATGATCTTGGCAAGGTTTTGAGAATGATGAGCCACTTGGGAGGGGAAATGAGGATGATTTCCCAGGTGGCAAGGCCACAGAACCACTCCAAAAAGAAAATAGAGCAAAAACTAAATAAATCAAAAGAAAAAGAAAAGAGCCAAAAGCCAGGCTGTTACATTTGTTCTCATCGAGCTTGTTGTCAAATTAGTCTCTTGTGCGTTGCTTGGAGAGTCGCAAGTCGGTGACGAGACTGTTGATGCAATTGCTCATTGCTTGTTGTTCTTGATGTAAAGCTCGCTGTGCACCGAAGAGGTGGCTCTTGGTGACGTAGGAGGACATGTCATCGTCTTGCTCGATGAAAAGTGGGTTGGTAGAAGAACTTGCCCTATCCATCATTCCAAGCAAATATGTGAGTAGGAGAAAGAGAAGAACTTATACCAAATGTACCTTGACCGATGTAGAAGATGGATCAATGATCATTGAAATGCGTAACAAGGAAATAGCACAATTGGTACCAATTCATGTCGGTTCTTACACCTACACAAATAAAGCCTTTGGGTGGAGCTTGGTGAGGATGGTGGCACAAAATTCGATGCAATTGTTAGTAAGACTCAAGGATGTTGAAAAAGATTCAAAAAATTGCAAATGCAACAAGTATACCAATAGCAATATATGGCACACAGAAACACACACGCAAGTAGATAAATGGGGTCGTACAACCAAAAATGAACTCAAACGGGATCCACGGAAAATGCTCTTGTTGCACAACACTAGAGAGACGCTAGCACGATTGCACAATAGGCGGATACGAGACTTGTGCACAACCTACTAAGAAAAAATGCAACGACTTCTATCCCAAGTATGCTATATGTATGGTACTCCTATGATATGATCCAAGATGATCGAGTATGACAATCTTAATGTTGTATGATGCTATGGTTCTTGCATAAAATCTCAGTGCTTATCTTCCTCTTTTGCTTAAAAGCTTGTTGGGCTCTTTCTATTTTGAGGTCTTTTGATGACCACTTATGCAAAACTTCACCAACCAAGCTAACAATTATGTATATGCTATGACAACCTTGTGACACAAGAGATGATACCATGATATTAACACCACGATGATGACATATGCTATGATCACTAATATGCACAAGTAACGTTGCCGGCAATACTCAAATGGCTAGTCTCGATAGGAGAGGTACATAAAAAAGGGCTATGGGGTTACCAAAGCAATGACAAGGAGTACACAAAGTGTCGTCGAGGTTAGTCATTTGTAAGCAAGGACGGATGACGGTGTCAAAATTGTTGAGCGGTCGACGTTGATGACGAAGATGAGTGGCGGTGATTGCAGAGTCGGACTGTCCCTAAGTAGCCAAAACACGTTAGGAAACGGAAACCGCAACTCAAATTCTGAAAGAACAAAATGTGTCAAAATCTGTCTCAGTGCGAAACGGGTAAGCAATGGTTGTTGCGGAAAGCGGTGGTGGCATGAAAGTGCGTAAGCAGAAAGGTGGTATTGGAGTGCGTATGCGGGACTGGCGGTGGAACTGTGGTGGTGGCCGAACTAAAGAAATTCAGTTTCGTTAGGAAACGTCGGACGTCCGATGGTGGTCAGATGATCGGCACTCGTCGGACGTCTGGAGACGGTCGGACGTCCGGTGCCTGGGCGATTTTGGGCATCATTATGAACTCCTAGGGTTTGTGGTGGGGAGGCAAAATTGGGCCAAATTGGGCGATTTCATGGATGGAAATGGTGGAGATGGTAGGGGAAAGCTAGATCCACTCGAAGCAAAGCAAATCCACAGATCAAATCCAACAAATCTTCATCACACCAACAAATCACAAAAAAAGTTGGGGCTATTTTTGGTGGGGATTTTTGAAATTGGGGAAGAACCCAACAAAATTAGGCTAGAAAACAAGGGTAGGTGCTCCAAAATAGTGAATAACATGGCTCGTGATACCAAGATGATGTAGTGTGGAATCCTAGATGCTCGATCTTTCACGATTGGAGGGATCCTACGAAGAACACGAGGGAAAACATGAGGGGAAACACGAGGGAAAACATGAGGGGAAACATGAGAGAAAACACTCAAACCAACAAGATACGATTACACATGTGCTAGATCCTAGAAACACAAAGAGATACACGATTCAAATCCAACAAAGGATGATACAAGTGGTGGTAGTTCTTCTCCATGAGGAGGTCTTGAGGGGTCTTCCGGTGATGGGGTCTTGAATCCGCTTGGGGGACCTTCTCTAAAGATGTCATGGACTCCAATGGAGAAGTAACCAAGTGGATGAGCAAAGCTCTATCTCTCAAATGGGCTTATCCTTTGCTAACCCTAGAAAGAGGGAGGAGAAAGAGTATTTATAGTCTAAGTGGACGAAGGGGTACATGGGCTTCGGCCCAACACGCGGTCAACATACAGGCGTCGGACGTCCGACGGTCGGCTCGCGAGGGTCCGGAGGCCCGACACTTGTCGGAACTCCAATGTTTAGGCTCTGGTCAGGTTACGTCGGTCATCCTGTTGAGGTTGGACATCCGAGACGTCGGTCATCTGGAGGCTTCCATACTTCCGATGTTTTGGCTCGGTGATGGTGGTGTCGGTTGTACGGTGGTGCTCGGCCGTCCGAGCGCTGGGAGGTGTCTGACGTTCGACCGGCGTCGGTCGTTCGATCACTAGAGCGTGCGCAGGCTGGGACTTGGCTGGCCAGTTGGAGCCTCCATGCGTCGGACGTCCGAGAGGCGTCGGTGGTCCGATGGCTGGGAGTTTCAGGCAGTCCTTCTTCTTGGACCTTGTACTTGGTGTCCTTGCCATCTTGTCCATTGGGTGCAGCTGTTCCGTAGCTTTCCTCCAAACACCTGATCACACATAGGGTCTCCGCTTGAGGTAGTAGCCATGTCTCATATGTAAAAAGTGGTAGTCATGTCGGAGCGAGTTCACCTTATCTTCGATAGCCTTTGCTCGAGCTCTTGTCATTGGTCCAAGTGGTGTCATGGGAGACGTCGGTAGGTCCATGGTGATGACCTTGGGAGTTTGAATGGGTTTGAACTCCTGTAAAGGCTTCCATGGCCCTCTTTTTATAGCTCAAGTGGTCACCATAGTGGAAAAAAGGTAATTACATGATAATTAGATAGAAAACAGTGCTATCATACCTAACTCTACTAGTTAGGACAAGAAGCATTTAATGCATCACTAGGTGTCGCAAGGAGGAGAAGCCCCCGCAAGGTTGTTGCATCGCTTGCCTAGCTAATTCCTATTAATGTGACACTCCATTTGGACGGGTGGCGATAAAGGTAATCTCCCTTCCAGCAAGCTTCCACATGCCGGCAAAACTCCACCTAAGTGCCTACGGGTTCAACACCTCACAGACGGTGACTAGCTGGCTAGTGAGGAGTGCTAGTAGTTGGCGGGGGCTTGTTGGTTGCGGGGCTGGTCGGGCCTTCGCCTTCTCGGCTCGGCTTTGCTGGCAAGGGATGCCTTGAGTGTTCTGTTTTGATGCCCGTCTTGTTCTTCCTCTTAGCCAAACATGTTAACTTGACCATGAGTCTTGGTCTTCTTTATGCGCTCCATGATCTCTCAAAGAGTTGCTTCTTCAGTGTGGGAATCTTTAGTTTGGCGAGGGAGCTGCTACTTGTGTGTGCACAGGTCAGGTATAGAACACCCATGTTTAATACACCGACATGCCTTGCTTGGTGCTTTTTGCTGTTGCTATTTGTGTCGCTCGTGAGAGAGAATAGAGGACCTTGCTTTACTACTGCTAAGTGCTCTGTTAAGCTGCCCGACACTTTGTATATTTCTGCTTGGATGGACTGCACCGAGGCCTCTCGACCACCAAAAAATTGGCCAGACTCTTTCCTGCATGCTGCTGCCCAGGCTCTGCATTTTTCTTGTTGGAGGCAAGCCTTGCTGTAGGTGCATTCGGGTTTGGGCAAAGAAGAGAAAGAAGAAAGTAGTAGATGAATTAGAGCAAAGCAAAAGCTGACCATTCTTAAAGAGATAAGGTGGGCAAAAGCTTGTGGTGGAGAGATAAGTACGAATAGATAAGGAGGATAGAAGCTTGTGGCAGAGAAAAGAATGCCAAGAACGCCAAGTTCACACATGACCCATTTTAACATTAAGGTAGAACAATTCTTAATGTAACAAAATGAGCTTCATGCCACATTTAAAATATCAAACTGTACATGCATGTTCTCATGTATTTTATACTGCTAAAATCTTTCTCATTGATTCATTTATTAAAAAAAATCATAAGTTCTCATTTTAAATGTGGAAAAAAATACATCAAAAAATGCAAAAGTTCACATGGGAAAAGTAACGAAGGTCATATACATTTCAAGGAGAAGTTTCAAATAAAATAAAATATTAAAAAGTAAGTTTGAGTCGAGAAAATTACACTGTTAAATCTTTCAAATTTGATGTTAAAGAAGTCCAAAAACTTTACCTCTAAATGTTCACGTACAAAACAAGTCGAATTTTCATGAAAAAAAAACTCAGAAAAGTTCTCCAATTTTCAAATCTAAAAATTCAAAAAAAACATGTTGTCCAGGTAGCTCACACATGCATAGCATCTGTATGAAAAAGTACCCATTTTGGAAATGACAAGGTTAGAGTGAAAAAAACCTTCTGGGCTTAATTTAAAAATACTAGAAGTTCAAATTTAAATAATGAAGTGGTTTGACGTTTATTACAAAACTAGGTATTTTCCCATTGTGAAAGATTTAACTAAGTAGTCCAAATTGAAAAAGAAAGTAGTTCAAAATTTATTTTAAAAATGGATTTTCCCCATTTCTGAACATCTGAGGTTCGAATTTAAATAGTGGAGAAAGTCAAATATTTATACAGAACAAAAGAGCTCATATTACATAAATAGGGAAGTTCAAAATGTTTATAAAAATGATTTTTTTCCATTTCTAAAAAAACTAGAACAACAAATTTAAATAAAGGAGTGGTTCAATATTTATTAGAAAACTAGGTTTTTTCATCACTAAAAGATATAAAACCAAGAATTTCAAATTAAAATTATGAAGTAGTTCAATGTTTCTTCCTAGTGGCCACGTATTGTGCTTCTTTTTGTGAAAATGTGTATTCGAGATTAAAAAAAATAGAGCAGCTTGATGTTTATAGAAACTCAGATTTTCCAAGTTATTAAAGAATAAATCCAACAATTTCAAAGTGAAATAGGGGAGTAGCTCGATGTTATTTAAAAATAACAGAAAAATTCAAAAAATAAAACAAAGAAGTTCAATTTAAAATAACTAAGTTCAAAATTTGTAAAACCCTAAGATTTACATGTTCAAAAAACAAAACAAAATATGACAATATTTTTGGCATTTTTATAACTGCTTATTAACAACAAAATATTTTAAAAAATGTCTACATGAAAAAAGTTGATTCTATTCATAAGCTTTCCAATGGTATATCATATGTTCTATTTAGATAAACAATTCAAAAGTATGGTGTATATCGTTGGAAACAAGTTCTACTCTATTAAAATAGGGACTTTTACATTTCAGCCCTTAACTTGAACCCATTACTCAAATTTACCCCTAATTTCAAAGTGTGCTCACATTCGCCCCTCTACTGTTATTTGGTATTATGGAAATACCCCTAAACAATTTTTTGTCATGTCTTATGTACTTTATAAGCTTCGCAACGTCCCTCTGTAGCAGCAGGTGCTTTCCGTTCTTTTATAGCATTCTTGAGCATCTCCCTGGATGATAGTTCCTATATTTGGGTGTTTATGTTTTAGGGAAAATGAATTATTCCAGAGATGCTACAAAAGAACAAAAAGCACCTGTAACACCCCGGATGTAACTTTCCGTATTCGTAACTCCAACTCTTGCCTTTTCCAGAGATGCGATATGTTATTTCCTCCGTGGTTGGGGTTTTGTCTTTCGTTTTGCTTTTGTTTCATGTCATGCATTTCATCATAGCATCTTGTGCATCACATCCATATGTTTTCATAAAACCCATATCCGCTCGTAGTTGCCGCATCACCCCTTGCTTTCGTTGACCCTTCCGAGACCAACCGTGTTTGCGTTTCCCTCTTGTCAAACCACCTAACCTCTCTGCACAACCACAGACCCCCTCGTGTGCGTGCCCGAAAGTTGTCCCAAACCCGACCCACTCTGTCGTTACCGTTGGATCCGGATCATCCCCAAACATCCGTAAAATATCTTCGTTTTATTTATTGGACTTCCTAACCTATTTTCCCGGAGCCGTTCGATCGTGATCGGATGACCCAAAACTACCCTCTTTTCCTATATACATAGACCCTAGTCTATTTTCAGACCAAACCCTAAATCTTAGGATATCCCATCAATCATTTCCTCCCCGCCGCCGCAAAAACCTCCACCTTGTCTCCTCTTCGTTTTCCCCTCGGGATCACCAGTGAGCTAATCACCAGCCTCATCCTTCCCCGGTCCAAATCCTTCCAGCCTCCACCTCCTCCCTTCGATCCTACCAATGCCTCCCCTGGATCCCCTCATCCAGCCATCGCCCCCGTGCCCCACGCTCGTGCTCGTCTTCCACGCACAGACGGGAAAGGAGCTCCCGATCCTTGCGGCCAAGGCGACCTCGTCGCTGTTGCTCGAGCCTCCTCCGGCAGCCGTCGCCAGCGACCACCCGCAGGACCCCATCGTGCCCATCACCTTCCTCCTCCTTTCTCTTTTCCTTCTTCCCGCCTCTCATCACTCCCCTGTTTCTCTTGATAGGAGCCGACTCCCAGGGAGTTTGTCGCTGCCTCCCCGTCGCTGTCGCATCGCTAGAGGTGAGCTCCACCGTCGAGCTGTGTCTTTGAGTCTTCCTTTTCCTCCCCTCGCGTCGCTCCTCGCTGACTGCCCAGTCGCCGTTGCACAGGAAAGCCCCTAAGGGCTTGGGAGAAGAAAAAGGGTAGGGAGAAGGAACAAAATCCCGGATTGCCAATAAAAAATAAAAATAAAAATAAAACAAAGGGACAGAGGAAGGAAATGAACACGGAGTCCGGCGCTAGGCGTAGAATCTTCGTAGGCGTGCTGCATTCCATGGGTTCGGCTCGAGTCGGTTATCCGATGCGTTTCGCAGACGGTACGCTCCGCCGGTCAGTACTTGGTCGATTATGAAGGGTCCCTCCCATTTGGGCTTTAATTTATCCTTTTTCTTGTCCGGCAGGCGTAGAACTAGTTCGCCAACGTTATAAGTTTTGACCCGTACTTCTCTGATTTGGTATCTTCGAGCCTGCTGTTGATAGAATGCGGAACGAGCTTTTGCCACGTCGCGCTCCTCTTCCAATGCGTCCAAGCTGTCCTGCCGATCAAGCTCGGCTTCTCTTTCTTTGTACATGCGCACTCGAAGTGAGTCATGGATTATGTTGCATGGCAGTACTGCCTCTGCACCGTATACCATAAAAAATGGTGTGAATCTGGTAGTGCGATTCGGCGTGGTCCGCAGCCCCCAGAGTACAGAGTCAAGCTCCTCTACCCAGTGCGTGTTAGATTCCTTGAGGGATCGCACTAGTCTGGGTTTGATGCCGCTCATAATGAGACCGTTGGCCCGTTCGACTCGACCGTTAGTTTGAGGGTGATAGACTGAAGCGTAGTCGAGCTTGATGCCCATGTTTTTGCACCAAAGTATGACTTCATCGGCCGTGAAGTTTGTGCTGTTGTCGGTTCTGATGCTGTGGGGGACGCCGTAACGGTGTACGACCCCGGATATGAAGTCTATCACTGGTCCGGATTCGGCCGTCTTTACAGGCTTGGCTTCTATCCATTTGGTGAATTTGTCCACCATGACCAGTAGATATTTTTGCTTGTGGGTTCCTCCTTTAAGGGGTCCGACCATGTCAAACCCCCAGACTGCAAAAGGCCATGTAATGGGTATAGTTTGTAGGGCGGTAGGCGGCATGTGGCTTTGGTTGGCGAATAACAGGCAACCAACACATCGTTGCACTAAGTCCTGAGTGTCTGCCCGGGCCGTTGGCCAATAAAATCCGGTACGGAAGGCCTTGCTTACAAGGGCCCGGGCTGCGGCGTGGTGCCCGCCGAGTCCTGCATGAATTTCAGCCAAAAGGTCTCGCCCTTCCTCTTCGGAGATACACCTTTGAAGGACTCCGGTTGTGCTTTTCTTGTAAAGCTCTCCCTCGTGGATTTTGTAGGCTTTAGATCGCCGCACTATGCAGCGGGCCTCGTTTTGGTCCTCGAGAAGTTCCTGCCTAGTTAGGTAGGCTAGGAATGGTTCTTTCCAAGGGGCAATGACTGCCATTATTGCGTGGACTGACGGCGTTGTTTCGTTGGCGGAGCCCCCAACTGTGTCAGAATGTTCGGTGAGGGGCAGTGTAGTTGTGTCCGGGCTATTGTTTCCGGATTCTCCTTCCCATGATACGGATGGCTTGAACAGCCTCTTTAGGAAGATGTTGGGAGGGACGGCCTCGCGCTTGGCGCCAATACGTGCCAACACGTCTGCTGCTTGGTTATTTTCCCGGGCTATGTGATGAAATTCAAGCCCCTCAAACCGAGCTGACATCCTTAAGATGGCGTTGCGGTAAGCTGCCATTTTTGGATCCTTGGCGTCGAAGTCTCCATTTATTTGGGATATTGCGAGGTTTGAATCCCCGTGGACCTCTAGGCGCTGAATGCCCATGGAGACTGCCATCCGGAGGCCATGTAAAAGGGCCTCATATTCGGCTGCATTGTTGGAATCCGTGTACATTATCTGAAGTACGTATTGGAATGTATCTCCGGTTGGGGACGTCAGAACGACGCCAGCCCCCAGGCCAGCCAACATTTTGGAGCCGTCGAAGTGCATGATCTAGTTGGAGTATGCGCCGTACTCTTTAGGGAGTTCGGCTTCAGTCCATTCGGCGATGAAGTCGGCCAAAACCTGCGACTTAATAGCTCGCCGTGGCTTGTAAGTTATGTCGAACGGGAGGAGCTCGATGCGTCGTGGTTGTTTATAATATCATTAAGGGGTACTTCGGATGCCACTGTTATTGAGCACTCTTGAAAGTAGTGTCGCAGCTTCCGGGATGCCAAGAACACCGCGTACGCTATCTTTTGATAATGCGGGTACCGTGACTTGTATGGAGTTAGTACAGTGGACACGTAGTACACTGGTTTTTGGAGGGGGAACTTGTGTCCGTCCGCTTCTCGTTCGACGACGAGCACTGCGCTTACAACTTGATGGGTTGCTGCGATGTATAATAGCATTGGTTCGCCCGTGTTGGGCGCGGCCAGGACCGGATTTGTTGCCAGTATGGCTTTTATTTCTTCGAGTCCGGCTGTGGAGGCATCCGTCCACTCGAAGTGGTCGGTGCGCCGCAGGAGGTGATAGAGGGGTAATGCCTTTTCTCCTAAGCGGGAGATAAGGCGGCTTAGAGCCGCCATGCATCCTGTCAATTTTTGTATTTGTTTGAGGTCATTTGGGGTATCCAATTGTGACAGAGCTCGGATCTTTGCTGGGTTTGCTTCAATTCCTCTACCGGATACGATGAAGCCCAAGAGCTTTCTGGCTGGTACGCCGAAAACACATTTTTCTGGGTTGAGCTTAATGTCATATGTTTGGAGATTGTCGAACGTGAGCCTCAAGTCGTCTACTAGAGTATCGACGTGTTTTGTTTTGACGACCATGTCATCTACATATGCTTCAACTGTTTTGCCGATCTGGTTTGCCAGACATGTCTGAATCATGCGCTGATATGTTGCGCCGGTGTTTTTGAGCCCGAAGGGCATCGTGTTGAAGCAGAATGGGCCGTATGGGGTGATGAATGCCGTTGTGGCTTGGTCTGACTCTGCCATCTTGATTTGGTGGTAGCTAGAGTATGCATCGAGGAAACACAACGAGCCGTGTCCTGCGGTGGCGTCGATGATTTGATCAATTCGGGGGAGTGGGAAAGGGTCCTTTGGACAGGCCTTATTTAGGTCTTTGAAATCGACACATAGGCGCCAAGATTTGTCCTTCTTTGGTACCATCACCAGGTTTGCTAGCCAGTCCGGATGTTTTATGTCTCTGATGAATCCGGCTTCCAGCAGTTTTGCTAGCTCCTCTCCCATGGCTTGTATCTTGGGTTCGGAAAAATGCCGTAGAGTCTGCTTGACGGGTTTAAACCCTTTTAGGATGTTCAGGCTGTGCTCAGCCAGCCTGCGTGGGATTCCTGGCATATCTGAGGGGTGCCAGGCGAAAATGTCCCAATTTTCTCGCAGGAAGTCTTTGAGTGCGGCGTCTACATCGGGTTTTAGTTGTGCCCCGATGGAGGCCGTTTTTGTAGGGTCCGTTGGATGGACTTGGAATTTGACTATTTCATCCGCTGGTTTGAAAGAGGTGGACTTGGACCTCTTGTCTAGTATCACATCGTCCCTGTCCACCGTAGAGCGCAACGCAGTTAGTTCCTCGGCCGCTAGGGCCTCGGATAATGCCTCCAGGGCCAGTGCGGCTGTCTTGTTTTCGGCACGGAGCGCTATGTCCGGATCACTTGCGAGAGTGATGATTCCGTTGGGTCCAGGCATTTTGAGCTTCATCTACCCGTAATGGGGTATGGCTTGGAAAATAGTAAATGCTTCTCGCCCTAGCAGAGCGTGGTATCCGCTGCTGAACGGGGCCACTTGAAACGTGACCTCCTCAGATCTGTAATTATCCGGCGTGCCGAACACCACATCCAGTGTGATTTTTCCTGAACAGCACGCTTCCCAGCTTGGAATTATTCCTCTAAAAGTTGTGTTGCTTCGCTCAATGCGGCTCCAGTCAATTTCCATTTTTTGCAGGGTTTCCTCGTAGATGAGGTTGAGTCCGCTGCCGCCGGCCATGAGTACCTTTGAAAGTCGGAAGCCGTCCACTATCGGACTGAGGACCAATGCAGCTGGTGCTCGGGCTGTCCGGAATTTGGGTTCGTCACTGGCATTAAAGGTAATAGCCGTGTCACTCCATGGGTTTATTGTTGCTACTTGGTAGACCTCGGCAAGGTTGCGGAGCATTCGTTTCCTCGGATTGTTTGATGTGAAGGTCTCAAAGACTGTCGACACCGTACTGGGGAGGTATTCTTCGGGTGCTGGAGTTAGAAGCTCCTCGCCACTTCGGGCCACCTGCCGGAGTATCCAACATGCTCTAAGGCTGTGAGTTGGTGTGGCTTCCCCTGAATTATGAATTTTACAGGGTCCATTGAGCCATCCTTCCAGTACGGTCCCGTACCCTGTAGAGGGTTTTTGTTTTTTGATGTTTGGCTCAGATGCCTGGCGATAATGCGCCCTTTTGTTTCGGACTCGTGTTGTATTCGGGGCCGGATTGTCCCAGAATTTATCTTCGGTTTTCCGAATGCTTTCAGTCGCACAGTACTTTCGTACTATGGATGTCAAGTCGGCGAATCGTGTAATTTCGCGGCGACTTATGGCGTTGAGGATTCCGATGTCCGTGCAGTTGTTACAGAAGAGTGAAATTGCTTCTTTCTCGTGGCAGTCCTTTATCCTGTTCATAACCAGGAGGAATCTGGCCCAGTAGCGGTGTACTGTTTCCCCGGGCTCTTGCCGTATTTGGGATAAATCCCGCATAGTTGGATGGGTGGGTGAATTTAAATCCGGAACCTTGCCCGATGTAAGATTCAGGGGCCAAGAGGTTTCCGAATTCGGAAGCTTGCTTTCTTGGACATTATTCAATGAATCAGGCATGCTGCCTGACTTTAGGTTCAGGGTTTGGGCGACATCCTCCCCTTCGCGGGTGTCCGGCTTGGAGGGATCGGGAATCCGGACACATCTGGTCCTTAGGGCGGGCGAAGACTCGCCGCATTGTTCTTCCACCACTTCGACGTGATGGGTGACCTGGGGAGAGTCGATCTCTCTCTGCTCAGGTTTAAGCCCAATCTGGCCGTAATCTGTAGCGACTCCCAGGGCCGCAATGCGATCCAAGAGCTTGTTCAGGGAGAGGAGCTCCATCAGATCTAACTGCTCGGCAAGCTCCGAGCTGATGTGAAGATTGCTTTCGATGGCCCGAGAGGTCATCGTCGGTGCGGCGGCCGGACAGGCGGTCACCAAAAACCTGCCTAGCCGGAGAGTTTGGCCGACAGCCAAAGCTCCTTTAGCAATGGCGCCGTCTTTAAAGACGGGATGCGGCATCCTTCCTGATGGTGATGACACAGCGGAACTCTCAATGAAAGCACCAATGTCGGTGTCAAAACCGGCGGATCTCAGGTAGGGGGTCCCGAACTGTGCGTCTAGGCGGATGGTAACAGGAGACAAGGGACACGATGTTTTTACCCAGGTTCGGGCCCTCTCGTTGGAGGTAAAACCCTACTCCTGCTTGATTAATATTGATGATATGGGTAGTACAAGAGTAGATCTACCACGAGATCGGAGTGGCTAAACCCTAGAAGCTAGCCTATGGTATGATTGTGTTCGTCCTATGGACTAAAACTCTCCGGTATATATAGACACCGGAGAGGGCTAGGGCTACACAGAGTCGGTTATAATGGGAGGAGATCTTCATATCGTATCGCCAAGCTTGCCTTCCATGCCAAGGAAATTCCCATCCGGACACGGGACGGAGTCTTCAATCTTGTATCTTCATAGTCCGGGAGTCCGGCCAAAGGTCTTAGTCCGGCCATCCGGACACCCCCTAATCCAGGACTCCCTCACCATCTATTATGTAATGTTTATGTAATGATATCCACCTTGCAAAAGCGTCTTCAAGATGCGCTTCTATCCTTGGTGGGACCTTCGAGTTCCTTTAGGATAGGGTCGCATCTTGGGCGTGACAAGTTGGTAATCAGAGCCTCGACCGACCATAGGAGCCCCCTTGATTGTTGGCCGTTGTTGAGTCTAGAAGAAAACTATTTTGAGTCTTAGGATTATATATATCGGAGAGTAGGATTCTTTTTACTCCTCAGCCCCTTCGTCGCTCTGGTGAGGTCTCTTGATGTAGATGTTTTGACTTTCCTCTCCTCAAATTTCACTAAAAAAATTTAGGATCACGCAGGTATCTTGGAATCGTTTCGATGGTTTTGTGACGAGAACATTGTTCTTGGTGCCTCCTGTCTTTTATGTGGCAGTGACCCGGGGAGTTGAGCTCTGAGGTGTTGTCGTCATAATTTTATCGTTGCAGTTCTGGAATACCTGAGTTTTACCGACATCGAAAATCTCTCTTATGCAGTTGTTGGTGAGATAACCTCGACGCCACCCAGTACTGGGGCGGGAGTTCGGGAGTATTGCCATAACTCGTATAACGGATGCTTTTCGAAGGTTGAGGTACACGATTTCCGGAGATTTCTTGGTTATGTGTTGAAGGATGGATACTGCTTGGATGTAGGTATTGTTAGTTTGGGTGAGATATATATTGCTTCCCCTGTATCCCCAACACCAGATTGCATAACCAGAAAGTTTCAGGAGTTTATAGGTGGGATTCAAGTAGCTCCTAGAATATCTTTCTGATAGATGCATGATATGGGATTGGGTAAATCTCTATCATATGTATTTGTTCCGGCTTATTTCTGCAAGCCAATCCTTTGTTTTGTTTTGAGTTGTGGTATTTGAGTTGCTTCAATGTCAAGTGTTGATTCCATACCTTTCAAGCGGTGTTCTCATATTTCTATGGGAGTGCTAATCCTTCTTGATCATTGAGGTTGTCATGTCAACTCTTTTCCAGCCGGCGTGCTTCTCTTCAAGTGGATCCGATCATTTTCAATATTCGCAAGATCAACTCTATGTTTTCTCACCGGTGTTTGTTTCATCCATCCCAAGTTGTCTTTGTTTTCCCCGCCCTCCCACCCTTTTTCTTCAAGGACTCAGATTTCTTAATCATGTATCCTTTTATTTGTGGGAAGTCTCTTCATTCTTTTCTTTCAATGTTCTTATCCGGTGATTTCCCATCAAGATGCTCAATAGTTTCAAGTTCATCATCCTGCATTGTTGTTTCTTCTCCGGTGGATCCAATTCAAGCTTTGTCGATCATATCCTTTCCTTGTTTCAAATGTCTTCTCTTGCCGATGCACCTCTTTATCATTCACTTCTTCCTATTCATTTGTTCTAAAGTGTTGAAGATATCTCACAAGACTTCTATTTCCATTCTCAATCCGTTCGAGATATTTCGAGGTTTTTCTCTCTTTCAAGATATTTAATTCTACCGGTGCAATCTCTATTTCAAGAAATCCTTCAACGGTGTTTCTTTTGAGTGGGGCCTAACCCACAGGTATTTTCCCATGATCTTACCTGACTCTTCTAATTTTCCTGGAGCCATTCCCAAAGTCTTTCGAAGTTTGACGTAAGAATGAATTATCATCAGTCATATGTCTTTCTCCAAGATCTTTCAAATTCTTTTCATCGTTGGTTCAACCTTTCCAACCGGAGTGCCTCAACAATTGTCATGGTGGTTCTCATCATCATTCTCAACATTTGACAACCGAAGAAGGATTTCTCTTAAATCTTGGTCCGTTCTCTTGAAGATTCATAGTTCTAGCTTATGTCATCCTCTCATAATTGTTTTCGATTGTGAGAATTCTTTTCAACCATCCAACACATTTCAGGAGTTGCTTCCTTTCTCGATAATCCGAATGCCATCATTTCTGAATATTACTCATTATCAACCTTCAACTCTTGTTCTCCAAATCTTACAGGTGCATCGTTTAAATAACCTCTAATCAGTTCATGGCCTCTTCATTCTCTTGTATCCAAATCCCCTCAAGTATCTTCATTCGTTTTCCAATTCTTCCCGGTGAATTGTGCCTTTACTACTTTCATTTTCAATTCTTACAGCAGTTTTTTCAAGATTCCGCTTCCTTTGTTCTCATATTAATTTATTCGTTGTTTCAATCCCACCGGTGGTTCCATCAAGACCTTCCTCAAGTTTGCTCTATATCTCTATCTGTAATCATTTTCCAATGGGAATAAGTAGTATGCCAAATCCGTTGCTTGTCATCAATTTTAATTGGTGCAGGACAAGCATAACGTAATTCTTATTTTTATTTCATCCAAGTGAGTAATCCCTTCCTTCGGAGTTTGTTATTGATGAATAAATTCTAGTTCCAAGTGTTTTCATCTCTTCTTTTCCGGAGTTCAATTTCCTCGGCCATTTCGTCGGAACCCCCATTTAAATCACCGCAAGGCTTTAATCTTATTCTTACATCCTTCAATTTTATCTCGTCATTCTTTTGCTACCGGAGTTCTTCACGGTGGTTCTTCATGATTTAATTCATTCTTCAAGAGTTAATCAAGATTTTGTTGGAGGAGCTCAAGTATCTTTTCTTCTTGCGTATCGAACTGCAATTAATTCTCCATATTCTTTTGAAGTGGAGTTTTGCATTTCTTCGTTCTTCTCAGCTATTAAAGCTTTTGTTTGTGGCAAAATTTCACCTCAAATGTTGGATATGTTTTCAATAAGTCCACAACAAGCTTATTCTTTTCGTTGTTGAATTTCCAACAACTCCGTTCAATCCTTGTTTGTAAGGATGCTTTTCAAACTCAATTGTGGAAGAAGTTGTCATTTTCTTCTCCTTTCTTTTCATTCCATTCTTTAAATTCTTCCGGAGACATTGTGTTGTTCCTCTCATCAAGTATCATCCCTTCTCAAGTTCATGTTCTCTTCCTTCCATGTTCAACCGGAGTGCTGCCCGAATTCTTCCTCTCTCATCTTGTTTTAACTGGAGTGGTTTCGAATTCTATCTTGTCATTTAAACTCTTGATTCATGTCTTTGCAACCTTCAAGTTCTCCTAATGTTCCTTATTCCTCTTTTCTAACGGATTGTTTGCAATCTCGTTCATCTCTGTTGTACTCTTTCTTTAAAATTGCTCAACCTCTCAAGGTTCGTGGTTTCACTCGTTCGTCAAAGAAGCAACTTAGTTTTACCTCTTATCTTCCTCTTTCTTTTCCCTCTGGTGCCATCCTAGATCTCGGGACGAGATCCTCTCGTAGTGGTGGAGTGTTGTAACACCCCGGATGTAACTTTCCATATTCGTAACTCCAACTCTTGCCTTTTCCGGAGATGCGATATGTTATTTCCTCCGTCGTTGGGGTTTTGTCTTTCATTTTGCTTTTGTTTCATGTCATGCATTTCATCATAGCATCTTGTGCATCGCATCCATATGTTTTCATAAAACCCGTATCCGCTCGTAGTTGCCGCATCACCCCTTGCTTTCATTGACCCTTCCGAGACCAACCGTGTTTGCGTTTCCCTCTTGTCAAACCACCTAACCTCTCTGCACAACCACAGACCCCCTCGTGTGCGCGCCCGAAAGTTGTCCCGAACCCGACCCGCTCTGTCATTACCGTTGGATCCGGATCATCCCCAAACATCCATAAAATATCTTCATTTTATTTATTGGACTTCCAAACCTATTTTCCCGGAGCCGTTCGATCGTGATCGGATGACCCAAAACTCCCCTCTTTCCCTATATACATAGACCCTAGTCTATTTTTAGACCAAACCCTAAATCTTAGGATATCCCATCAATCATTTCCTCCCCGCCGCCGCAAAAACCTCCACCTTGTCTCCTCTTCGTTTTCCCCTCGGGATCACCAGTGAGCCAATCACCAGCCTCATCGTTCCCCGGTCCAAATCCTTCCAGCCTCCACCTCCTCCCTTCGATCCTACCGGTACCTCCCCTGGATCCCCTCGTCCAGCCATCGCACCCATGCCCCACGCTCGTGCTCGTCTTCCACGCATGAACGAGAAAGGAGCTCCCGATCCTTGCGGCCAAGGCGACCTCGTCGCTGTTGCTCGAGCCTCCTCTGGCAGCCGTCGCCGGCGACCACCCGTAGGACCCCATCGTGCCCATCACCTTCCTCCTCCTTTCTCTTTTCCTTCTTCCCGCCTCTCATCACTCCCCTGTTTCTCTTGACAGGAGCCGACTCCCAGGGAGTTTTCCGCTGCCTCCCCGTCGCCGTCGCATCGCTAGAGGTGAGCTCCGCGTCGAGGTGCGTCTTTGAGTCTTCCTTTTCCTCCCCTCGCGTCGCTCCTCGCGGACTGCCCAGCCACCATTGCTTCTGCAGAGCCCAGGCCATGGCTGTCCTCTGCTTCAAATCAAGGTGCCAGCCGCCGGATCCGAACCCAGGTGCCTCCCTCGCCCGCTCCCGCGTCCGGTCGCCGTCGTCCTGCTGACCTCGCCGGAGACCTCCTGCCCGCGCCCGCTGGTCTCTGCCCTTGCATCGCGCCCCTGCTTCCACCTCGGTCGCCGCCTGCTGCATCAAGCAGCAATGAGCAGGTCACTCGTCCCGCGCCCGCTAGCGTTGATCGAGCCACGTCAGCACTAGGCCCGCAATCGCAGCAGTCATCAGGCCTAGCCGCATCGCGCCCTGCCTCTCCAAGCCGCAGCCAGCGCCAGGCCTCCCTCTGCTTCCAATCGGGTCTCAGCCCATGGGTGAGCAGCCCCCAACAGCCCCTCTCTTGTGCATGTTTGGCCCAGCAAGTTTTGGCCTGATGTGTGTTTTTTTACTGCTGCGAATTTAACATTATCCAGAGTTTGCCAGTTTTTCAGAAAACCCCTTAATGTTCATGCATCAATAATTAATTAACCATGCATCGGATTAAAACAAATTATATATGTAAGATGCTTAGAATTTTGTCTAGTTTCATAATATGCTGCTTTCATCCATGTTTAAAATGTTTAAAATGTTGTTTGTTCTAATTTGTTTAAATGCCATGTTAAAATGATTTATTTCATAACTAAATAACCGTAGCTCGGTTTTAAATAAACTTTATATGTAAATGGGGTGGAAAAATGCCTAGTTTAACATGGTGCACTCCTCTTGCATGTTTAACAACTCTAAAATATGGTTTAGGGCAGAACAGTACCAAATTCATAATTTGCATATGGGGATTTTCCGGAATTGTTGTTTGTTTTTTCCGGCCTCATTGAAACTTGCCTAAATAGTTAGATTACTAATGTTCCTAAACGAGATTGAACTAAATAACTCGATGTGGTGTTTTGTCAATATGCAACTCGTTGCATATTGAGATCCACTTAAATTGTAGTGTTGTTTGTTGCACTTTGCCATGCCATGCCTCATTAAACCGGACATGCATCATACTTGTTTGTGCATTATGCCATGTTTATGCTTGTGCATTTACCATGTTGTTTGTTTCTTTCCGGTGTTGCTTCTTAGTTTCGGTAATGTCGCGATTGTGAGGATTCGTTCGACTACTCCCGTTCGTCTTCTTCATGGACTCGTTCTTCTTCCTAGCGGGATTTCAGGCAAGATGACCGTCACCTTGGATCTCACTACTATCATTGCTATGCTAGTTGCTTCATTCTATTGCTTTGCTGCGCTACCTATCTTTTGCTCATCAAGCCTCCCAAATTGCCGTGAACCTCTAACCTTTGACACACTTCCTAGCAAACCATTGTTTGGCTATGTTACCGCTTTGCTCAGCCCCTCTTATAGCGTTGTTAGTTGCAGGTGAAGTTGAAGATTGCCCCATGATGGACAGGATTATGTTGGGATATCACAATATCTCTTATATTATTAATGCATCTATATACTTGGTAAAGGGTGGAAGACTCGGCCTTATGCCTGGTGTTTTGTTCCACTCTTGCCGCCCTAGTTTCCATCATACTGGTGTTATGTTCCCGGATTTTGCGTTCCTTACGCGGTTGGGTGATTTATGGCACCCCCTTGACAGTTTGCTTTGAATAAAACTCCTCCAACAAGGCCCAACCTTGGTTTTACCATTTGCCTCACATAGCCCTTTTTCCCTTGGGTTTCCAGAGCCCGAGGGTCATCTTTATTTTAGCCCCCCCGGGCCAGTGCTCCTTTGAGTGTTGGTACGAACCGAGCAACCTGCGGGGCCACCACGGGGCAACTCGAGGGTTGGTTTTACTCGTAGCTTGACTTATCCGGTGTGCCCTGAGAACGAGGTACGTGCGACTCCTATCGGGATTTGTCGGCACATTGGGCGGCTTTGCTGGTCTTGTTTTACCATTGTCGAAATGTCTTGTAAACCGGGATTCCGAGTCTGATCGGGTCTTCCTGGGAGAAGGTATATCCTTCGTTGATCGCAGCTTATCATGGGCTAAGTTGGGACACCCCTGCAGGGTATAAACTTTCGAAAGCCGTGCCAGCGGTTATGTGGCACATGGGAATTTTTAATGTCCGGTTGTAGATAACTTGACACCAGATCCGAATTAAAATGCATCAACCGCGTGTGTAGCCGTGATGGTCTCTTTTCGGCGGAGTCCGCGAAGTGAACACGGTTTTGGGTTATGTTTGACATAAGTAGGAGTTCAGGATCACTTCTTGATCATTGCTAGCTTCACGACCATTCCGCTTGCTCTCTTCTCGCTCTTATTTGCGTATGTTAGCCACCATATATGCTTAGTCGCTGCTACAACCTCACCACTTTACCCCTTCCTTTCCCTTTAAGCTTTGCTAGTCTTGATACCCATGGTAATGGGATTGCTGAGTCCTCGTGGCTCACAGATTACTACAACAACAGTTACAGGTACAGGTTATGCGATGATCATGACGCGAGAGCGATGTTGCTTGTTTTGGAGTTCTTCTTCTACTTCTGCTTCGATCAGGGGATAGGTTCCAGGTCGGCAGCCTGGGCTAGCAGGGTGGATGTCGTTTGAGTTTCTGTTTGTGTTTCATCCCTAGTCGGATGATGCTATTGTGTATGATATATTGTTGTATTCGTGTGGCATTGTATGCCTCTTGTATGTATCCCCATCTATTATGTAATGTTGATGTAATGATATCCACCTTGCAAAAGTGTCTTCAAGATGCGCTTCCATCCTTGGTGGGACCTTCGAGTTCCTTTAGGATAGGGTCGCATCTTGGGTGTGACAGCACTAGCAGCTACAGAGGGACACTGCGATGCTTATAAAGTAGAGAAGACCTCACAAAAACATCGTTTAGGGGGATTTCTATAATACCATATAACAACATAGGGGCAAATTTCAGCACACTTTGAAATGAGGGGTAAATCTGAGTAGTGGGTTCGAGTTAAGGGCTGAAATGTAAAAATCCCAATAAAATAATCTTTTAAACCATGGGGAATTTGAGAAAAATGATCAACAAGAAAAAGTTGTGTCTTTGCAACAGGTTTCTAAAGGTATACCATGGGTTTTTCTGTTTTTGGAAGACGAATTTTCCTCATTTATAAAAAATAACTAGAAGTTCAAATTCAAATAACGGAGCGGTTCGATGTTTATTACTACGTTAGAATTTTCCCCATTACAAAATAATAAACCAAGAACACCAAATTAAAAAATAGAGCAGTTAATATATAGAGAAAATGGATTTTTCCTGTTTGTACAAAAATCTAGAGGTTCAAATTTAAATAACGGAGAAGTTCAATGTTTATTACAATACAAAGAAGGTCAAGTTAAGAAAAACTTAGGAGTTCAAAAAGTTTACAAAAAAGGATTTCCCTCTTTTTAACAAACACGTAGAACATCAAATTTAAATAATTGAGTGATTCAATAATTATTACATACCTAGGATTTTTCCCGTTACTAATGAATAACACCAAGAAGTCCTAACTATAAAAAAATGAAGATCTTTGACATTTATAAAAAACTCAGATTTACCCCGATACTAAAGATTAAAAACCTAGAAGTTCAATTTTAAAAAAGGAGTAGTTCAATGTATATAAAAAAACTCGGTTTTTTCTCGTTACTTCAGAATTAAACCAAGAAGTTTAATTTAAAAAAGCAGATCAATTTGATATTTATTTCAAAACTCGGATTTTTCCGATTACTAAAGAATAGAACCAATAGGTTCAATTCAAAATAACAAAGAAGTTCAATGTTTCTACAAAACTCCAAATTTCTCATTTCTGAAAATACAAAGTGAAGTTCAAATAATTTTTTTAGAGCGGTTCGATGTGTGTAAAAAACTTAGATTTTCCCGTTATGAAAGCGTAATGGAGAGAAGTTCGAATTGATTAGAGGCGAAAGTTCGCATACTACATGGTTTGCATTTCCTATGAGAAAAAAAGAATAAGAAGGCAACACCTAAATTTTTTGTTGCTAGAAGTTCATGTGCTCGGCCCCGGGAAAGTTCAAAAATTCTTGTGAGAGTGGTTCACCATGTATTTACATGTTCAAAAGTAAAAAAATATGTTGTTTTTTGTGTTTTCAAATAATTCTCTCATTCCATTACAAATTTGAAAAAAAAATCTCTACTTGAAAAAAGTTCCTCCTATTGAACAACTCTCGATACGAGTATATCATATTGTCTATTCCAAAATAAACGGTTAAAACAAATTGTTATATGTTGTTCGAAACAAAATTTTAACCGTATTAAAAAAGTTATGTATTTTTAATAGGTTTCTAAAAGGTATATCATTTCTGAAACTCCAATGAACTGGTGAGGAATTACGGATAAAAATATGTGGCAAAAGCTCGATATGAAAACAACGAGCAGTTCAACTACTACATGAAACGTGTTTCGAAAGAGAATAATAGAATACAAAACTAAAAGCCTAAAATGGTTGTTTCAAGAAGTTCACGTGCTCCTCCCTGCACGGCTCAAAAATTATATTGTGAGACGTCCAGCCTTCAATTACATGTTAAAAAGGGCAAAAATGACGTTGTTTTGCCGTTTTTAAAACTGCTCTCAAATGGCAACTAATTTGTAACAACTATCTACAAGAAAAAGTTGCGTCTATTCAGAAGCTCACCAATGATATAGTATATGCTACATTCCAAAGAAAGCCTTAAAAGTTTCATATATACCGTTAAAAATGCATTCTTATGTATTCAATTAAACCTTTTGAACAGTCACGAGTATGAAAAAATGATCAACACGAGAAACTTGCGTGTTTTCAATAGCTTGCCATCGGTATATTATCTGCTCAATTTTGATAAGTGGTTGGGGAGTTACGGGCAAAAAGAGCACGTGAAAAACAGAGTGGAGTTCAAACAGACATGCCCCAGAAGTTCAACTTTTTCACGCAGTGCATTATCGAAGACTCTATTTTCGCAATGAAGGTAGAACGCATGATCTCACCACTTCCAAAATTACTTAAAAACAACTAGGAATCAGAGAAAACTTTCTATATGAGAAAGTTTTGTAGTTTTATAGCTTTCTAATGGTAAATTATTTGCCCCATTCCAAAAAAAATTGCGGAAATTACAGCAAAAAAACATTTTTAGCCATTTCCAAAATTGTCCTAAAACCGTAAAGAATTGGAAGAAACATTATATGTATGAAACTTTCGCATGTGTTCAAGCATTCCAATGCCATATCATATGCTGCATTCTGATAAACCATTTAAAAGGTAACCCGAAAAAACAAACTCGGAGGAACTTCGACCGTTTTATAAATTACTTTTAAACTGTTAAAAAATTGAAACAATCTTTCTATATGAAGAAGAAGCGCATTTTCATACACTTTCAAATGCCATATCATTTGCATCAATCCAGTTAGCCGTTTACGAACTACGACAAAAAAATCTCGGCTGCTCGATTTGAGAAATTGCACCATTTTTTAAAATGCTCTTTAGCCGTAGGGAATTTGGAAAAACTTTCTATATGTGGAATGAGCGGATGTGAAGCAACTTTCTAATGTCGTATTATTTGCCTCATTCCAATATAGGGTTTAGAAATGGGCTTGAAAATACTATTCACATTTTTGGTAGGAAGAAAAACTGTTTGTAAAACTGCTCTTAAACGGTGTAGATTTTGACAAAAATGTAACTTTTCAATGGTATATCGCAAGACTCATTTGGACAATGTTTGAGGAAGTTCAACCTGTCCCTGGGTGAAGTTCAAGTACTACTGCTGCGACGGGTCGACTGGTTATTAGAATATTATTCTCATCCCGTGATCAGAATATTATTCCCATTCCTGTTATCAAAATATATATATACATACATACATACATATATATATATATATATATATATATATATATATATATATATATATATATATATATATACAGCCGGTCTATTCTGCTAATATTAGCAGAATAACTATTCTGATAACACTTCCGCACTGCACGCTCAACGCAAGTGCATGTCATTGTTTGAACAAGGTGTGCTGCAGTACTCACGCAAGTGAACTTCCCGTCGCAAAAAAAACGCATGCCGTGTTTTCCCGGTACTATTTTCGCTCTAGTTTTTTAACCGTTTATCGGAATGAGACATATAATATATTGTAGGAAAGCTATGGATTAGGCGCAACTTTGACATGTTGAACACTTTTCGAGATTCCTCGCGGATTAAGAGCAGTTTTAAAAACGGTGTGGCCCACAATGAGTGGCAGTGAGCGTATTTTTGTGATTTTTTTAAACCGCTCATCGGAACAAAGCAAATGATACGCCGTTCGAAAGATATCGTCGAGGCACATCTTTTTCATATGCATTATTTTCTCTAATTCGTTAGGGTTTAAGAGCGGTTTCAAATTTACTAAATCGCGGAATTACTTCTTTTTGAAATTTTTGCAATTTTCGGTACTGTTTTCGCTCTAGTTTTTTTGAACCGTTTGTCGAAACGAGGCATGTAAGTCATTGGAAAGCTATGGACAAGGCGCAACTTTCATATGAGATTCCTTACGGTTTTAAGTTAATTTTGAAAAACGTGTGGCGGACGGCGAGTGGCAGCGGCCCATTTTCGCGAATTTTTTACAAACCGCTGGTCGGGATAATTGAAACGATACGCCGTTGGAAAGATATCAACGATGCACAACCTTTTCATTTAGAACACTCTCTCTAATTCTTTATGGCTTAAGAGGAATTTCGAATTTACCGAAATGCGGACACTGCATCAGACGGGTACTTCATCCGATTGAAAACCGTGCTGCATCGGACGAAAAAGCGCACTGCATCAGACGGATAAGAGAATTGCATGGTTTCTTTTATTCAAACGTAATTTTTTGAAGGACGAGAAAATAGAGTGCACTTCACATCCGGTGTAAATGAACCACAACGCTATCAAGAAGTGAACCGCATTACTTTTTTCGCTTTCGTAACAATTTTTTTGTACTTACGGGATGAACAACGTCATTCGGCCGACCGCACTGGTTTAGAATGAAAACCGCACTGCATCGAATGGGCAAGTGAGATGCATGATTTTGTTTTGTCGGACGTAATTTTTCTCAAAGTAGTTTTTGTTGTCTTTTTTTCAACATTTTTTTGAACGAGAGGGGACAGCAGAGACAAGGGCAAGTGAACCGCGGCATATATCAAAGTGAACCGCATTACTTTCTTTTGTTTCGCTATTTTTTCACACTTCCATGAAGTGCGCAAGTGAATAGTATCACTCTAAAAAATGAACCACATCGAGGACCAAATGCACTGCAAGTGTTTGATGATAGTCGACTGATTTTTTGAGACACACAAACAATTTGCACTTCATACATAAGGGTACTGAGCTGCTACACAAATCGCACACACTGCATTGGCAAAATCTGAAACAA
Organism: Triticum dicoccoides; assembly: GCF_002162155.2. Lineage (NCBI taxonomy): Eukaryota > Viridiplantae > Streptophyta > Magnoliopsida > Poales > Poaceae > Triticum > Triticum dicoccoides. The sequence continues at coordinate 264,143,124 of NC_041387.1, forward strand.
AAGTAGCTCCAAAATGAAATTATATCCCTGGAGAAGTGCACATTGAATAGAGGAGTTGGTGCAAATTGAATAAAACTGCACATTTGAACCCCACTTCAGCTGGATGCACACACACCGAAGTGCACCGAATGGTCGAAAAAACTTAACCACGGCAACAAATTTCACAACAGCGAACTGCACATGCTACACTCCGAGCTGCACACACACCCATGATGTGAACCTTGTCTCGAATCCAAGATAGATGTCGCCCGGAGGAGAGGAGCTCTGGACTGCACACTCGTGGCCCAACACGGCACACACACATCAGATAACACAAAAAAATATCATGAAAATAACATGTATTTAGAATTTAGGGGCTAGTGGACTGAACGCTACTAGCTGCCGAAACACATGCACGCCGCCGACGAGCTGCAATTGCTGTTTTTGCGAACCACTTGGCTCGCACGCGATCAACCAAATGGGAACTGCACGCTAGAGATGCATGGTTTAATGCACACATATAGCTCCCGTACTGCATGCCACGGTTTTGCACAACTGTGAGGTGCACAGAGCTGCATGGCGTCGCCATCCGCACTGCATGCCACAGGCGCCGGGGACCTTGTCGGGAGATGAGGAATGGGAGGTCGACAGAAAGGTTGTGGTCCCGTGGCAGATGCGGAGAGAGTAGGTGCCAGCGAGCTTGGAAGGGAGGGTAGCTGGGGGTGACCGGTCGTGGGGTTGGAGGAAGCAGAGGGCGTTGGTGGGAGGTCGCCGTCCCGGATCCGTTGGTGCGAGGCTCGCTGGGGGCAGTTACCGGCCTGGACCCGCCTCTAGGAAGCACGCTGGTGGCGGTTGCCGGCCCGAATTCACCGTCGGGAGGCGCGTTGGGGGTGGTTGCCAAGCCGGATCCAGGCAGTGGGTTGGCTCGGTTGTCGCCGGATCTTTTGCCCCCGCGATGTGCCTGCGCGGCAGGAAGGGCCCGTGCTCGCTGGAGGCGAGGCTGACGAAAGGTGGAGCACCTCGTGCTCCTGTGCCGAACCCCGATTTAGATCGCTGCTGGAGGAAGTAGGTTAGGGGCCATCAGCGGGAGAAGGTGGGGCGGCACCGGGAAGGCTGGCCGGCGGTGGCAGAGAA
>NC_041387.1:264144603-264157041 GCF_002162155.2 Triticum dicoccoides
GAAAGTGGGGGTGGGAGGAGGGAGGAGGGGGCGGACGAGGATCCCACCGGATCTGGTGGCTAGGCGCTCCCAACGTCGCGGGGGCGGGGGGTGGCCGTGGGTTGGTCCGGGTGGGGTGCCCACAGGGGAGGGGAGCGGGGCGGTGGGTGGCCGTGGGTTGGCTTGGGGTGGGGTGGGGGTGCTCTGTGTTTCGAAGTGTGCAGCGTGGCCCGATGAGTGTTCGCAGAATAAGAAAGTGAGGTGTAGAATAAGATTCTTAAGGGGTGTTATTGCGAATAGACCCTTAAGAGTCTTATTCTGCACCTCACTTTCTTATTCTGCTAACACCCACCGTCGGAACCCCACAGATTGCAAAAACAAAAACAACCCCAGCCGACCAGCCCCATGCACCCCACCCCCACCGAACCCACGTTCTTCCTGGTCAATCCCCCACCCACCTCTCCCCGATGCCCACGGCCCAGCGCACCCACCCCCATTCACTCCCCAATCCCCACCCCCACGAGCATGGCGCTCCGGTGCGGCGTAGGATCCGGATCGGGCTCAGCACCCCTGCCGCCCCACTCCTCCTTCCTCTGCCCCCGCACCCCAACCTTCCTCCAACTCCACCGGCAACCACGGCCGCCGCCGATGCGTCGTGGACCTGCCATGACCCACCACGTCCGCCTCTGATGCGTCGCCGACCTGCCATGACCGGATCCCACTGGATCCAGCCGCCACCGGCCCGGGGCGCGGCCAACCCCTGCATGATGCGCCACCAGCAAACCTCTCGCGCGGGTCACCCGGCACCAGATCCGGTTGCTACGGGCCCGACCATGGCCATTAGCATGGGATCAGGCCGCCATGCCGGCCATCTGTGCGCGAGCACCTCAGGAGTGAGGGGCGCGCTGGGATCCTCCACGCCTTGCTCCTCCATCGTATAGGAGACCCGAAGGAGCTTCCCCCCTTGACTCCCCCACCAACCCTCATGGTCTGTGACTTCCTCTCCCTTCGAGCTCGTCGACCCCCTCCTCGCTAGTCGGCCGGTCTCCAAGTTGCGGAGGCGCGCGCATTGGCTCCCTCTCCGTTTCTCCCTTTTGGCGGTGCTGCAGTGCACATCCACACCGATGCTACAACCCCCGAACCTCAGGTCCGGCGGCCCCTTGTGCTTGCAGTTCATTTTATCCATGTAAATTACTGTTTTTTTGCAGTTTCAGATGGAGGGTAGGAGCAACTCCATCGAGGTTTCACCGGCGAGATGCTTCTGGTGAGCCGCCCAGAGCCCCTCTCGCCCATGTCACTCTGCTACGGCAAACTGCATGCTCAAGGACGATGACGGGGCAGTGGGGTTGCAGTTCACTTTGGAAGGGTCCCCCGATGGTCTGTCGCAACAATGCAGTTGGCTTGTAGCGGTGCGTTTGGTGCGGCCATACAGTTCGGGCCTCGGGCAGGTGCAGTTGACTTGCACGGGTTGTTGGCTCACCCCCCATGCGCACTGTTTTTGTGTTTTTCTGTAGATAAATCTAAGTACAACTCTTGAGGTCCACTTTACTGATTTTTGCAGGAAGAACCTGGTGCACTTCGGTTGGACGCCGCATTGCATCCTTTTTCAGTTTCCCTATTCCATTCAGTTTGGATGGCGAAGCCCCCCTCCGTGCAGTCTACTAGCGCGTCCATGCAGTACAGCGAGCCTGTATAATTTTGTGTTCTGTTTGTGCACTGTAGCGTGCATGATCATGTAGTTTGTAGTAATTTGTGCGTGTGTATCTTTGAAGCTCACTTTGTTCTCTCACGCAATTTGGTATAAAACTCCTTTGTTGTGCACTTGGTAAACAAACATAAAAACATCTCAAAAAAGAAGCTTGCTTCTATATTAGATGAAGTTCACCGTGTGTATTTTGAAGCTCACTTTGTTCTCTCACGCAATTTGGTATAAAACTCCTCTGTTGTCCACTTGGTAAACACAACATAAGAACATCTCAAAAAAGAAGCTCGCTTCTATATTTAGATGAAGTGCACTTGCTCAGTCCTTGCGGTCCACTTGCTAGTTCTATGTCCATAAAAGAAAAGTATGCAAAATGACAACAAAAACTCATGCGGTTCATTTTTGTTAGTGTCGCGGTACACTTACGACTTATGTGAAGTGCGGTCCACTACCTTATCTAGGAAAATGACGTCTCAATAAAAGAAATCATGCAACTCGCTTGACCGTCTAATGCAGTGCGGTTTCCATTATAAAGCAGTACCATTTTCATTTTGAAGCAGTGCGGTTTTCTATCTAATGTAGTGCATACAACGATTTTGGGTCCCGAAAAAATAGAGTGTCCGCATTTCGGTAAAATCAAAACTGCTCTTAAACCGTAAGGAAGTGGAGAGAGTGTTCTACATGAAAAAGTTGCGTCTCGTCGATATATTTCCAACGGCGTATCATTTGGATCGTTCCGATGAGCGGTTTGAAAAAAATTATGAAAAAACGGCCGCTGCCCCTCGTCGTTCGCCGCACGATTTTCAAAATTAACTAAAAACTGTAGGGAATCTCAAAATCATTTTAACATATGAAAGTTGCGCCTCGTACGTAGCTTTCCAACGGCCTATCATACCTCTCATTTCGACAAACGGTTCAAAAACTGGAGCAAAAACAGTACCGAAAATTTGAATTTTTATAAAACAGAATTCCGCGATTTAGTAAATTTGAAACTGCTCTTAAACCACAAGGAATTAGAGAAAAATTTATATATGAAAAAGATGCGCCTCGACGATATCTATCCAATGGCATATAATTTGTTCATTCCGACGAGCGGTTTAGAAGAAATCGCGAAAAAACGCTCGCTGCCACTCGTCATGGGCCGCACCATTTTCAAAACTGCTCTTAAACCGTGTGGAATCTCAAAAAGTGTTCAACATGTCGAAGTTGTGCCTAATCCATAGATTTTCAACGGTATATTGCGCGCCTCATTCCGATAAACGGCTAAAAAATTGGAGCGAAAATAGTACCGAAAAAATAACTCGTGCAGTTTTTTCCGACGAGAAGTTCACTCATGTGAGTGCTGCAGCACACTTGGTTCAAAGAATGACGTGCACTTGCGTTCAGCGTGCAGTGCAGAAGTGGTGTGTAGAATAGTTATTCTGCTAATATTAGCAGAATAGACCGTCTGTATATATATTAGCAGAATAGACCCCATATTTTTGCATATATGTTACCCTTAATTTTTCTTATGTATAAAGTTGTGATATAAAAGAATTTTAATTTTATTATAGAGGGAGTTTCTCTCTATTGAAAAATATCTATGCATAACTAGTTACTCCTACCTTTCTACTTCATTTCACTGATATGCGGGACATCTAGCAACTAGGTCTATGTGCCATGCATCAAATTAGAGTGCACAACTGCATGGTACACTCACCCCGGTCATAGCGCCGCAGTAATACCCAATGAGCCGTCAAATCACAAAACCCCACCTTTCCAACAATAGCAGTAAGCTGGACGTACGAAGCAGCAATAATTCACTCAACCTGATTCCCCTTCTCCCTCGTCTACTTGTTTAGACAAAACCACCTCTTGGAGATTTCTTAGGGTTTTCTCATGGAGAACCAGGTATGGATTCTTCATCCATCCCTGATAAATCCTAGTCCCTTCGTCGTCGGTAATCCTAGGATGGCAACTGCCGCTGTTGATGCATTTTTCTTTGTACGGAAAATAGTGTGTTTCATTTGAAGTGCCCAAAGTGGGAGGACCCTACATGTTTCTGCTCCCTTGGCGAGACGCCAAACTTGTTCCTTCTCATGCTAACACATGATTTTAAAAAGCGCACGGTATGTTCCTAGAATCCTCTTTTCTATCCGGGAGGGTTGGGGTTTCTGAACATGTTGTTGACTAATTTGGAAATTTGGATTATTATATTTGGATAAAATGTACTAGTACCATGCTCAACACTAATGTGAAAAAGGAAATTATTTCTAGATTTGGATAGTGAATAAATTGTGTTCTCATATTATTTTTCCTGCAGTGCATCCCTTGCTCTGCGAGAACACATGTACTCAAGAAGGTCGGCCTTGTCATCACTGAATACACCAGTATAATGGTCACATTGGAGACATGCCATGGATATAAGTTCACAGCTAGATTCATTAACCAATATATAAGATCGCTCCTTTTTTATGGCCAAACTCGGATAAACTTTGTCAAGTGCTACGAAATGGAAGTTGAAATGCTGATGGAAATAGTAGAACCTGGTCTTATCATCCCTGTGACCTTCCACACTGATATCATTCCAGTAATTCATAAATGTTAGTTTTGTATCTAGTTCTTGCATGTTGCCTCTATTACTTTGTAATCCACCTATTATGTCTAACTAATCACAATTTGACTTTAGAAGTAACAATAATTTGTGATTCCCTTCTCTCACAATGATGCTACTAATAACTAATATTTTTTATAATTGGTGACACCACTACAAAAAAACACATCCATGACATTTTGGGCCGAACGAATTTTTTTCTTTCATGCTTATGACACTACCATGATGATAATTGTGACAAAACCCGGCATCATCATAGATGTGCTGGGCTCCCACTTCTATGACAAAAAAACATGACAGAAAATGGGATTTTTGTCCTGGGCGGGCCGGAGACGCACCCGCATGACATTCTTTGGGTCGTCCATGGCAGAAAAAATCATGGTAAGCGAGGGCAAGGAAAATTTCGGGGAGTTCCCGGTTACGGTGGATGGTCGGGGTCGAGCGATGCATGGAGGGATTGCGCATTTCTCACGTACACATACGCGCATGGGTGCGAGGCGTTGGGCTCTGATTGAACCCGAGCGAGTCGTTCGCTTACTAAACCCGAGCAATTGCACTAGCTACGTTACTGAACCCGAGCGATCAATCGATTCCTGGCTCTTAGCTGAACCTGATCGAGGAATTCCTTTGCTAGTGCTGCTAACTGAAGCCGATCGAACCTGCTACCTCTTAATGAACAGTGCATGTGGGGGTTGGTTGAATGAGTCGAGACGTACGTGGTTGGGGTTGGATGAAAAGTTCCCGGTGGAGGTTGGATGAACAGGACACCGTGGTAGTAGTAGTAGGTCATTGCCGCTGGATGAACAGGACCCCGAGAGGAGGCCGCCACAGCCGAGCTAGTTGGGATGGATGAGTAGGACCCCATGGAGGGCTGGTTGAACAGTAGCCGGTGGAGGGCTGGATGAACAGTAGCTGGTGGATGCAGGAGGAAGATGCGGTGGATGAACAGTGCAGGTGGAGGCTGATGCAAGTCGACGATGGGTGAACAGTAGCCCGTGGAGTCCCATTTTGCGGTACGCCACACCCCAACGATGAACAGGAGCCCCCGTTTCAACCATAGCACTCCAAGACAAGTCCGTTTCCTCCATTTTGCGGTACGCCACACCACTAGCGATGAACAAGACCCCCGTTTCGACCATAGCACTCCAACACAAGTCCGTTTCCTCCATTTTGCGGTACACCACACCCTCGAGATGAACAGGACCCCCGTTTTGACCGTAGCTAGTCAAACAGAAGGTCATTTCCTCCGTATTACGGTATGCTAGACCCCATTTGGCTGTTCCGTCCAAGCCGGTTAGCTCCCGTTGAACAGGATGCATTCCGACCCAGTATGTTGCCTCCCGATGAATATGACATTGTTTCTCCGTTCTAACCCAGCCGGTTGGCTGCCCAATGAATAGGACACCGTTGTTGCCGTCTGTTTCCTCTCCATGTGCACGAGCTCTGGTCATACATATGCGCGAGTAGGCGTTCAAGACCCCACCCGTATGTATGTACGTGGTCATATTTTTTCGCATGTGGCTGTACGTATGTGTAAATGGTTTACAAGGGACTGCCTAAACTGCTACGTCGGAGGCTCTACTACTACATGTGCCGCTGCTTGCTCGGCCACGGTTCATCATTGCAGAGAGACCGATCAACCAATATGTACATACACGTTCGCGACAACGCTACGTACACTTTGACCAGGTGGGTCCCCGTTGTCAGGAAGGATAAGGAGGCACTTCCTTGCGTGCGAAGTTATTAATGGTGGGTCCGAGCTGTCAGGGGGAGGATTCATTTTTTCGCACCTAATAGGAGGCACTTTCCTTCCGTCCGAAGATGTAGCTGGTGGGTCCCAGCTGCCAGGGGGAAAACGTTTTTTCACAAAATACAGAGGCCCTTCTGGTAGGTCCCTACTGTCAGGTGGAGGAATCATTATTTTGCGCGTAATAAGAAGGCACTTCCTTGCTGCGGCCATGGACCCAGCGGTCAACCTCTCCACGTACAGTCCTCTTCCGATGTAAGTCGTTCCTTGACCACATTTACCACGCCGTGCTGAGAGCACCAAGGCGGTGGACGACTTCGAGGCCTAGGAAGGGAATGACCCGGAGCCAGGGAAGACTCGGCAGTTGTTTCCCATGCGGAGGGGTGTACGAGGGTTTACTGGTTGGGTTGTAGTGTGTGGCTGCCGTCGCCGAAGAATAACAGCAGGTCTGGGTGAGTACAGGGGTGGCCAGGCCAGCGATGGGAGTAGGGTGGAGCGGTGAGGCTTGCGTGGAAGCAGAGCCGACCACGGGAGGCAGGAGCAGGCGGCATAACCAACACTGGTTTGGGCGGCTGGAGCAAGAAGACCAGAGGTTGAAGAAGCACTACGGCCATTGGATGGACATCGTACGGTCATTGGAGCTAGAATCGTTCATATTGACTAAGTTGACAAAGCCCTCCGTCTGCGTCAGCTTAGTAGGCCCACAAGTCAGCCTCCAACTATGGTGGGTCCTAGATAGGATGGGGATTATTCATTTCTTTGTGTGTAATAAGGAGGCACTTCCTTGCACGTGAAGATATAGCTGGCGGGTCCGAGATGTCAGCGGGAGGAACGTTTTTTCGCCAAATATAGAGGCCCTTCCGGTGGGTCCCTGTTGTTAGGTGGAGGAATCATTATTTTGCACGTAATAAGAAGGCACTTCCTTGCGTGCGGTCGTGGACCCAGCTGTTAGCCTCAACGTACAGTCCTCTTCCATCAGGTGAAGGTTTGAAAGTCACCTGAAGACTTACCACGAGTGATTGGGAGAGGTCTTGGTGACCTTAGCTCAAGGAGAATACGGTGAGGACTGTGTGTCCTCAGGTTTAAATACCTAGCCGCTCCAACCAGACGTACAACTATCACATCAGTTGGAACTAGTCTACCAAATCACTGTCTTCACCAAGCTACTGGTTCTATTTCCTCAACCCTTTCATTTTCTCGCATACTAGTTGTGTACTTGATCATTCCTGTTTGAAGACTTTGACTAAAGACTTTCTCAATTCCCTCAATCCTATTTATTCAGTCACCACTACAAAAAAAATACACTTCTGTGATGATACGTGTTTGTCACAGTAGGTCGCGTTTTTTGTCATGCATGTACATCCATGACGATTTTATGACAGAATCAAGATAGTCATACCTGTGCTCTTGTAGAAGTGTTCTATGACATTACCAAAATTAACATCACGGAAGTGTCCACTTCCATGACGATAAATCGCGCGTCACAGAAGTGCTTTCGTCAAGGGTGACCGACACGTGGCATCCACCGTAACGGAATGTCGTTAAGCTATCATGTCTGATTTTGGATCCGATAACCCGTTAACACCCCGGGCCAATGGGGATTTTCCACGTGTAAAATCATCATTGGCCGAAGGAAAAACGTGTTGCCTCACCGTTGGGACAGATGTCATCCATTCATTGGACTGGAGGCACCTATGACAGGTCGACATGTGGCACGGCCCAACAGTGGCCCATTCCGGTGAAAAAGGCCGGCCTAGTAAAAAAATTAGCAGGCCTTCCCATATAAGGCCTACTTGTGTCAGGTCCATTTAAGCCCACGGCCCATGCGAGATGTGCCAATTCGGCCCGTCAACGGCCCGTTAAATATTTGACACCATTGCAGCCCATCGTCAGTTCGAGCCTGTTAACAACCAGCTATATATTTGGGCTCAATATCGGCCCGATGAGATTTCAGCCTATTGAATGGGCCAATTTTTAGGATGTACATCTTTCGGCCTTTTAGCGACCCGTTTAAATGTTGGGATAATTTCCGGCCCGGTGTGTCTTTCAGCCTGTTGATGACCCATAAATCTGATGGTCCATTTGTATTCGGACCTGAGTTTCGGCCTTTTAGAGACCCATTTAAGTGTTGGGCCAATTTCCGGCCCGTTGTCTCTTTCAGCCTGTTGACGGCCCATAAATCAGTTGGGCCATTTGTAGTCGGACCTGAGTTTTGGCCTTTTAGCGACCCATTTAAGTCTGGCCCTGTGTGCCTTTCGGCCTGTTAACAGACCATAAATGACTTGGGCCATTTGTAGTCGGACCGTAGTTTTGGCCTTTTAACGGCCCATGCCCTTCATGGTCCAATACCAGCCCGGTTTCTCTTTCAGTCTGCTAAAGGCCTACAACGCAGTTGGGCCATTTACAATATGACCTGACTTTCGGCCTCTTAGCGGCCCATGCTCTTCATGGTCCAGTACAAGCCCGTTGTCTCTTTCGGCCTACTAAAGGCCTACAGTATAGTTGGGCCATATGTAGCCCGAACTTAGTAACGGCCTGTTAACGGCCCGTGAAATCAATTGGGCCCACCTATTGCCCGCTTCGATGTCGGCCTGTTAACGACCCAGGAGGTAAGAGGGCCAACCATTATCTTTCGGCCTAGTAATGACCCATTAACTTAATGGGCCCACGAAAATTCGTACATGTCTTTAGGCCAAATTAGATAATTTGAGCCCATTACGGCGAGCAATTATGCACAGGACCAAAACCAATCAAGCAAAGGTACAACATACAGGGAAAAATGTTGCACATCCAGCATATATTATAGGAAATTACATCCACTGGGCAATCAAACATTGATGCTAGTGCAAATAAATGAACAGAACCTAACGATCTACAACGTCACAATCTGCAACCTCAGCACGGATGGCGCCCATAAGCATGTGGGCAAGTACTTGCTTCTTTGCTACACTATCTCTGAAAACATTGATCAATTATTGTGTCGCACGACTCTGCACCTCTGATTCCTCCACCATTTCCATTATTGCTTCAGCCATTAATTGGTTCACAAACATACATTTTTTCCATTGCATTCCAGACAGAGAATACTGAACAGATTTAGATGGCGATTTTGGCAGGCTTGTATTATTGATAGTGAAGAGTGTCTCGACCACTGCATCATTACATAAATTAGGAGGGGAACCAAACAGATTAATCATGGGTTATTGCCATATTACCTGGCCTAGATTTATTGGAAAGAAACAATGGGGTTGCCTTGCTGTTTTCAGAGTTTGTCTTCTTATCTTCAGCAGCCTCCACCAAATTAACACACTAGCATTGCTATCATTGGCCAAGTCAGATAATAGGAAAGCAACATTGACACAACGAACGTTTGGGCAACTAGCCTACACCAAATTAACACAATATGGCACATCTATCATCAGCCAGGTAAGGTAATACGAAAGCAACATTGACACAATGAACGAATGGGCAACCAGAGCAGCACTACAATTCAGTAATGTGCATGATATGAGATAGTACACTCATGCAGCTCAGTATGCAAAACTACCAGGCAGTTTTCCTTACAAAAATCAACATTGGCGCCTTTAACATTTTGCTACAACTAATTTTAGATCAGATAAAGGTTAGATTCACGCGATTAACAAAATACATGCAGATGTAAAAATATAGTGATATACAACAGGTACTTACATCAGTATTGGAGCACAGAGAATTCCGGCAAGATATTTTCCTCGAATACGAACCCAATGGAGGAAGTCTTCTATCGTTTTACCTTATTTTCTAAAAGAGAGATGGGTAACAAACATGTCGAAAATATGATCAGAATGCTATAAAATTTCATGATGCGAGGATACGCACACGCTTCTTAGAATGGATTTGACATTCTTTTGTTGGATTGGAGCGGACTAGTTCTTTGGCCACTGGAATCTGCTTATTATCAGTGGGATTTGGGTTTCTCTGTGCTGGAGCAGTATCTATGAAAAATGGAGTTGATTTATTACCTCCTGGCATTTGGATCTTTTGCAAAGACCTGGTTTGTAACCCTTTAGATTCTAACATAGCCGTCTTCCCCTTGCATGCCTTATATAGAAGAATGGTGCTTCAGTTATAAAACATGCTACAGCAGAGATGGAATAGATACTGAAGAATAGAAAGGCATGACATACTGACATGTATTCCCTCCATCCAGAAATAAATGGATGGGTCTAGGCGTATTTCAGCTCTAGATACATCCAGTTTTATCCATTTCTGCGACATGTAATCCGGACGGAGGGAGTATGATGTAAGAGCTAGGGATACGACAGGACAACACAGTAAAAAACACTAAAAACCCACTGCAGAACCAAAGTATTCAAACTCACTGATATGAGATAGTAAACTCATGCAGCTCAGGATGCAAAACTACCAGGCAGTTTTCCTTACAAAAATCAACATTGTGGCCTTTAATCATACATTTTGCTACAATTAAATTTAGATCAGATAAAGGTTGGATTCACGCTGATTAACAAAATACATGCTGATGTAAAAATATAGTGATATACAATAGGTACTTACATCTGCATTGGAGCACAGAGAATTCCTGCAAGAATCTTTCCTCGACGATACCAGTGCAGAAATTCTTCTATCTGGTAAGCTTATTTTCTAAAATAGAGATGTGTAAGAAACATGTAAAAAATATGATCAACATGCTATAAAATTTCATGATGCAAGGGTACGCACGCACTTCCTAGAATGGAGTTGACATATTTTTGTTGGACTGGAGCGGACTAGTTCTTTGGCTACTGGAATCTGCATATTATCAGTAGGAGTTGGGTTTCTCTGTGTTGGAGCAGTATCTATAAAAACTGGAGTTGGTTTATTATCTCCTGGCGTTTGGATCTTTTGCAAAGGCCTTGTTTGTAACCCTTCAGATTGTAACATAGTCGTATTCCCCTAGCATGACTTGTATAGAAGAATGGTGATGAGGACATGACTACCTTGGATACGACCAAAAATATTGCATACATGCATATTTGTCTGGTGATTTCTAGTGCAAACTATTCAATAATTTATTTATGTTATGCAGAACAAAAATACTTCACACACTTTTGTGTTTTGACTAATTGCAGGTGTATGGGACATTTTTACAATCCACATATGAAGATAAGGGAAAAAGGAAAAGTTTAGGTTCTGTTCAAAAAGTCCTCTCACGTCACTTTTGGGCCAAGAGATGATAGAGTCCAAGTCTCTCACGTTCTGAATTCAGATTCGGACTACACAGACATACATGACTCAAAATGCCAACAACCTTTTTATACGGACATCGAATTGGGTGATTCTTTTTTTGTTTGAAAGTAGATTTTGTGCTCTTTCCAACCCAATTGGATTCACCTTCAAATTTGTCCGGAGCGTTGAGATATCGACGAAACAATCTGATGCTACAGCAGAATCCGAGTCAAACTACAAGTTCAAAGGTGTTGTATCACCTCCACTTGGGCCCATGAGCCTTGTATGACCTAGGGTTAGTTTTAGGCTGCCTTGGGACATCCTCCTACCTCCTTGGCCGCCACCTCTTGCTCCTATATAAGTATATCCATCTAGTAGCTTTTTCCATGGGATTTGTTTAGTTAAAAGTTAGACAACGCAACTTCGTGTACTTTGTTTGTGTCCAACAACCAGACCAAGACCACTTTCGGATCCCCACCATTATCAATACTTCATCCATATTCGCAATATTCAGATTGCTTTGCTTGTTCTTCGATTGCTTGCTGGAATAGACCTTCGTGGTCGGACTGATCATGCTTCTGGCATCGTTAGTAACCTTAGGAGATTGGTTTAGTGATTGCTAAGGCGCAACGTCGTGCATGTTTGTAGTCGGATCGTCAAAGTCGACTCCACCAAATTAATGCTTATCATCTCATCGAAAGATCGGGACACCCTCGCCTCTATCAAGTGGTATCAGTTTCAGGTTGCTCGGTGAGAATTTCCAGGTTTTCCTAGATTAGATTTATTTTCTTACCTATTGTCCAAGAAAAAGGCACAAAAATGGTTAGATCTATTCATCCTTTGTACAAGCAAGTCTGAGCCTTTGCGATTTTCTTTTCATTTCTTGCATAGTTGAATTATCGGTTGCATCATCGTGTCGAGTTGCTGGTCTTAGTGTCTAGTTCATTTAGAGTTTCAAGTTCTGTTCACATTAGTCACACCGCCGCTGCATCGTTATCCCTTCCACTGTCCACCACCCATCCATCAATTTTCACCACGTGCTACCCATTGTTCATTGTCATAATCATAGTTGAGATCGTTCACATCTTCGCTTGATCCAATCTGCATCTTATCTAGTTTGTTTTGGAAAGTGGGAGAGAGAATAAAAGACAGAGAAAAAAAAAAGAGAGAAAAAAGTAAAAAAAAAGTAAAAAAAAAGTCAGAGAAAAAAAG
>NC_041387.1:264157241-264170213 GCF_002162155.2 Triticum dicoccoides
ACAAAAAGAGAAAAAAAAAAGAAAATTCGGATCTATCTAGATTCAATCTCATAGTTGAATTCCGATTGGAATCTGTTTTGTGCACTGTTCAGTAAAACAGGCATAACTTCCTCATACGAACACCCTTTTGGCCCTGCGAGTACTCAAATGAAAGCTAGCGACGAGCCGCATCTAAATAGTTGCAAAAGAAATTTCAATATTTGGCGTCTCAAAATCGGCTTGTAAATAGGTATTGTTGCCCTCCGAAGTTCGCGCATATAGTTTGTTCCAGTTTTTCAGGCTAGTTTTAGAATTCTTTGACTCCTCATATCAATTCGGAATTGGGTGATTCTTTTTGCATTGGAAAGCTTGAGTTAGTAGCAAACTTTTCAAGGGAAAAGTTGGAGAGAGAGTTGTTATATATCTTGCTTGGCAGTTGTTTTTCATCATTATCTTTGCTGCCGTTGTGATCTTCACTTATATCTTACTGTCTAGAGCTACTTATCCTGCATTGATGCTAGTTGTGCTACGCCGTGACCTCATTAGTTTTATAGGATCATGTCTCTAGTCCGGTCTAGCCTAGGACCAGCAAAGTACCGTCATTGAGCGTTTATTCAACATTGCATCTCTGAATTGATTATTGCTAATCTTTTGCTACCATATATAGCCAAGCCAGCTCCACATATTTCTACACCGTGTATACGTACGCTCCCCTGGAAATCGCTTTACACAATCTTTGGAGTTATTTGACACCACTGGTTGCCTGTCACCACCTGCCGCATGGTAAGAACTTGTAAGATATTGATATTTCTTTACTGTGAGCACTTTACAACCACATCCTAATAGTTCATAGGAACATTATTCTTGAATTTTGTTTCTTGTTTCTACTAATCATGACAGTTTCCGGAGATCGAAGTTCTTGGACAACAGACACATCTTCACCATCACGACAGTTGGGACAACACACAAAAGCACATGGTCAGGTTATCTCTTTACCGTCATTTGAGGGTAGATTTAATCCTGCTATTTATCTAGATTGGGAGCTTGAAGTAGAACATGTTTTTATTCACCATGACTTTTCTGAACTTGAGAGAGTATGAGCTGCCACTAGAGAATTTACTGGTTTTGCTTCTGTTTGGTGGAGTGTGCATTGTAAGAAAAACATTGATAACCAACCCACAACTTGGAAAGATTTGAAAGATGTAATGAGACAACAATTTTTCCCTCCTTACTATCGTCGTGAATTGCTTCGCAAATTTGAACAATTTAAACAAGGCAACAACACTGTTCATGCTTACTACCAAGAGTTCAAATCTTATATGCATCATTGTGACATAGAAGAATCTAAGGATGATACAATGAATAGATTTTTTGGTGTTTTGAACCATGATATTCAGGCAAGATTTCAGTATATTCCTTGTTGCATTACTGGTATGTATGTTCGTGCTTGTACCTTTGAGAGACAGTTACATGAGGATGCATTGGGTGACTATAACAACTACTATTCCAATTCATGCTCACTACCATCGGTAAATTCCTCCACCGTTGCCCCTACTAGAGCAGCCACACCTTAGATTGTGAGCGCGACATCATCTCAAGTGTATGGTACATTGTCATTGTCCATACCTACATCAGCTATGTCTTTCCGACATGGTAACAGTAAAGGTATTAATGATATAACTTCACATGATAATGATGCATGCCTAATTAACTTAAATACATCATGTGTTGGGTTACCTATTGATTTGAGCACGCCACCTATTTTGGAGAATCATGTTACTGTCATGAATGCATCATGTCATCAAACAATTGAAATACCAACAATTTTGAGTGTGCCCATTGAATCAGGAAATAAATTAGATTTGGATCAAATACATTTTAAAATAATTGTGCCAATGTTTAATCATTTTGATATGACCTCTAATCTTGGTGATCATTCTGTGTCAAATGACTTATTGCATGTTTTCTTATTTAAGCAAGTTATAGCATGTAAATTTGATGCACGTAAGGTTTATTCACCAATGTTGGGATGGTTTAATGATGAATATTGTCAATATTTTGATATGAATAAGAGCTTCACTTATATGTGCAAACTGAGTTGCAATATTATCATGCCTTCTACTTATGATAATATTTTGGCTTTATATTTTATGATCTATGAAAGTAACTCATGTATACATGTGTCATATGTGGAAAAAATTAAGGGAAGTAAAAAATGGATGCCATATACATATACAACATGTACACCTTGTCTCTTTTGTTAGCCACATTTCTGATTAAGCAACGCCGAGGACGGCTTTGTTTTCAAGAAGGGGAGGATGATGAGGACATGACTACCTTGGATACGACCAAATATATTGCATACATGCATATTTGTCAGGTGATTTCTAGTGCAAACTATTCAATAATTTATTTATGTTATGCAGAACAAAAATACTTCACACACTTTTGTGTTTTGACTAATTGCAGGTGTATGGGACATTTGTACAATCCACATATGAAGATAAGGGGAAAGGAGAAGTTTAGGTTCTGTTCAAAAAGTCCTCTCACATCGCTTTTGGGCCAAGAGAAGATAGAGTCCAAGTCTCTCACGTTCTGGATTCAGATTCGGACTGCACAGACATACGTGACTCGAAACGCCAACAACTTTTTCATACAGACATCGAATTGGGTGATTCATTTTTGTTGGAAAGTAGATTTCGTGCTCTTTCCAACCCAATTGTTTTCAACTTCAAATTCGTCCCGAGCATTGAGATATCGACGAAACTATCTGACGCTGCAGCAGAATCCGAGTCAAACTACAAGTCCAAAGGTTTTGCATCACCTCCACTTGGGCCTATGAGTCTTGTACGACCTAGGGTTAGTTTTAGGCTGCCTTGGGACGCCCTCCCACCTCCTTGGCCGCCACCCCTTGCTCCTATATAAGTAGATCCATCTAGTAGCTTTTTCATTGATATTTGTTTAGTTAAAAGTTAGCCAACGCAACTTCGTGTACTTTGTTTGTATCTAACGACCAGACCAAGACCACTTTCGGATCCCCACCATTATCAATACTTCATCCATATTCGCAATATTCAGATTGCTTTATCATATTCTTGCTTGTTCTTCGATTGCTTGCAGGAATAGACCTTCGTGGGTAGGCTGATCATGCTTCTGGCATCGTCAGTAACCTCAGGAGATTGGTTTAGCGATTGCTAAGGCGCAACGCCGTGCATGTTTGTAGTTAGATCGTCAAAGTTGACTCCACTAAATCGATAGTTATCATCTCATCGAAAGATCGGGATACCCTAGCCTCTATCAAATGGTGCTTTATAAAACATGCTACAGCAGAGAGATGGAATAGGTACTGAAGAATAGAAAGGCATGACCTATTTACATGTATTCCCTCCATACGGAAAAAATGGATGGGTCTAGGTGTATTTCAGTTCTAGATACATCCTTTTTTATCCATTTCGGCAACATGTAATTCAGACGGAGGGAGTATGGTGTTAGAGCTAGGGATACGACAGGACAACACAGTAAAAAAACACTAATTGAATGTAAAACTGTATGCTAGCGGAATACGTACAGAAAAACTAAGGCAACATACACGTGTATGATTGGGAAACTAAGATGACATTGCAACAGAGCACTAGAACATCACTTTATTGTAAAAAAACATGGTATGGTAGACAGATGAAGTACATACTAATGAATAACAATGCATAAGATATTCAGAAGCATGATGTCCAAGTTAAGCAGATGGCATTGCGATAGAGTAGAATGGCAGTACTTGAATTTAAAAACATGTTATCATAAATGTAATAGGTACTGAAAAACAGGAAGGCATGACATATTTACATGCATGATCAGCATGCTAAGCACATGGCATTCCAACAGAGTAGATACACTCCAGGACATTATATGCATGTTGTACCCATATCACAGGCCAAGTTAGAGCAAGGACCTTGTGGGGTGAAGAGGATTCATCATCTTTCTGCAAGTCTTCTGAAGAACTGCCTTTACATGTTCCATCATATTGGGTATCAGTGACATCAAGTTTATTGGCCTTTACATTGCTCCGTGAGGTTCTTGTGGATATATCAGTGTGTGCAATTATATCTGACATGCATGGAAGACAACTAGTATCTAGTTAGATTTATGTAATGAGTTCCTGTAGGAGACGACATAAATAGTAGGACTGAGGTTAACTAGTAGCAACAGGTCTCAAAAACTAAAGGGAGAACACAGATGAAAGCTACAGAATATTTATTGTTTGTACTCAAGATTAACTAGATGGCACACTGAAGTATTAAAGAACAACATAGGTAATACTAGAAGTAGTATAATACTATAATCCCCAGCCTGTGGGATAGCATTGGCTGATGGATGATAACTATGGAAAAGCGTTACCTAAAGAACAAGTATCTTAGCTGAACTATGGAACAATGTTAACTCCTGAACAAGACCCGTAAGAGATCAGCATGAATATACAGTGAAATGTGATAATCTATTTTCCATGCTTATATGAATAACAAAGCCATAAATATTGCACACAAGTAAGATAAGGGTACAACCTATCTGGCCGCCATCCATAGGAGTGAGCATCATGTGCTGACTTGTCGATGGCCCTGCAGTTGTTGTGGCTCTCCATGTCGTGCGCGTGCAATCAATGCAGGGAACTGTTGAGTGGGGACTATAGCTCCCTTCTGGTGTATGCTTCCCTTGTTGGAGCAGCTGCGATGAGTCGGAAGACGGTGTGGCTGAAGATGCAGATAACGCATAATGTTAAGAACGACATATCTCTTTGATCTGAAGAAATACATTAAGAGATCAACAACAAGGTATGAGAGTGGTCACACATCTGTTGACTGAAGACTAAATTGGGGTCACACGATTTTATTTTATTTTGGTACTGTCCGATCTACGTTGGATGGCTTGATGGCCATCTTGTGCCTCCCGGCTGACACTGTTCGGAATCTTCCCCGAAGAGCCAGCGACCAACGACAGAGCCGCCTGCCTCCGCTGTCCGTGGCCCTGGCCAAAAGCCTGCTCCCCGCCCCACCGCACTGTCGTGGTTACGCCGCCCTCGGGCCAATTCACAAAGACTCCCCATCATCCAGATCCGGTGGCGGCAGTACCTTCAACCCACGCAACTCTAAGATAGCCATCTAAGCGCTGCTTCCACGGTGAACTTGCGGCCCCGCACCCTTACGTTAGACACCAGCCAACCGACAGCCTAGGAGGTCCGCCGCCTCGAGGGGTGCTGCATCCCATTGGGAATCGATTGGCCTAGAATAAAAATTCAGACAACTGACGCCTAAATAAAGTGATTTGAGATGAGGGTGCGACCTATCTGGCGGTATGGTGAAGTAGGCAGGTTCATCTGCCGAGTCAGTGAGGCCGGCATGGTTGAAGTGGAGACCGGTGATACGTCTCCAACGTATCTATAATTTTTTATTGTTCCATGCTATTATATTACCACTTTTGGATGTTTATGGGCCTTATTTTACACATTTATATCATTTTTTGGGACTAACCTACTAACCGGAGGCCCAGCCCATATTACTGTTTTTTTGCCTATTTCAGTATTTCGAAGAAAAGGAATATCAAACGAAGTCCAAACGAAATGAAACCTTCGGGAGCGTGATTTTTGGAACGAACGTGATCCGGAGAGCTTAGAGTGCAAGTTAAGAAGCTTCCGAGGACCCCACGAGATAGGGGGCCGTGCCCCCCCTGTAGGGTGTGCCCCCTGTCTCGTGGGCCCCTCGGGCGGCCACCGATGTACTTCTTCCTCCTATATATACCTACGTACCCCGAAAACATCCAGGGGCACCACGAAACACAATTTCCACCGCCGTAACCTTCTCTATCCGCGAGATCCCATCTTGGAGCCTTCGCCGGCACTCTGCCGGAGGGTGAATCAACCATGGAGGGCCTCTACATCAACATCCTTGCCCCTTCGATGAGTTGTGAGTAGTTTACCACAGACCTACGGGTCCATAGTTATTAGCTAGATGGTTTCTTCTCTCTTTTTGGATCTCAATACAATGTTCTCCCCCTCTCTTGTGGAGATCTATTCGATGCAAATTCTTTTTGCGGTGTGTTTGTCGAGATCTGATGAATTGTGGGTTTATGATCAAGTTTATCTATGAATAATATTTGAATCTTCTCTGAATTCTTTTATGTATGATTGAGTTATCTTTGCAAGTCTCTTCGAATTATCAGTTTGGTTTGGCCTACTAGATTGGTCTTTCTTGCCATGGGAGAAGTGCTTAGCTTTGGGTTCAATCTTGCGGTGTCCTTACCCAGTGACAGAAAGGGTTGCAAGGCACGTATTGTATTGTTGCCATCGAGGATAACAAGATGGGGTTTATACCATATTGCTTGAGTTTATCCCTCTACATCATGTCATCTTGCTTAATGTGTTACTTTGTTCTTATGAACTTAATACTCTAGATGCAGGCAGGAGTCGGTCGATGTGTGGAGTAATAGTAGTAGATGCAGGCAGGAGTCGATCTACTTGTTATGGACGTGATGCCTATATACATGATCATGCCTAGATAATCCCATAACTATGCGCTTTTTTATCAGTTGCTCGACAGTAATTTGTTCACCCCTCTATCCTCTCTAAGCTCATGAATAATGACGCTATAGAAAGACCCACCGGGGTCTCCAATGATAGCTTGAATAATTTTGAGGAGGATGACTCTGGAATTTTTCGCTATTTACTTGATGAGTCTTTAAAAGATGCTTGGGATAGGTTATTAAGGATTCAGGCTAGCTATGTGCCACAATATCAAATTGAAGATTACTTAAAAAGTTTTTATGTTGGCTTGCCCGCTTCCTTTAAACAAGTCTTAGATTCTATTTTTGAAGGCAGTTTTCTTGAAAGGGATGCTGTAGATACTTATGAAAAAAATGAAAACCATATTTGGGCACCCTATGAATGATAAGGTTGAATCAACTACTCTCTTGTGCTTTTATCAAAATGAAATTATTAAAGAGATGAAGTCTAGTTTGGAGGCAAACTTCCATAACATGCTTAATCTTACTTCTTCCATTAATGGCCATGTGCTTACCTTAAATAGAAGAATGAATGCTATAGAGAGGAGATCCTCCCCTCCTAGTGCCAAAGATGGCACTCGTTAGATCTATCTTTGCTTTTATGCCTAGCTAGGTGCGTTAAACGATAGCGCTAGTTGGGAGGCAGCCCAATTTTCTTTGTGTTTTTTGTTTTTGCTCCTGTTTAGTAATAAATCTTGCATCTACCTTCTGTTTAGATGTGTTTTTATCTTTTATTTAGTGTTTGTGCCAAGTAGAACCTATAGGATAACCTACGATGGTAGTTGATTTGATCCAGCTGAAAAACAGAAACTTTGTGCGCACGAATATAATTTTGAAATCACAGGAACGTGATTTTGCGTTGATTCTTTTTGATGCTGTTCAATAAACAAATTTTACAGGACATCCTATTTTGGTAGGATTTTTAGAGTTCAGAAGTTTGCATTAGTTACAGATTGTTACAGACTATTTTGTGTTTGCCAGATTCTGTTTTCCTATGTTGTTTGCTTATTTCAATGCATCTATGGCTAGTAAATTAGTTTATGAACCATAAAGAAGTTGGAATACAGTAGGTCTAACACCAAAATAAATAAAGAATGAGTTCATTGCAGTACCTTATGTGGTGGTTTTATTTTCTTTCACTAACGGAGCTTATAAGATTTCCTGTTGAGTTTTGTGTTGTGAAGTTTTCAAGTTTTGGGTAAAGCTTTTATGGACTATGCAATAAGAAATGGCAAGAGCCTAAGCTTGGGGATTCCCATGGCACCCCAAGATATTCAAGAATAGCCAAAAGCCTAAGCTCGGGGATGCCCCGGGAAGGCATCCCCTCTTTCGTCTTCGTTCATTGGTAAATTTACTTGGAGCTATATCTTTATTCGCCACATGATATGTGTTTTGCTTGGAGCATCGTGTATTATATTAGTCTTTGCTTTTTAGTTTGCCACAATCATACTTTCTGTACACACCTTTTGGGAGAAGCCTATTTGATTAGAATTTGTTAGAATACTCTATGTGCTTCACTTATATCTTTTGAGCTTGATAGTTTTTGCTCTAGTGCTTCACTTATATCTTTTAGAGCACGGTGGTGTCTTAATTTTGAAGAAATTGCTAGTCTCTCATGCTTCACTTATATATTTTTGAGAGTCTTTTAGAACAGCATGGTATTTGCTATGATCATAAAGTTGGTCCTAGAATGATGAGCATCCAAGTTGGGTATAATAAAAACTATCATAGAAAGTGAATTGGATGCTATGATCAACTTGATGCTTGATAATTGTTTTGAGATATAGAGGTAGTGATATTAAAATCATGCTAGTTGGGTGATTATGAATTTAAAGAATTCTTGTGTTGAAGCTTGTGATTCCTGTAGCATGCACGTATGGTGAACCGCTTTGTGATGAAGTTGGAGCACAATTTTATTTATTGATTGTCTTCCTTATGAGTGGCGGTCGAGGACGAGCGATGGTCCTTTCCTACCAATCTATCCCCCTAGGAGCATGCACGTAGTGATTTGGTTTTTGATGACTTCTCAATTTTTGCAACAAGTATACGAGTTCTTTTGATTAATGTTGACTCCATGGATTATACGCACTCTTTCACCCTTCCACCATTGCTAGCCTCTCTTGTACCGTCCAACTTTCGCCGGTACCATACACCCACCATTTACCTTCCTCAAAACAGCAACCATACCTACCTATTATGGCATTTCCATAGCCATTCCGAGATATATTGCCATGCAACTTTCCACCGTTCCATTCATATGACATGCATTACTTTTGTCATATTGCTTTTTGCATGATCATGTAGTTGACATTGTATTTGTGGCAAGGCCACCTTCATAATTTTCATACATGTCGCTCTTGATTCATTGCATATCGCGGTACACCGCCGGAGGCATTCATATAGAGTCATATCTTGTTCTAGCTTTGAGTTGTAAATCCATAAAAGTGTGATGATTTTCATTATTAGAGCATTGTCCTAGTGAGGAAAGGATAATGAAGACTATGATTCCCCCACAAGTCGGGATGAGACTTCAAACTTTACAAAAAGAAAAAATAGAAAAAAAAGAAAGGCAAAAAAAAGGCCAAAGAAAGAAAAAAAGAAAAGAAAAAAAGGAAGAAAAGAAAAAAATAAAATGAGAGAAAAAGAGAGAAGGGACATTGCTACTATCTCTTTTTCCACACTTGTGCTTCAAAATAGCACCATGATCTTCATGTTAGAGAGTCTCATATGTTGTCACTTTCATATACTAGTGGGAATTTTTCATTATAGAACTTGGCTTGTAAATTACAATGATGGGCTTCCTCAAAAGTGCCCTAGGTCTTCGTGAGCAAGCAAGTTGGATGCACCCCACTTAGTTTCTTTTGTTGAGCTTTCATATATTTATAGCTCTAGTGCATCCGTTGCATGGCAATCCCTACTAAATCACATTGATATCTATTAATGGGCATCTCCATAGCCCGTTGATACGCCTAGTTGATGTGAGACTATCTTCTCCTTTTTTGTCTTCTCCACAACCACCATTCTATTCCACATATAGTGCTATGTCCATGGCTCACGCTCATGTATTGTGTGAAAGTTGAAAAAGTTTGAGATTATTAAAGTATGAAACAATTGCTTGGCTTGTCATCGGGTGCATGATTAAATACTTTGTGTGATGAAGATAGAGCAACAGGTAGACTATATGATTTTGTAGGGATAACTTTCTTTAGCCATGTTATTTTGAGAAGACATGGTTACTTTGATTAGTATGTTTGAAGTATTACTATTTCTTATGTCAATATGAACTTTTATTTTGTACTCATTTGGATCTGAACATTCATGCCACAATAAAGAAAATTACATTATGAATTATGCTAGGTAGAATTCCACATCAAAAATTCTCTTTTTATCATTTACCTACTCGAGGACGAGCAGGAATTAAGCTTGGGCATGCTTGATACGTCTCCAACG
This sequence comes from Triticum dicoccoides, assembly GCF_002162155.2. Lineage (NCBI taxonomy): Eukaryota > Viridiplantae > Streptophyta > Magnoliopsida > Poales > Poaceae > Triticum > Triticum dicoccoides. Next base: position 264,167,217 of record NC_041387.1, read on the forward strand.
TATCTATAATTTTTGATTGTTCCATGCTATTATATTACCCCTTTTGGATGTTTATGGGCTTTATTTTACACATTTATATCATTTTTTGGGACTAACCTACTAACCGGAGGCCAGCCCATATTGCTATTTTTTTTGCCTATTTCAGTATTTCGAAGAAAAGGAATATCAAACGGAGTCCAAACGGAATGAAACCTTCGGGAGCGTGATTTTTGGAATGAACATGATCCAAAGAGCTTGGAGTGCAAGTCAAGAAGCTCCCGAGGACCCCATGAGATAGGGGGCTGTGCCCCACCACCTGTAGGGCGCGCCCCCTGTCTCGTGGGCCCCTCGGGCGACCACTGACGTACTTCTTCCTCCTATATATACCTACGTACCCCGAAAACATCCAGGGGCACCACGAAACACAATTTCCACCGCCATAACCTTCTGTATCCGCGAGATCCCATCTTGGAGCCTTCGCCGGCACTCTGCCGAAGGGGGAATCAACCATGGAGGGCCCCTACATCAACATCCTTGCCCCTCCGATGAGTTGTGAGTAGTTTACCATAGACCTACGGGTCCATAGTTATTAGCTAGATGGCTTCTTCTCTCTTTTTGGATCTCAATACAATGTTCTCCCCTCTCTTGTGGAGATCTATTCGATGTAAAATCTTTTTGCGGTGTGTTTGTCGAGATACGATGAATTGTGGGTTTATGATCAAGTTTATCTATGAATAATATTTGAATCTTCTCTGAATTCTTTTATGTATGATTGAGTTATCTTTGCAAGTCTCTTCGAATTATCAGTTTGGTTTGGCCTACTAGATTGGTCTTTCTTGCCATGGGAGAAGTGCTTAGCTTTGGGTTCAATCTTGCGGTGTCCTTACCAAGAGACAGAAAGGGTTGCAAGGCACATATTGTATTGTTGCCATCGAGGATAACAAGATGGGGTTTATATCATATTGCTTGAGCTTATCCCTCTACATCATGTCATCTGGCTTAATGCGTTACTCTGTTCTTATGCACTTAATACTCTAGATGCAGTCAGGAATCGGTCGATGTGTGGAGTAATAGTAGTAGATGCAGGCAGGAGTCAGTCTACTTGTTATGGACGTGATGCCTATATACATGATCATGCCTAGATAATCTCATAACTATGCGCTTTTCTATCAATTGCTCGATAGTAATTTGTTCACCCACCGTAATACTTATGCTATCTTGAGAGAAGCCACTAGTGAAACCTATGGCCCCCGGGTCTATCTCTTATCATATTTGCTTTCAATCTACCTTTATTTGCATCTTTACCTTTTGCATCTATATTACAAAATACCAAAAATATATTTATCTTATCATACTATCTTTATTAGATCTCACTTTCACAAGTGGCCGTGAAGGGATTGACAACCCCTTTATTGCGTTGGTTGCGAGTTCTCAGTTTGTTTGTGTAGGTGCATGGGACTTTTGAGGAGCCTCCTACTGGATTGATACCTTGGTTCTCAAAACTGTGGGAAATACTTACGCTAGACTTGCTGCATCACCCTCTCCTCTTCGAGGAAAACCAATGCAAGCTCAAGACGTAGCAACCGGCGGCAGGGAAACAACGATGTCTCTACGGTCGACGGCTACGGGGAAGCAGCGCCGGGACTCTGGACGGGTCCGAAGTTGGAGCCACTCCGGCGCCGTGAACAACGGCGGGGGTGAATCGGCTCCGGTACGGTTCACGCGGCCGTCGTCGAGGCAGCTCTAGCAGCACGGAGTAAGAGGCACACGACCCAGTGCACGACGACAAATGGACAACGTCTCCGGCATTAGGGAGGAGGGCGGCTGTGAAATTGGTGCGGTGGGGGGCGCCATGGAGGAGGGGCTGAGGTTTCGCGGCTCGGGAGAAGGGAGCTTCCAGGGAGAAGGTGATTTGGCGCCCACGAGGTATGAATGGGGGGGGGGATTGGGAGGGGAGTGGAACCATGTCTTAAGAACACATTTGTCTGAAATGTGAGGGCGAGTTACAGTTCTACCCCTGCCTTTAGGCTTCCCGGCTTGGGTCTGTGTACTGAGGGTCGGGGATAGTAGAGTAACTTTGTTTCTCCCCAAATAGTGGGCGGGAGTGATTTCGGGCGAGGAGGGCATGTTTTGAAATATAGTGGGCGCGAGCGATTTAGAGCGAGGAGAGCGTGTTTTGAAATAGTGGGTGCGAGCTATTTCAGGCAAGGAGAGCGTGTTTTGCCGACCATGGTTTATGAATTATTCGGTAAATGTCATTTCGGCCGAGGAGAAGGCATGCTTGGATGAAGTTACAAACCTACCCTCGATGTACAATGGGCTAATTGATGCGTGTCCCACATAGGATGGTAATTTCGCATCTCCCATTTATTTGCTCGGGCGAATTTCACCGAGCAGAGGATGTTTAACGGTTCATTCAAATTTTGGGAGAATGAGCATCCACGCCTACCTTACCAAGTCGATTCGAATCAAATTTTGAAATATTAGCTTGCCACTTCTTTTTTAGATGCAGAGATGATGCTCGGGAGTAATGTGTTTTTACATGCTCCTTGCTAGTGATTTACTATATGACAAATAGTTGACCCACTCAAAAACGCGAATCAAACCGAAAATGAAATATCTCGATTCAATGAAATAGCTCGTTCACTAGGTCAAAATAGTGAACTAAATCCAAAATTGAACACCTCAATCGAGTAGCATGTTGTACAGTATTATAGTACTCCATGAACATGTTGAAAGTCAAATTAATGAACTTGTTTGATACACGTATATATCCATTCATGTGTGGATTGCAGACAACGTGTTCTCCAATTTAAATATTTGAATGCAAGTTTATATCGAAACATGGTTTATATCAGTCTTTGATGCATAAAACGCGACCTCCCCCTCTCCCGGACTCCTGCTCTCTCTCTCTCTATCTCTCTCTCTCTCGCTCTCTCTCTCTATCTATCTATCTATCTCTCTCTCTCCCTCCCTCTCCCTCTCTCTCCCTCTCTCTCCCTCTCCCTCCCTCTCCCC